>NC_141761.1:6362443-6688068 GCF_982258835.1 Parasteatoda tepidariorum
TTCATAAAAAATATGCCTTTTACTATTTTAATAAATTGGAATCATTAAGAAGACTTTATAATATTCTGAACTTTATTTTACGGTTAATTCGCAAACTATCAACCAAGGTGGCATTAACCTCTTTTGCTGCTTCAATCAGATAAACATTTAATAGATATTAATTATTACCAGTCAGTTTTTTTTCTCGATAAATTTATTAAAGCAATGAGTTTTTGAGTTGGTTCATGCTATCAAAAGTAACCAGAATGTCATCAAGTTCATTTTAATATTTAGTATAGAACAGAACTAATCAAAACTTTTAATTTATCACAAGGTCAAATGTTAATTATATATATTGAGGTAAAAAAGACTTCTTAAAATAATTTAGGGAATAAGTCCATACAAGGATCTGTGCTGCCACTATCACCAATGTGCCAAATGAATTTCAAACTACCAAATTTAGGATAAACAAATATACTACAAAAATACAATAATAAATTCTTAAATAATTGCAGTCAATAAATATTATGTGACTTAAGGATTTTTAAGGCGACAAACCTGAAATGAAGTATCTGTTTACAGTCGATGGTAAAGCATTTGTGAGATTCTGATTTAAAACAAATTTATTTTCCAGCATGGATGTTGCAATCCATGTTAGTGGATTTGTCTGATACATCAAGAACTTGCAGAAATGGAAAATGATTAGTCAGTTAAAACTTTATTTAATATGAAATGAGTGATGTCATGGCTTCGTGAGGAAACAAATACCCAAATTCAATCAAATGAGCAAGAAAACTATTGTTACCGATTCCATCTTCATATTTAGCTGAATGTGGATTTAGTGCTGTAAATGATTTCATTGGTAAAAAAAAGAAATCGTCTGGATATAACACAATGGGGAGACTTGAGACTGAAGCTAACCAAATTGGACCACCTAAGATAAAATCTATGTGCAGCAAGCATCAAGGGCAAGAATCTCACTAAATTAAAATATTAAATTATTATAGAAAAATCTTTATTAAAATCATTTGAATTTTTCATTATATGTTCTGAAAATTTACTTATTTTGTTTCGCTAACAATTTTCTCTTCCTAAATTTCTTAAATGAACAATTCGATTTTCTTATATTAAAATTATGTATATGTTAACAGTAAATTATTTTGGGTCAAGGCCGTAGCCCGGATATTTTTTCGGGGGGGGGGGTATATGGTAAGAAGCAAGGACAGTTTCAGACATGCAAAGTAGGGGGAAACATTGTAACAAATATTGTTTATTCTGTTGTTTGCAAAAGTTAAACTAGTAATTAAAAAATATTACATAATACTTATTTTTCAATTAATATTACATAATAATTATAATCAATAGGTAAACAAAGTTTACAAAGACATGCAACGGGGATTTGAAGAAAATTTTTTGATTACTTTCTTAGGACAAACCAGAATATCCCGAAATATGCTTAATAAAGTTAGTTAATAAAAGGTTTGATTCGACAGTTTTTGTTTTTCTTTTTACTGAGAGGCTCAAAGAAAGACTAAAAAGTTTGAATCCCAGAATTTCGGGGGGGGGGGGATTTGTCCCGACGGTCCCCCCCTGGCTACGGGCCTGTTTTGGGTACTTATAAAACTTAAAATTTTATTTCGTTAAAATTTTTGAGGAATCATTTACCGTAAATTCTGAACTATTTATGTTGTGTTTTTTTTTTTTTTTTTTTTTTGTATAGGAGAACAATGAGTATTTAAGTGTGATTTATAGACATCATAAACCAAGTCTTGAGTGCTTTTAGTAATGTTAAATGCAGTTTTTATTTCTTAAATGTCTTCTTTGAACTGTATGAATTGAAGGTTATGCTTGAGTGTTTTAAGGTTGCATGTTGTTTTAATTAATGTATAAAGGGAAGTGTTTATTCCCGTGTTAGCATTTGGAAATGTGTGGAATTATGTTTTTTGAAGATTTAGAGTTGCAATAAAAATGAGTTTTAAATGTTAAGAGTTTCCTGTAATTCATTAGATATTTGTCTACTGTATAACCTGGGTAACCGTTACGAAAGTTAAATTTAGAGATCACACCTAGAGGGGTAACGGTACAGTACAACTGAAACACATTTAAAGAAGTTTTGCATTAACTTAACAAAGAAAGAAAAATGATTTGCTAATTAGTTTTCTTTCTTTTTTTTTATGAAACCATATTCTCACCCTTGAGGACTATTTTTAATGAAGCATCAAGTTTTCCATTTCAAAACGGGGTCTTCAATTCTTTATAAAAGGGTAATTACAATAACACCTGTTTTGTTAGCAGATGTTTTACTTACTCATCCAAAGATGTCTTTTAAAAAAAAATCGTTTTCATTCTCCAACAGAACTTTTCTTTTTAATTTTTTCTTTGTATGAAACAATTTTAAAACGATTTTATAACTCTAAAGAACTTGTAGTTTTCTTTGGCATTACATTTAAAAATAATTATACTTAAAACAAAGTTTTTTTAAAGTGCTTGCGTAAAAAGAGAATTAAAAGTAATCGAAATAGTAATGATATTCCTCAATTTTAAAGTATCAAAATATATTTATATTTATTGAACGATTACACCACATACACTCTTAGTACTTCGAACTCAGAAGGAAAGGTAAAAAATGTTGGAATTATCAAAAATACGAGTTTCGAATGAATACTTGAAAAACGCTGATTTCACGAAGTTACTGAAAAAGAAATGAACGTACTTTAAAATGGCTTTTTTATAATGATTACCCACGAGTTGTGTCAGATTAAATAGATTGCTAATCTGATAAATAAGCTACTCTAAATTATAATCGAATCAACCATTTTGAGCGATTATAACTTTTCTGGGGCAATCTCTTTACAAACAATATTATACACACGCTGTAGAAATGTTTACTCTTTAAGGGTTGATTTATACACACTTAAAGTATTAATTCTTAGTTTAAATTAACAGTACTTTGAATCAGATTATAAAAGTAGCAAAAGCATTTTGTTTCAAGCATTTATCTACCTACATCTATGATGATAGTACAGCAAAAAGAATCAATCTAAATATGTTTTGTTGTAACGTATTATAAACCGGTTTAAAGGAGTAAACTTAAATATGCTTATTAATTAGTGTTAACTATTAAGTTACGAAATCAGGCAAAAAACAAAAGCGCACTTTCCTCGAATATAAAATGAAAATTTTTTTGTTGTTGACTGATAGGGATTTTAGCACAAAGCAGCCGGAATTGTGTAAAATAGGGGCCCAATAATTTAGTCTTTTGTTTGGGACCCTTAATGTTAATTTTACTTTTTGCTCATTTCACTATTTCGTGGACTTTTCAAGCAAACCAAAACATTTTTACACATAATTATAAATTTTTTTTAATTATTTCGTTAAGTAACTATCGAACACTTTTAATAATGTGTGTAAATTTTTACACCGTTTTAAAGCATGTAACTTTAAATGATGAAATTTAAACGAAATCGGTTGAACAGTTTCTGAGGTATCCAATTTAAGAGAGTCGTATACTTAAAATTTGATTTCTTGTGAACTACTGTGCAGATTTCATTCGAATTTTGTATTTTGTCATTTTAAATAATTTTGTAATTTAAATTAATAGAAATAATATTCGTAAATAATAGAAAATAACGAATAATTATTAAAAAGTATTTTTTTCTGCTAATTATCTTCAATTCAACGCGCTTTATAGGTAAGAGTAAGAATTATTTTTAAATTGCTTTGCAATGAGTGTTAGCTATTAAAATTAAGGCATTTTGTATTTTGGCATTTTAAATCGATAAAATGAAAAAGCGTCTTTCAAAATCACTTAGTGGTTTGTTATTGATGTGAAACAAAGTCTGATAGTTTAAAAAATTCTTTTATCTTTATGTGGAAAAAAGGCGTTTACATTTATGAGTTCGTTTTTAAAAAGTATAACCAAAATTTTCTTGAATTTAGAATGTTTAATTTATATATGTATATCACACGCCTGTTGAGGCAAAAAAAATTATTTTAACTTCAATCAAACTCTGCTCGGCCTTTTTTTTTCGATGCCTCACCCTTTAACGAAAGATGAGAGGTTTTACATAATGCAAATACCGAGAAAGAAAAAAAACAAGTTCTTTTTAAAAATACTCTAACTTTGTTTATTGAAACTTAATATTTTGGAATATTAATTTCTACAGTAGATAGAATAATAAAAAAATTCTGATTTTTATGAAGTTTTGTTAAAAGAGTAACCGAAATGCGCATTTTTTGTTTCTTGATTTGCATAGACTTGGTCAAACTGATTAGATACGATTCTAATAAATAAAACAAACATCATTATCATGTACAATTATAATTAAATCAAGGATTAGAATTCCTTTGCGCCGGCCGAGCGGTTAGCGTGCCTGACTGCGGGTTATCCGTATCCCTCTCTCTTTGTGTTGTGTGTGTGTATGATGTGGCCCACCCTATAAATGGGTTTGTGGCAGTGACTTTGGTTCACAGGTGCCCACTGGGTAACGCGAAATGAGCAACAATTCTGGCATAGTATAGGCAAAGAATCAAATTCAGTGCCTGCCATTGGAAAAAATAAAAAATATTCCTTTGCCCTTAGGAGATTTTCCTTTCCATTTAACATTTCTTTCATATTATCCCAATGTTTGATCAAGGAGTTTCTTTGTCTTCTGGCCTGGGTTCGAAATTACAAAACTAGGAATTTTCAACACTGGACATAAAATAAAATTATAATCGTGACTGATTACAATTTTTATCGTGAATTATAATTACTTGTACTCGGTAAACGTGTAGTAGCAAAACAGGTTCGAACACTGCTCTTCCATGCAATTCGAACAAAGTACAATTAATTTATGAAATCTCTTAATAGGTATTTAATAACTGTCGTTGAACAGCCGAGCCATTCTTGGGTCCAAGACTACTAATGTTCAACTCCGTAGCCTCGTAAATTTTGAACCAATTCAGAAAACTCCTGGATCAGCAGCCCCCATAGGTATGATTTTTATGGGAACACGGAGGACTTTGTGACTCGTTAGATCAAACACCCTTACTTCACGGGGAATCTTCGGCAGACGGGGATCGAACCCTCTTGGACATGGGTCCAGTGCCCTATCCACCAGGCTACCCTTTCTTCATAGGTTGCATACAAATCATTCCTTAAATCCTTTGAGGCAAAAAGCAACAAGATAATGAAACTACTGTAGTCTCGCTACTCTTTTCGTAGTGTAAAGAAAAGTAGTGTAGTAAGTATTGCGATTAAAAAAATAAAAACAATAGTTTGTTTTTTTGCAAAAAAACAATTCCTGGCAACTACTTTTAATGTCAGTTTAGAAGAAAAAAAACACGGCTCTATCGGAACAAATTTTTCGAATTTGATGGGTACAAATCTTGGCAGGCAGGTCCATCAATGGATGCAATGAAAATGACAGCTGCAATGAGCTGTAACAGAAAAATGACGTATTTAAAATCAAGTATAACTAATATTTCAAACTAGCCCTTACGAAAAATAGGTCACACTTTGAAATGCGAATGCACACCAGTGAAACATTGATGTTATTTTAAATAAAATGGAACATATTTTCGATGTACTTAACTGCTTAGAGGAAATAAAATAGCATTAAATAATAAGAAATTGCAAGCATTTGATAATTTCGCATTTCTTAAATTAAATATACGAGAAAGGCATAAAAAATTAAATGAATAAATTCGAAAAAAAAATTTGGAATAACAAACTGGTTCATATACACAATTTATTTATTTATTCTTAACAGAATGAGTATTTCTTAAAAATATTAAATGACCTCTCAAGTTTTATGTTTAAATTTTAATTAAGAAATTGCTGAGTTGTCTACGTTTTTTTTAAAAAACAAACAGCTCATAAAACACAAAAATTTAGTGGGCGGTCCCTGAATTCGACATAGAACTTTTTAAAACTGTTAAATCAATATTTAATCGAATAAATGTAAGAGACACGAAAATTTCAATGACTTTTTCGTTGATAAATTAGACTTTGTTACTAGCAAAAAATCAAACTAATGAAATTAATATTTGATTAAATCAAATTAATATATGATAAAAGCATAACAATCAAATAAATATTGAGCTCGTTGGGAAAAATGACGAGATTTTGCAAACAAAGTTTTAAAAATACGATTTCCTTTCCCTCCCATGTCACCCTTATTAGGGGAGATAAGAATTAATGGGTAAACTCCCACACCGCCCTTAATTTATTTCTCTGAACACCTGCATAAGTGAAAAAAAAAGTGATCGCTCTTTTCAGATTTATTGATTTACTTATCATGCTCCGTGGTCGGTTGATTTTCTTAAAACTTTATGTTATGTGAAGATAAAAAAAAAACTGCATGATGAAAAAAATTAGTAGACGACGATTTACAAAACTATGTTCTTTTATTTCAATTAGAAAAAAAAAAGAGACAAGCAAAATTTATTAAAAAAGAACTTTATAATTACTATTCTACTTATCTTTGTTTAAAGATTCAAACTCATTGCCTTACAATCAAGTGTTTCCTTTATAAAAGAGAAATAAAATAAAACAAACTTTGAATATTAAATGTTGAAAGAATTTGACCAGGATGTGAATTAAAATAAAGGTTTATGTTTCACTTTAAGCGTTGTTTTCAACGTAACAGTTTTATTTTATTTTTAAATATATCTTGCATTTAAATCTTAATCGAATCTGATGACATACTGAAGTTACTAGTACACGTGCCGCAAACTTTCTAGAGAAGTGCAAACGGATTCATCTAAATAAATCGATTCACTAAACTGAACGAATTTCTAAATCGATTCTTTTTTTCTCATTAAAATGGGAGAGTCGTTGTAAGAGGAGATCGTGAATTAGTTGATCTAGGCCAGCGGTTCCAAATATTTTCCCGCAGTGGACTACTCGTTAAGACACGGTTCCAAGCAGATCACCGAAGTCAAGCATCACTGGCTGCGGTCAGTGTGCGGGTGGGTGACCCACTTGGATCAGTCTGCGTAGGGACCGAGGGTGTGCGGTATTGGTCCTCGTTAAACTGTGCTACCGTAAAGTGCTCGACTTCGCGTGCAGGTCGTTGGGCTACCGAAGCGGGGGTGCCATCCCCTCCGTAGAGGATCAAAATTGTGATGGCATGTCTTCGGATTATCCCCAGGGATGTTTCCCAGACCGTCGCCAATAGCCCACTGTACAGCTCTAGTGCGACGTAAATGAACTACAACTACAACAACCAAATATTTTTCGCCTATCGAACCCTAAATAAGTAATCTTATTTCGGCAGGAAAAAAAAGTTTTTTTTTCAAAAACTAATTTAATGAATCGATTCACAAAAATGAGTTGATTAAAATATCGATTCGTTCATTTTCCGCACATCACTGCTCTACAGTTCCTGGTCAAATTATTAGATTCACTATACGATTCTATGTAAAATCTTAATTACCAGGTGGTACTATACAGCATTATGGTTTTCACTTGTTTATGTTCGTGTATAAATTAATACAAATAGGAAGTATATAAAAAAAATCTCCTGACATGTATGTTTAAATATTGCGTATAAACTCGTGTAATTATTGAAACACTACAGCTCGTCTAATAATTTGGTCTAATTATTTTAATATACTTATAAAATACGTGATATAATAAATATTCTCTATTTATATAATATACGGTCTAATTTAACCGGTCTAAATTATGTCCGCTCTAACAGACACCATTGTGACTAATTTTAATACAGTCGAACCCCTATATACCGAATTTTATGAAGTAGGGAAATAATGACTCCGACTTAGAAGGCGATGATATTGAATCTCCAGTGAATAACTGTTACTTTTTCTGATGTTTTGCAAGATTTGGAAACAGTGAAATCTTACCTAATGCAGCAACGATGACGGAGTATTTTCTTGACGTTGAATTAGGCAAACCTTACTCACGAAATGCTTTAAAATTAATCAGCGTGTCCTAAATAAAAAAAGTGTGAGATTTCTATTTATTTCGTGTATTTGCTTATTAGAGATGTTGCACAATTTTTTATTTTATTTTGCCCCAATATTACGAATTGTCCCGTTTTAGCGAATAATATTTTCAGTCTCTATGAATTTGTTAAATCGGGGTTCGACTGTATATTAAAAATTCAATTTAAAGTTATCGTGGTAACTCCCTTTAAGTTGAGTCAAAAATCTGAATTCGGCGTAAAAAAAAACGCGTTTTTCATGGTACCCTAGGGTTCTGAGAATTTAGATTAATTAAATTAGTATGGTTGCGAGAGGTTCCGGGTTCAAATCCCGGTCGGGCCCCAAATTCTTTTGATACAGCATTCGCCTTCCAATGATGCGAACCGGGGTACGATCCGGCTTGCACTGACCACAATGCTGAAATGAAATATCCTCAGTGGTAGACGGATCATGGGCTAGGGTCCCCTTGCTGTCACACTAACCGTGGGAGGTTCTCGTGGTCTTCCTCTCCATGTAACGCAAATGTGGGTTAGTCCCATTAAAAAGTCCTCCACAAAGACAAATTTCTCCCACTATTTGATACAGGGGTTCCCTTGTCTTCTGGATCGGGTTCGAAATTACAGGACTGCGGAGTTGAACATCAGTAGTCGTAAACCCATAAATTTGGGTTGGCTGTTCAACGACGGTTATAAAAAAATTAAATTAGTAACAATTTTTGAAATCTTCAAATTGTATTTATATCCAATTATTATTTATTTAATATATCGGTTATTTCTATTGAATTATTTAAACAAAATTACGCAGTTTCTAAAAAATAACTTGACTACTGAAGTTTTGTCTCTGACCTTTATTTTCTATTTTTCGCCGGTAACTTTACGTTTTAAAATTAAGTTTACGTTTGTCATACACGTCTAGAAAATCTTGAAAATGAGAGCATATTTTTGAGCGTGGGAAATATGTCGACTAGCTTCTTGCGATTTTTATTAAATAAATGCACTAGTGGTTTCCGACAAACTTTACAGAGAAAGTAAACAAGTTTAATTGTAAAGAAAAGTGTTTCTCTAATAACCATTTTCAATGTTTGTATCATTCGTTTTTTTTTCTTGCTCATTTTCAGTTTATACTAGATTTGTTCTAAATACAAAGTTAGTACAGGTCCAGAAGAATTCGTTGATCTGACACAACATCTAATTTTAATATTATTAAAGTTAAAACAATTACAAAAATAAATTATTCATTTCAAAGTTAATGGTAGTCATTCTGTGTTTATTAAATCGGTGTTCTGCCACATCAATCATTTCGAATTCGGTAGCCGGAAAGATATGGGAAAATATGTTTTCTTACGATTTTATATCCTTTATGGCATATGCAGCGTTTTATAAAAATATTTATAATTCGTTGAAACTATTAAGGTAGCATCACGTGCCAATCTTTAGATCAAAAAAGTTTTTGGTTATCCTATTTTTTTAATTTTTATTGGGCTCCATATACCCTTTAAAAAACCGCCAGTTTCCGTGATGAAAGCAATACGTACAATAAACTTAACAGCACAATACGTACTGGTCTTAAACAAGAAGCTTTAAAAGCAATTATGAACATCTACCTAAATGGAAAACCCCTTTCAGATTTCTGTTCAGAAACCTCTGTAAATCATTGGCTTGATTGTGGAACTGGCAAACGTCATATTTGATTCATTTAAAAAACGCAGTACCCTCGGATAACTTGACCTTTGTCATTTAAATTATTTCATAAAATAAATACTAGGTTTTACTATTAGTAACCTAGTATTTGTAATCATAGTAACTACTAATTCATTGTGATATAAATGTTTGTAATAAATAGGAGGAAATTATATTTTCATATATATTTAAAAGCGACGGGTTAGTTTCAACGGAGGACGGGTGCATTGTTGGACAAGCCGTCCTCGGGGTAAAATTTCTGAGTTTTTTCGAGCCCTGATATTAAACTAATTTAATAAGTTTAAATCTGAATTTACAAATCATGCAGGGGACGCGCCCGAGTTTATGTATGGTAGCTTGTTATTCATTTTAGTAAGGAAAAAAGTTCCCATACTAAAATGAATAACAAGCTACCATATTCACTTAAATAATGTTAGCGTAGTTTCTTAAAGCAATGGGATTTATCTGAATTTTTAACTATTTGTGATTTAAAGTATCAAGTAATTGAAAAAAAAAATTAATTACAATCGGATGGAAATTTTAAGAAGGAAAAAATAATCTTGCTGTGTTCGAAGCAATAAATCAGCTAATTAGTTTAAAAATTTTTATAACCTTGGTTTTTAGGGACATATTTAAATGAATAATTATTTAAGATGAATGACTGTTACGTGACTGCACAGCGAAATTTTATAAATACTCATACTTCAATTATGATAAGTAAATGAGTAGTATAATTAAATTAATGACTACTTTAAATGAGAATTATTTTTCTAACATAAAAAAATGTATAAATTTACACATTTTAAATATTGTTAGTTTAAATTTAGTTTTTATAATAAGGAAGTAATGATATAATTAGATCAAGTTCATGTTAAATAAAATTATAAAGCCGTTTCGGAGTTTTACTTTATAGATTGATAGATGGCACCACTACAATTTATAGAATAGGCTGTTTTAAAAATCAACTAATCGTGAATTGATGAGCAAGTTTTTACAAAATTGTTTTCATATTTGTTATTATTCTGGGTAGAAAAAACGTAGCTAAAAATCATTCAATTAATAAAAAAAAACGATTTTATGCATCCATCATGTACAAGTTATTTTGAATTTATTGTATGTTTATTTACTCATATGATTAACCATTTCTAAAAATAATTTATTAGTTTCTTTTACATGTTATGAAGCCTGTCATGATGAACTGTTTTAAATTCTCACTTTCAAAAAGTGAATTAGCGAACGTTTTTCTCCTCTTTTAAGCAATTATTTTATACTTTATTTATTTAATACAAATGCTTGTCATCAATATTGGAAGTTTTTCTCACTATAATTAATTGTATTTTAATAATCAGAATCTACTGATGTTAAATACTTAATTATGGCAAGTAAAAAAAAAAAAAAAGTTAGCTTAAAATTTGATTGCTCTATCTATTGATTCATGTAGTAACTACATAGAATGGTTGATACCGAAGACTCAATTCAAGCATTTAAATGTTAGTCAAGTAAGTAACACAAAAATAAGAAAAAAAAAATACGTTCCTTCACTGGAAGTTATGGATTTTTTTTTCTTCATATATATTGCTGTATTTAAAACCAATCCAGAGACGATTTTGTGCTTGCACTTATTACACAGTTTATATTGCTATGCATACAAGTGAAATACTGTTTTCTTTATTTCGCTCAAGCGAATGAGAACAGACACGAATCAAAAGAGCTAACAATTCAAAATGCATTAATTAAATTAAAATTTATTTGAATATAAATCCGAATTGCACTCATGAAATATCGAATTGCACTCATGAAGAAAATGATCTATCGATTCGAATTTTATCTAACACAAATTTGGGAATCGTTATAATATTGTATTTAAAAGACGTAGTAAACCAACAAAAACACGAACGAAAAGCATCTTACATTAGCTATGAAATGGTATCATAGAACTTTTAAAATTTGTTATATTAATTTAAAGTACTACGTTATTATTTTGTTGCATTAAAAATATTGAGAAATGTGGTCGAAAAAACTATTATAAGCTTCTAAAACTTCGGTGCCCTATCAGTTTTCTTTCCCAAAAAAGTTTTTTATTACGTTCTGGGGCTATCGTGGGCAGCACATCTATACGATAGGTACAAAAATGACTTTCTCTAAATTTAAAATGTATCTGCTAGGACTAGACTTGATTTTAAAATTTGTTTTGGAGGTAAATGATGACACCAACACGAAATATTATTTTAATTACATCCACCAGTATATGAATATACCTGCATAAAATAACAATAATTATCACGATCTTCAGTACACGCCATCAATATAATACTGTCTCATAATACTGTCAATATAATACCGAAATAAAATGTTCGAACCTATACATAGAGGATCAAGTTCATAATGAAGCAAATCAAATTCAAGCGATCCTAAACAGAGCATTCGTTGTCATTTTTAGTGAACTGATGATGAAACTTCTATGAGTGTCACATTCCATTATAATTGAAGTATAAGGATAGAATTCTAATTAGCTCTCCCAAAGGAAAAGGGCATAGTAATAGTTAGTGGTCTTTACTCAATTTATGTTAAAGTAGATTTTTCCCCTTAAATCATGTTACTTCATTGAATGACTCTACAGTTGTAAGCAACGTATCACAAAAGCAGGTCTGAGTTCCCTTGTTGTAGACAAGACACTGTAATAAAGAGTACATTATTATTATCTCTTTATAACACATTTTTTATAATTATAGAATGATAACAAAGGCCTTCGTTTCTAAGTAGTAAAGAGGAAGACGGTTCTTTTGTTTTCATATTGTAAATTTATTTACCATAAATTAAACTATGCACCGAAAATAATTAAAATATTGCTCAAAATTCTCTATAATATTTCTGTAATTTCTTTTCATTCATTTTCTGAATAAATGAAAAGAAATTATAAATCATTTAACAATCTAAAATTTTTTGCTCTAAAACGAGTCAATATTTTTTTAAATAATATTTTTCTACAGAATTAAACAATTCCATCTATATCAATTTCAAACTAATTTTTTTTAAATTTATAATTTTTTGAAACTATAGATTGATTACAGAGACCTTTGTTTCTTATCAGTGAAGCAAAATCAAGGTTGTTGCTTTACTGATGTCTGGACATAAAAAAAAAATTCTACTTAGTAGTAAACTGTTAAACACCTGCCTTAGCTATTAATGATCTCTCGTAAATAGTAAAGGATGGGTTAAATAAAAGGTTAATTAATATTGTTTCCTTCTGATATTTCCCAAATGTTATTTACTTATAATGCGTAGATGTAGATTAAATTCATTATAAAGACTTATAAATTCGAAGTCATGTTTGCAAACAGAAAAGGTGTTCGAAAAAAGGTTGACCTGAAACTTCTTCTTTTCTAAATTGCTATAATACATCAATAAAAGCATCCAATTTAATAAAATAATCAACGTGAAAATACAGAAAAAAATAAAAACAGCGAAGTGATAAAAGAAAAATAAATAAAAAAACAGCCTAATTCATATGAATGTTATAAGTTTGAAAAATAATATTTATTTTAGATAAGATTCCTTCAGTTAATGTAATTTTTAGTGAAAAATGTTCGTTCATTCAGAAAATTGTTATATAAATGAGATAACATCACTCTTTTTTTATGGATGATGTTATTTTTTTATTGCCATTAAAACCATTCAGAAATGCAAGAAAATCTGCAGTTTTTCTCATTGCTGATGTAAACAAATACTAAATTAAAACTAAACAAATCATAAAATAAAATCAAAATCAAATAAAAATCATAAAATAAAAATCAAAAATATCAATCAAAATCAAAAAATAAAATCATAAAATCAAAATCAAATTCTGTATGATACACGAGAAACAATAAACTAAGACAATAACAACAATTAAACAATAAACTAAGAAAAATTAATATAAAATAAAAAAAATTTAACTAAAATTAATTAAAAAATTCATTTAAACTTTCACAAAACTAAAATTGAAAAAATGAAATAAAATTAATATCAATAAAAGAGAAAGTAAATCATATTCTAACATTTAAGCAAAATTAATAGATCTATAAATAAATAGAAATAAATAAATAAAATAAAATAAATAAGAAAAAAAAAATAATTATACTAATATTTTACTAAAATTAATTGCAATAATACAAAATCATATACAATACAAATTTAAGAACTAATTTGAGTAAAACTTCAATCTAGAGATAAAAAAAAAACTGTTTAATTAAATCAATATTAATAACCTAAATAATAAAATGAAGTTGTGTTACAGCAGCACAAAATTACTAGAAAACTCAGCAGTGAATTGAAACAAAACTACTTTTAAGTTTACTAAAGCTAAACGTAGAGTAATTAAAAGTATTTAAAGAAAAAAGTACAAGTGCAAAAAATACTCTAGCTCAAAATATCACTTACAATTCAAAATAAAATTACATTTTTTGAATTAAACAATATCATACAAATCAAAAATCCACAAGTAAAATAATTTAATTTTGCAATTAAACAAGATTAACTAAAAATTTTAACAATATATTCTGACTACAACTAAAGTAATTCTTCAGTAAAACATTACAAGGGTAGTAACATTTTGACAGAACTAATAATTGGTGACAAATATTAATTGTAGTAATATTCAATTAAACCTTATAAAAACGTATGTAAATTTTTTTTTCTTCTACAAACATAAGTTTAGAAAACTTTCAACCTATAAAGTAAGAGGAAACCAAATTCCGAAAGTTAAGCAATTCAATTCTACCTTTAAATGACATTAAATAAAACTGCTTACAATTCGGAATACCAATGTAATTCCAAAGTAAAAATAATTTAAAAATCAGATTAAATTTTTTTTTGAAAAAATATAAGTAACAAATTTTGAAACTTAAACAAAAATAATGGAAATAATAATAGTTCTATTATTGTAAACTACTTACAGTGAGTTGGAAAAAAAAGATATATCACCCTAAATAACTTTTGTTTTAATAAATAGTAATGCTTTAAATAAGCCAAATAATTAGTATATCTATTTCTAAAATATGTCATTAGACGCCAAAGTGTGTTTTCTCTTAGTAAAAATATGACAGATTTGGATTTTTAATTCTCAAAACACAAAGTAAAGTGTAGTTTAAATTTGACACTGAAAAATAGTGGAAAGGATAAATTGTAAACACATAAAGCACAAATTATTTATTATATTATTTATTTGGCAAAATAAAATGAAATTTAGTAAATTAAAGAAAAAAACGTAGAAAAAATAATTATTAATAAGTAATAATTATTTTAAAAACGAGTGAAAAATATGTCAAAAATTGGAATAAATAATCTTGTAAATCAAAAAATAAAATTTTATAGAAACTAAACAATTAATAAAGATAAATTAATATTAATGGAAATTTATATTAATGGAGACTAATATTAATGTAAACTAATATTAATGCAAACTAATATGAAATGTTTTAACAGTAAACTAAATTTAATACATAAATTAATGAAAGAAAAAAAAGAGTTGCTAATACGTAGAATACAAAAACTTAAATATCTTATTTAAATTCAAGTAAATCGAAATCTGAAAATTAAACAAGTAAATATACTATAAAACTAAAATGTAAATGTAGATAAAGTAATACTATTATAAACTTATGTGAAGTGTACTAATACTTAAATTAAATTTATATATAAATAATGTAAGAAAAAACTTTCACATGCAAAAAAAAAAACATTAACATATTATTCATAAATCAAAAAATGCTGTAAATGCATAACATACAAAAATGAAGGTATATATATACAAAATAAAATTAATTAAACAGTAAAAAGGAGAAAAGTATTAGTATAAATTTATGCTTAAATTTTATAACAAAAAAAATGCAATTTACAAATAAAAACATTGATTGATAATAACTAACTTATACTAAACTAAAAGTAATTAAATATAAAAAAAATGTAGTTAATAAATTAAAGTCTAATATAAAAATATATATTATTTATACAGCTAAGGATAAAATCTGTAGACAGAATAATGTACGAAAAAACCAAAAATCAATATATGTTACAAAAGCAAAACACAGATTAAAGTGAAACTTTTGCATAAATAAAATCAAGAAAAAACTTGAAAAGGCATTAAACACAAAAGGAGTTCCGTAAACAACTCAAAAAAGTGTATTAAAATAACTCTACAATAAATTAATTAACAGATATTACAGTTTTGAAATAATATTAAAATACGAAACGATATTATCTAAAGGCATGAAATATAAAAACAAAAATAATAATATGGATTAAGTAATAGAAAATCAGAATTTCGTAAATCACATCAAAAATTTACTTGGAAGCTAAAATTAAATGAACACAAAAACTAATATTAATGTTTTATACTTAACATGTACTAATACTAAACAGAAACTTATAGAAAAATTAATGTAAATAAAACTTTAAAAATCATTAAAAAAATTACTAAACAAAAAAAAGTAAATTAAGAAAAAACTAGCACTATCGTAACCTAAAACTATTTTAAAAATTAAGGTAAGAAAAAACTTTTAAAAATCTTAAAATATAAAAAGGTGAAATAGTTTTAATGTGGCAAAAGAAAGATTCTGTAAATTAAAAAGAAGTTTTCCAGAAAGAACAAATGTCCCTTTTTGTAAAGAAAATTTCACACTACTGTTAAAAATAAGAACGTATGTAAGTTTTAAGTAGCTTTTGAGTGATCACAAAAAATGAGGGACTTCCAATAAAAAAAGGGAGAGTTGAGACCAATATTAGAAATAGCATCAAAAGAGTATTCCAAATACAAAAAAAAGAGCTTTTACACACATTAAATTTAATTATATTAAATGTAATGTGTGTAAAAGCTCTTTTTTTTTAACAAATGCAAAGTAAAAACAAATACAAAGCAAAAGACTTATTAAAAATTATTTATTTACCTCAACAGATCTTGTTAAACTTAGAGCTCTTTTCCAAGGATGCAGATTTCTGTAAAAAGAATTTTTACAAATGAAAAAATTATATTACTCTTAACTACAATATCATAATACATATCATATTTGTATCATAATACAAAATGGGATAAATATATAAGGTAACGTAAATAGGTAAAATAAAATTAGTTGAAGATAGGTTTTTTTTTTCAGGGATGTAAAGAATATTCGGCCTTTTTGTGGAACATTCGGTTGGTCGAACATTTGGCCAAATATTCAGCCGAATAAAATTTGGTAAATTATTTATAGAAATTTGTAAAATTATTTTTCGACAAAGTTTTCTTGGGGGAAATTTTAAAAGATTTAATAAAAAAAGAATCAGAAATAATATTTTTCGCTATGCATAATTAGAAATAGTTTTTATACATATTTATTAAGTTCTAAAACTTGTTAATTTATGTTCTGAAAGACACATGAAACTTTAGTATTTTCTTTTCAAATAGCTGTTAGTCAGTGTTTTCTATCGTTTTTTCCAATTATTTTAAACATTCCTATGAAACGTTCTTTTTTACGCAATATCAAAAATGTCGCGTGCAAATTTCGTAAAAAAAAAGTAGAAAAAAACATTAACATATTATTCTTAAATCAAAAAATGTTGTAAAATCATAACATGCAAAAATGAAGGTATATGAGTATTACATTCATTAAACAATATAGATATAAATTCTATATAATTCTATATATAAATTATATAGATATAAATTCTATAAATTGCAAACAAAAAATTATGCTTAAAAAATTAAACAGTGAAAAGGAGAAAAGTATTAATATGAATTTATGCTAAAATTTTATAACAAAAAAATACAGTTTACAAAAAAAAATTGTTTGATAATAACTTATATTTAACTAAAAGTAATTTTAAAAAAGCATAGTTAACATTTTAAACTCTTATAAATATAAGAATATATATTATTTATAACACTAAAGATTAAAAAAACTCCATAGACAGAATAATGTACCAAAAAAAATAAAAATAAGCAAAAATCAATACCAATGTTACAAAAGCAAAACACACACTGAAGTGAAACTATTGCATTAACAAAATTAAGAAAAAACTTGAAAAGGCATTAAACACAAAAAGAATTCTGTAAATAACCCAAAAAAGTGTATTAAAATAACTCGGCAATAATTAAATAACAGACATTACAGTTTCGAAATAATATTAAAATACGAAAAGATATTATGTAAAGGCATGAAGTATAAAAACAAAAAAATATGGATAAAGTAAAAGAAATTTTAAATTTCGTAAATTACATCAGAAAATAAAATTGGAAGCTAAAATTTGTAAGAACACAAAAACTGTTCTACTAAAAGTGCACTAATGATAAACTGATACTTATAGAAAAATTAATTTAAATAAAACTTTAAAAATCATTGAAAAACAAAAGAATTAAATTAAGAAAAAACTAGCCCTATCCGTAACCTAAAACTAATTTAAAAATTATTTTAAGAAAAAACATTTAAAAATCTTAAAATGTAAAAAGGAGAAATAGTTTTAATATAGTAAAAGATAATGATATTCTGTAAATGAAAAACAAAATTTACCAAACAGAGAAAAATGAACAAATGTCCCTTTTTACAAGAAATTTTGACATTGCTGTTAAAAATAAGGACTCATGTAAGTTTAAAGAAGCATTGGAGTGATCACAGAAAATAAGGGGCTGCCGTTAAAAGTAAGGAGAGTTAAGACCAATATTAGAATAGCTATGAAAGAGTAACAAAAAAAAAAGATCTTTTACACACATTAAATTTAATTATAAAACAAATACAAATCAAATGACTTATCAAAATTTTTTTATTTACCTCAGCAGATCTTGTTAAACTTAGAGCTCTTCTCCAAGGATGCATAGTTCTGTAAAAAGAATTTTTATAAATAAAAAAATTATATTACTCTTACCTACAAAACAATATCATCATACAAAATGGGATAAATAAATACGGTAAGGCAAATATGTAAAATAAATCAAATTCTTAGAAATTCTGCTAATATAGACCTCCCTGCAAGTTCCAGATTATTTCCTTTACATGGCAAAATTTTCTCCCGATGGAACGAAATAAAATAAACATCTCATTTAGATATACTATTAGATATCTCATTAGATTTTGTTCTATTTTACGACCGTTGTTGAACAGCCGATCCAATTTTGGGTTTATGACTACTAATGTTCAACTCTGTAGCCTTGTTATTTTGAACCAATGCAGAAGACGAGGTATTTCCTGGATCAGTACCCCCAGAGGTTAGGACTTGTTATGGAAACATGGAGGACTTTCAGACTGGACAGATTTAACTTGCATCGGTCACCAATTAATTCATGGGGAGTCTTCGGCTGGCGGGGATCGAACCGATTCTCTCTTAGACGTGGGCTCAGTGCCCTACTAACCAGGCTATCCCAGTCCTGATATCATTAGATATAACTTGGCCTTAAATATAAATAATTACTAAATATGGTTTTCTCAATTATAGGTAAACATAAACAAATAATTAAAATTCATGTTTATATTATCTACAGCCTAGAAAGCTAGATGTAGAGACTATAAATTAATTGAAATATTCTTTAAAAACTCAATAAGTTTTGGGTTTACGACTACTATTGTTCAACTGCATAGCCTTTAATTTCGAACCCAATCCAGAAGACAAGGGAACTACTGGATCAAGTATTGGGAGAAATTTGCTCTCGTGGAGGACTTTTTGATGGAACTATATACTCATTTGCGTTACATGCAGAGGAAAACCATGAAAACCTCCTACGGTAAGCTTGACAGCAAGAGAAATGTAACCCATGATCCGTCTACCACTGAGGATATTTTACTTCAGCACTGGGGTCGGCGCGTGCCGGGTGCGGTGTTCGAATCGACCAGTTGTCAATGGGATCAAACCAGGGAAACCTCATTGGGAGACGAGAGCTCTATCCCCTGAGTCACTGGGGCTCTAGTTCTAGTTATTAATTAATTTACTACATCAGACACAAGAAAGTATTTTCTCTGAATAAAGATATCTATATTTTTTTTTCATATTTTGATTCGTGACCCAAAAAATGGGAGTGCAGATAAAATTTCAAAAAAATTGGGGTGCTAGGAAGCTATATTTGGTGCAGTCCTAAAATAAAACCAAGAACTTAGTTTATGGTTATAAAATTAACCCTCCTAACTGCGCCTGATAGACAAGAGAGAAATACTTAGCAGGAAGTTGAGACAATAAAAAAATGAAATAAAAAATTATCATATTGTGTTTGCCGAGATCGAGAAGATTTTTTAATAGTTAATACAAAAATATCTCGAAGTTTCTAGGCAACAGACATTTTTTGGGCTGATTTCTGCCCAAAAAAAAGCAAAGATTGCTTTCCTTTTTAAAAAAAATTGAGTCAATAAATACATTTTTTATAATTTTTCAAGATTTTAGTATTTGAACACCTGATTTTTTTTACATAGCACCATTTGTTTTTTTTAAAGTTGTTTTTAACTTTCTTAAATTTTTTACTAGAACCAAATGTGCATTAATTATTTAGATTATTTACAGAGTTGTAAGGCAAAAAAAATTCTGTAAAAATATAAAGCATCTGGAAGAGATTATAATGCACATTAATAAGGTTTTATATATATAGTTTACGATATTTCTTTTTTCTATTATTGAAAAAATTAGTTAATTATACATGGCATTTTAAAAGCATTGAAATACGAATGTTTAAGAACATTGCATGATTCATTTTTTTAAAAATAATTTTATTTTGCCAAATATATGAGCTACGTCTTTGTCTTTTTTGTCTAAATTGTCTTTTTTTTTTTCGTTAAAGAAAATTTGTAAATGGCATCCTAATGTTTCTATACATTCTAAAACGAATTTTCTTAAATTTTCCATGAAATGTTGCTCAACATGATCTTTAATTACGATCAGCTGTATTTATCGCCGACCAAATATTGCTACTATAATTTCTTTGCTTAGTTCTTTTTACTATGAACTTACATTATGATTCTTACATCTGATAAGATAGTCTCCCTTTAAACTTGAGTTCGTAAGGTCTTTAAGAAACTCTATAGAGGCAGCAAATGTATTTAATACGATAAATGCATTTTATTGCATCAATATTCACCACAACATTCAATTATCAATTTCAATAATTCGAAATATCTGAATACAAAATTTTGAAAATTTAATTTAAAACAAAAGATAGCTTGAGATAACGTAAAAAATAACTTAAAATTAAGATAACTTCTTAATTTTAATGTAGAAGCAAAGGTTTTCTTAATGTTTTAAGGAGCGCATCTGCTAAAATAATAATTTACAGATGTTTGTTTTAGTCAGCTTAAGATTCCATTCAAAATAACGATTGAGACTCGAACATTGTATACTAATGGTAAAAACTTCATTGCCTTTAAAAATATGAAAATGGTAATAAAAGTGGACATGTTTGGAAAACTCAGAATCCATTCATGTTTGGAAAACTCAGAATCCTCGATCCTAAACCATTCTTAAGAATCGCCATACGTGAGTGAAGAAAACCAAAGTGATTTTAAACAATAAACGTGAAGTTGCCAGCAAAATATGTAAAAGAAAAAAAAAACTGGGGAAATCACAGTACCCGAGAATGACAGAGTCAACAAAAAAAAAAAAAAGAAAAGAAAAAGAAAAAGAAAAAAAAAAAAAAAACACCAGAAAAACCGCAGTGGCCGAGAGTGGTGGTGTATCAGGGCAAAATGCATTTTGACGTGCTGTGGAGAAATGGTGAGAAACTACAAGGGAAATTAGCATTCGTATGAATAAAATAAGATTCCTGAGTATCAAAATGAGCTGATGACACGCGGGTAGTTATTATCATCATTATCTTTTTAAAAAAAGTCAACCTTCTTTAAAGTTAACGGGCAAAAATAAGTTTGAACGTGAAAAAAAAGTTGTAGCTCTGTAATTTTTTGTCCATTTAAAAAACAAAGCAACCTTCTGGATACACATTTTGCGTTGTGCATATGGGTGATTCTCACGAAATATGACAATTTACAGTCTCTTACTCCAAGATCTAATACTATACTACGAAAAGAACTTCTTTCAATTTTAATAAATAGCATTGCTGTTAGCATTTTAAAATGACCTTGTACTAGCATCGACTGTTTTGTATATTTATCGAATTTAACTGAATTTCAAAATATCATGTTTCTGGTATGTCACAAACAATATTTCCAATAATAAATAGTTTCAAAACTTCGCATAAATTTTTCAATATCTAATTTTTTTATCTCCACCGCTTCTAGAATATAAGCAGAGGGTATTATTTACAAAAACGTCGTTTAAAAAAAATTTTTCTGTCAACAATTTCTTTGTCACCTGAAAATCTGTCATTTTCCTGGCTACTTTTATTTAGTTTTTATGTTGTCATTTTCCTGTCTTCTTGAAATCATTAATAACATAAACTACATAGATTTATCTGAGTTATTTCAAGAAATCCTGTTGTTTTCTGCGGGATGTAAATGTCTTAGGCCGAAATATTAAATTAAAGTTGAATGCTATAAAATGGCAAATTGTCATTATCCTGGCTGTCATTTTCCTATCTTATGACATTGAAGTGTTACCAGAAATTTTTTTTAAACAGTATACAGTAAGGAGAAAAAGCAAATATTAACCTAATACCAAGTGTATGTATGATTTTAATATGCTTGAATGTAATCAAAGTTGTTTATTTATTTAATGATTGATTATTATACACAATTTTATTCTGTACATATCAGCAACAAAAACATTTCTGATTCTTTCAACATTGGATAAAAGGAATTAATTTAATCAATTTATGGTCCATCTAACATAAAGGATTAAGTTGAGTTACATACTATTAAATTAAAATGACTTTTTTTAACTTCTAAACTAATATGTCATTTTCCTGGCATTCAAGATTTGGTGAATTTCTATTTTATTTTATTTTTTCTTGAGCAAATGTCAATAAACTGTCTGTAAGATATAAATGTAACTAAATAAGTATACAAAAAAAAATTTAGATTATTTTGAAGACTTAAATTTGACGAGAACCCATGTTTCCAAAGAACCCATATATGCATTTACTTTTTATTACTCAAATAACAAAAAAACAAATAAAAAAGAAATCAAATTATTTACATTCATTTTTCGAAAATATAGTCAGCTTATTTAGATCGAGTAATCATAAAGCAGCAGAATTTTTTTAATTTCTTTATAAGGTTTAATTTTCAACTAACTGGCAATAATTCTAAGCTTCTTTTATTAAAAACTTGACAATAATTTTTTTTAAAAATTCATGGTTTTCCTCTCCATGTTAAGTAAATGGGGTTTGATTAGTTCCACCAAAAAGCCCACCACGAAGACAAAATTTCGCTAGATACTTGATAAAGGAGTTCCCTTGTCTTCTGGATTGGGTTCAAAATTTCAACTCTACGGAGTTGAGCGCTGGTAGTCGTAAAGCTGAAAATCGGGTCGGTTGTTCAACGACAGTTATAAAATAAAAAAATTTAAAAACGAAAGTTTAATTTAAAGCAGATATTCCCAAAATGGTCTACATCTACCTCTAGCGGTTGACAACAAATTGCAAGGGGTCCATGTAAAGTGAAAAAAAATTGGGGGTCTCATATAAGCAGGTCAAGACTTTTAATTTTGGCATTTCATGAATGCAATAATCAACAAACTGATTTATTATAAACTAGCAAATGCCTGCAGCTCCGCCAGCGTACGTTTTTATTTTCTTTGCGTGTTAGGTTTTATTTTGTAACAAAAAGTATTTTTTTGCTGTAAATTGTAGCCTAGCAAGTGTATCAACTCTTTAGCTAGCTAGATCTCCAATTTTATCTGTGTACAAGATCACGGAGATTTGTTGCTTAGTTTTTACGTAAAAACGTAATATACAGACAGACAATACACTACTATGGTTTTGTATACAAACTTATTTCCGCTATTATAATATTAGTAACGGGGTACGGGTTTTATAGAGCACTATTTTATTCCATTTACAAATTAATTAAATTAAATTAGCTTGAATTTAATTAATAAATGTATAAAATTAACATGTGTTTTTTCCCTAGGTGTTTCACAGTACACTTCACTACAGTTAGAAATCTTTCACAGTGAGTAACACTCACTATACCAGCTGTCAAAAATACATTTGAAGTTGATGAATTTACAAAAGATCAATATCAGGTAAGCAGGGGGTCCACCGAAAACCGAAAAACATGGCAAGGGGTCTAAGAGACAAAAAAGTTCAGGAACCACTGATTTAAAGAAAAACCTAAATTAAATTACTGAAACAATTTATTGGTATATTATATACGCAGTAGTGTAGAGAATAAGATTTTGAAAATGTAAAAATACAATTAAATAGTTAGTAAAACAGTTAGTGGCTAAAACACGCACGGGCAGGTAATTAAGAGATTACGTTTCATAAATGGGTGCATTTTTAAACAACAAAAAAAATGCTTAATTAGTTTTAAAGATATGACTAAAAACTCAAAAAGTAAAATAAACATTAAAGGGTCAAAACTTTCATCCGCTCTCCTGTCTGAACTATTAAGGTCACAATTTCCACACAATCTCCCATATTTTAAATCCAAATATGAAAAAAAAATATATATATATATTCAGAGAAAGTACGATTTTGTGTCCCATTTCGTAACTTACTTAATACGTAGTATATTTGAGGTCACCCTTAGTAATTATTGAGATTGTCACTAGTACTTGGAAATCCGATCATATAAGAAAGGAAATCATATAGGGTGATATCCATTTTCACCCATTGGCAAAATGGGTCTTGTTTTGAGTTTGATGGCGTCCACACACTTTTCAACTGTGTTCAAGAGTAAACAGCGTTACCATGGCGAATAGGTTACCAGTAATCGTAATAAGAGGATCAGAAATTTTACTTAACATTTAAAAATAATATGGTCAAAAACATGCGTATAACTAAATTTATGACAGAGCGTTCAATAGCCGAGTGAAATCTCATAGCACTATGAGTATTTATTTATTTTTTCTTCTTTTGTACTTGAACATTACCATAAATTATGAATATACAGGGTGGCCACTCAAATCAGATTTCAAATTTCCCTGATTTTTCCAGATAAAAATCTTAAAATTTCCAGGTTTTTGTTTCTTTTTTCTTATAAAGTGTAGGATGTGTATACAAGAAAAGTGTCTTTATTATAAAATATTTTATTCAAAATGTTATTTTTTTTAACATATCATCTTGAAAAAAATAATTTATTTTGACAATTTGGCAAGATTTTTTTATTTATTTTTCAAACGTTTTCGTTCAAAATTTTGAATCAAAAATCATATATTGATCAACAAAAGAGTAAAATGAAACATTAATATAGTTGGTTCTAACAAAAAAATTTTTTTTTTAATATATGTTATAAAAGGTAAAAATGAAATAGAAAAAATTAGCATTAATGCAACAATTGTAACAATTTATCGACAAACATTGCTGTTAGCGATTGTAAAAAAAAAATTTGCGATTGGCTGGTTTGCTGAGAAAAAATAATTCACAGTTTTCTTTGAATGGGAGTAGAAAAGCTTTCAGAAAAAGAGTGCAATATAAAATCTATTATTATTAAATTATAACCAACGATTTTTTGAGAATTTTATAAAGTTAAAAACACAAAAGCATTTTGTCAAAATAGAAAAAAGAAATTACCGCCAAAGTATCGGAACAAACTTGAGCCATAAATAGATTCAGCCCAAGGACAGAATTTAAAAACAGAAGGTAATATCCTAATCTCTTTCTCCATCTCCACCAGAATCTTTCCAAAATTGCACAGTCCCATAGCGGTCAAAGGTTTCTGCATTCATTTAGCAAACCGTGGGAGAATTTTATGTGGTATTCTAGTTTGACAGAGCTGTAATGGAGCAAATTTTGATGCAAGCAAAGTATCGCTAAGTTGATGATATTTCAACGGTTTGGCGATACATTTCCGTTTAAAAAAATGTGGGTATAATGAATGAAATAATTTAGCTTAAGAAAATTAGTAAATAATTTAAATTAGTGAAATTAAAAAAATTATCAAAGAAAAAATTTCCAGCTTTTCTTTAAAATTCCCTGATTTTCCAGGTTTTAATCCTAATTTCCCTGATATTTCCAGGTTTTTTCCAGTATAAAAAAAATTCCCTGATAATTCCAGGTTTTCAAGGTTTTCCAGGTGGGCGGCCACCCTGATATAATATATTCCTTGATAAGTTAATTAATTATAGTTTACAAAAAACATAAATATTTGTTTAAATTTTGTAAAAACATAAATATTCGTTAAAAATTCTACCACTTAATTCAAATGTTGAATTAAATTATAATCGTTATTTAGAATAAAATACAGGGTTATTCATAATTCCCACCGCCTGTAAACGCCATTTTTCTTTACTACAACTGGCTTCAGTGGTACATATTACTGCCATCTACCAGCAACTGCTTAAATTAAAACTTGAACACTTTCGGAATAATTTCATACGTTCTTTTTTGCCATAATCATCTTCTTTGTTTTAAAATAACGCTTTGAAACCCCGGAGGGAATTATGAATAACCCTGTACATATAAACAGGTTATTTAGTATGTTTTAACATATCTACATTCTAGTCCGTGCAACTCAGTTTCAATTAAAAGAATATTTCGATCTTATTAAATCAAAACTGAAAAGTAAACTTCGAATATAGTGTTTTATGATAATAGTGTTTTATGGACATATGCTTTGGGGAAAAGAGTTAAATAAGAGTAACTGAAAAATGGTTTCACACATAATAATGAAAATGATGATTGTTAATCGTTTTTTTTACAATATGATTGCTTTTGTACTTTTATTTTCACTTACTGTTTAAAAATTATTAAACTGGATAATAAAATTTGTTTCTAATAAAGTGATTAGAATTTCATAAATAACCTAGGAAATATTAAAACATTTTATTCAATTTAAAGAGATTTTAAGATGGTTAAAGCATGAAAATAAAATTCTTACCAGAAAAGTGGTGTTGTACACAAATTCTTCTCCTTCATAGAGACATAGAGGCTGCAGTTAATACAAAAAATACAAAAATATCCTGTAAAATACAAAAAAAACTGTAAAATAATCCTGTCCTGTAAAATACAAAATCATACATAATCCTGTAAAATACAAAAAAAAAGAATATTCAAAATTTCAAATATATTAAAATAAAAATTTATTCAGGGCACTGTTAAAAACTACGTATTGAATATGTCACATGTGGCTAACTGTAAAAAATAGTAACTAAAAATAGCAGCAGAAATAGTATCCTCAAAAACAAATTATAGTAGACTAAATAGTATTTTGTAACGTATCAAGTTATATAAAGAAACAATTATTTTTTAAAATTTTTTTTTAATAAAAAAACCTCAAAATCAAAAACTATTCTCTAAAAAATCAACTGCTCTCTATTGCTCCATTAAAATCTCGTGCTTTCAATTTTAATTTATCGCGTTAAATGTTTTGTTTCTTTTATTCATGCTTTTGTTATCCAGATATTTTATAATATTTATAACTCCTTTCCATTTGGAAAAACTTTTCCATAGAAAGCAAAGGAAAAGTCATTTATGAACTTATTTGTGTTCTTTAAACTTTAGGTTGAAACCAATGTATTACGTAATAATCAAAACAATTCACTTTTAAAACTAAATTTTCTAATTGTCAAATAAAATGCATCATTCAATTTTTACATTAGAAGTGATGTACAATATTTAACTTTGAAACTTAAAATTTCTAAATTATTTTTAGACTCTTTTTCGCAGTAAACATTAGTAGACAATTCACTTGTAACTCAATTGAGATATCAAACTAAAATATTCAAAATAAAATTAAAATGTAAATGAATACTATAATTTAACTTCACACAAAATAAATACAAAGAAATATAACAATTTACATATTCAATATCTAAAGACTGAAGCTAACCTAGATCTTTTTTTTATTTTTATCAAAATGCTTTTTTAAGCTTGATGCCACCAGTTTGAAATCCAAACAATATATTTAACTCTTTTTAACTTCACATAATTCGATCGAAACTCAATCTTATTAATATTTAGATACATAATTAAAAAAATAGCATAGTTTAAGAACAGAGTAACACTTTTCTCTAAAATCAAACTCGTTTAACACCTGTTTCATTAAGTATAATCCTTTTAAACTTACTTTTGGCTGGTTAAATTTCACAAACTTCAATAGTAAACTAATCTCTTAATGAGTTCATATTTTCCTTTTTTTTTTCAAAGTAAATCATACATATGAATAAGAAAATAAGACTAAATTGTACAAAACATCACAACATACTATTTACAATTAAATAAATAATGTTTAAAACAAACCAAAGGACTAAAGAAATAACAAAAAAAATCTTATTACTTAAATAAAAATAATTTGGAGTGATATAATTTACAAAACCTGTCTCGAATAATATTTAAACTCTTTTAGTTAAAAAAAAATAAACCTATGTTTTAATTATCGTTATATTTATTTTTGGCCATTAAAGATTATATTTTCATTATCATTTTTACTTTTAACCTGTCGCCAAATTTGGGGTAATTAGCAAATTTCGAGATGCCATGATTTCTGTAGATGTTAATATTCTTTGACCATTTTTTTGCACTATCATAAATGAATGTTTTAGAATCAGGTTCCAGTATATTAGAATATCCTTTTCTTTATAATGTCAGTGCGACAATTCTTGTAATATTTTACAATAATTTTTATCTTTCAATAAATTTACTTTCCTTATATCATCAATAGTGTGTTGAGTACAAAAAAAAGAAAAAAAAAATATCGAGAAAACACAAATTGACTGCTCAAAAGTCAAACTTTTATCTTATTAAATTGACTGCTCAAAAGTCAAACTTTTATCTTATTAAAAAAATTTGGGAATGTAATTGCACAAAAAAATAATCGATTTTATTTTTTATTTTTAAAAAAGCATTTCCGCCTCATTATTTAAATGGAAATTTTTTTATTGTGCAAGAAATAAGACACAAAAACAAAAGTTTAAAGAAAAAAAAATATTATTGCCTCGACAGCAGGTAAACTTCCAGTGCCCGGAAGGCGGACAGGTCCTAGATTAAGAAATTCATTGCAACTACACTCTGCAGATGAATTTCTAAATCGTTACTACGGCCCCGGCAATACAAGCACATAGATCAAGTAATTCTTTTACCGCTAGCGATACAGAATTACTCAATCATATTCCGGACTTTCTGGAAGACATACCCCATCATCAACCAGTGCATCACTCGCACTGGTTGGGGCATAGTAACTAGAAAAATCATAGAAAAGAAAAAAAGAAAAACAAAGAAAAATGTTAGAAAAAAGTAAGCATTATTACCTCGACAGCAAGTAAGCTTCCAGTGCCCGGAAGGCGGACAGGTCCTAGATTAAGAAATTCATTGCAACTACACTCTGCAGATGAATTTCTAAATCGTTACTACGGCCCCGGCAATACAAGCACATAGATCAAGTAATTCTTTTACCGCTAGCGATACAGAATTACTCAATCATATTCCGGACTTTCTGGAAGACATACCCCATCATCAACCAGTGCATCACTCGCAATGGTTGGGGCATAATAACTAGAAAAATCATAGAAAAGAAAAAAAGCAAAACAAAGAAAAATGTTAGAAAAAAGTAAGCATTATTACCTCGACAGCAAGTAAGCTTCCAGTGCCCGGAAGGCGGACAGGTCCTAGATTAAGAAATTCATTGCAACTACACTCTGCAGATGAATTTCTAAATCGTTACTACGGCCCCGGCAATACAAGCACATAGATCAAGTAATTCTTTTACCGCTAGCGATACAGAATTACTCAATCATATTCCGGACTTTCTGGAAGACATACCCCATCATCAACCAGTGCATCACTCGCACTGGTTGGGGCATAGTAACTAGAAAAATCATAGAAAAGAAAAAAAGAAAAACAAAGAAAAATGTTAGAAAAAAGTAAGCATTATTACCTCGACAGCAAGTAAGCTTCCAGTGCCCGGAAGGCGGACAGGTCCTAGATTAAGAAATTCATTGCAACTACACTCTGCAGATGAATTTCTAAATCGTTACTACGGCCCCGGCAATACAAGCACATAGATCAAGTAATTCTTTTACCGCTAGCGATACAGAATTACTCAATCATATTCCGGACTTTCTGGAAGACATACCCCATCATCAACCAGTGCATCACTCGCACTGGTTGGGGCATAGTAACTAGAAAAATCATAGAAAAGAAAAAAAGCAAAACAAAGAAAAATGTTAGAAAAAAGTAAGCATTATTACCTCGACAGCAAGTAAGCTTCCAGTGCCCGGAAGGCGGACAGGTCCTAGATTAAGAAATTCATTGCAACTACACTCTGCAGATGAATTTCTAAATCGTTACTACGGCCCCGGCAATACAAGCACATAGATCAAGTAATTCTTTTACCGCTAGCGATACAGAATTACTCAATCATATTCCGGACTTTCTGGAAGACATACCCCATCATCAACCAGTGCATCACTCGCACTGGTTGGGGCATAATAACTAGAAAAATCATAGAAAAGAAAAAAAGCAAAACAAAGAAAAATGTTAGAAAAAAGTAAGCATTATTACCTCGACAGCAAGTAAGCTTCCAGTGCCCGGAAGGCGGACAGGTCCTAGATTAAGAAATTCATTGCAACTACACTCTGCAGATGAATTTCTAAATCGTTACTACGGTCCCGGCAATACGAGCACATAGATCAAGTAATTCTTTTACCGCTAGCGATACAGAATTACTCAATCATATTCCGGACTTTCTGGAAGACATACCCCATCATCAACCAGTGCATCACTCGCACTGGTTGGGGCATAATAACTAGAAAAATCATAGAAAAGAAAAAAAGCAAAACAAAGAAAAATGTTAGAAAAAAGTAAGCATTATTACCTCGACAGCAAGTAAGCTTCCAGTGTCCAGAAGGCGGACAGGTCCTAGATTAAGAAATTCATTGCAACTACACTCTGCAGATGAATTTCTAAATCGTTACTACGGCCCCGGCAATACAAGCACATAGATCAAGTAATTCTTTTACCGCTAGCGATACAGAATTACTCAATCATATTCCGGACTTTCTGGAAGACATACCCCATCATCAACCAGTGCATCACTCGCACTGGTTGGGGCATAATAACTAGAAAAATCATAGAAAAGAAGAAAAAAAAACAAAGAAAAATGTTAGAAAAAAGTAAGCATTATTACCTCGACAGCAAGTAAGCTTCCAGTGTCCGGAAGGCGGACAGGTCCTAGATTAAGAAATTCATTGCAACTACACTCTGCAGATGAATTTCTAAATCGTTACTACGGCCCCGGCAATACAAGCACATAGATCAAGTAATTCTTTTACCGCTAGCGATACAGAATTACTCAATCATATTCCGGACTTTCTGGAAGACATACCCCATCATCAACCAGTGCATCACTCGCACTGGTTGGGGCATAGTAACTAGAAAAATCATAGAAAAGAAAAAAAGAAAAACAAAGAAAAATGTTAGAAAAAAGTAAGCATTATTACCTCGACAGCAAGTAAGCTTCCAGTGCCCGGAAGGCGGACAGGTCCTAGATTAAGAAATTCATTGCAACTACACTCTGCAGATGAATTTCTAAATCGTTACTACGGCCCCGGCAATACAAGCACATAGATCAAGTAATTCTTTTACCGCTAGCGATACAGAATTACTCAATCATATTCCGGACTTTCTGGAAGACATACCCCATCATCAACCAGTGCATCACTCGCAATGGTTGGGGCATAATAACTAGAAAAATCATAGAAAAGAAAAAAAGCAAAACAAAGAAAAATGTTAGAAAAAAGTAAGCATTATTACCTCGACAGCAAGTAAGCTTCCAGTGCCCGGAAGGCGGACAGGTCCTAGATTAAGAAATTCATTGCAACTACACTCTGCAGATGAATTTCTAAATCGTTACTACGGCCCCGGCAATACAAGCACATAGATCAAGTAATTCTTTTACCGCTAGCGATACAGAATTACTCAATCATATTCCGGACTTTCTGGAAGACATACCCCATCATCAACCAGTGCATCACTCGCACTGGTTGGGGCATAATAACTAGAAAAATCATAGAAAAGAAAAAAAGCAAAACAAAGAAAAATGTTAGAAAAAAGTAAGCATTATTACCTCGACAGCAAGTAAGCTTCCAGTGCCCGGAAGGCGGACAGGTCCTAGATTAAGAAATTCATTGCAACTACACTCTGCAGATGAATTTCTAAATCGTTACTACGGTCCCGGCAATACAAGCACATAGATCAAGTAATTCTTTTACCGCTAGCGATACAGAATTACTCAATCATATTCCGGACTTTCTGGAAGACATACCCCATCATCAACCAGTGCATCACTCGCACTGGTTGGGGCATAATAACTAGAAAAATCATAGAAAAGAAAAAAAGCAAAACAAAGAAAAATGTTAGAAAAAAGTAAGCATTATTACCTCGACAGCAAGTAAGCTTCCAGTGCCCGGAAGGCGGACAGGTCCTAGATTAAGAAATTCATTGCAACTACACTCTGCAGATGAATTTCTAAATCGTTACTACGGCCCCGGCAATACAAGCACATAGATCAAGTAATTCTTTTACCGCTAGCGATACAGAATTACTCAATCATATTCCGGACTTTCTGGAAGACATACCCCATCATCAACCAGTGCATCACTCGCACTGGTTGGGGCATAATAACTAGAAAAATCATAGAAAAGAAAAAAAGCAAAACAAAGAAAAATGTTAGAAAAAAGTAAGCATTATTACCTCGACAGCAAGTAAGCTTCCAGTGCCCGGAAGGCGGACAGGTCCTAGATTAAGAAATTCATTGCAACTACACTCTGCAGATGAATTTCTAAATCGTTACTACGGCCCCGGCAATACAAGCACATAGATCAAGTAATTCTTTTACCGGTAGCGATACAGAATTACTCAATCATATTCCGGACTTTCTGGAAGACATACCCCATCATCAACCAGTGCATCACTCGCACTGGTTGGGGCATAATAACTAGAAAAATCATAGAAAAGAAAAAAAGCAAAACAAAGAAAAATGTTAGAAAAAAGTAAGCATTATTACCTCGACAGCAAGTAAGCTTCCAGTGCCCGGAAGGCGGACAGGTCCTAGATTAAGAAATTCATTGCAACTACACTCTGCAGATGAATTTCTAAATCGTTACTACGGTCCCGGCAATACAAGCACATAGATCAAGTAATTCTTTTACCGGTAGCGATACAGAATTACTCAATCATATTCCGGACTTTCTGGAAGACATACCCCATCATCAACCAGTGCATCACTCGCACTGGTTGGGGCATAATAACTAGAAAAATCATAGAAAAGAAAAAAAGCAAAACAAAGAAAAATGTTAGAAAAAAGTAAGCATTATTATCTCGACAGCAAGTAAGCTTCCAGTGCCCGGAAGGCGGACAGGTCCTAGATTAAGAAATTCATTGCAACTACACTCTGCAGATGAATTTCTAAATCGTTACTACGGTCCCGGCAATACAAGCACATAGATCAAGTAATTCTTTTACCGCTAGCGATACAGAATTACTCAATCATATTCCGGACTTTCTGGAAGACATACCCCATCATCAACCAGTGCATCACTCGCACTGGTTGGGGCATAATAACTAGAAAAATCATAGAAAAGAAAAAAAGCAAAACAAAGAAAAATATTAGAAAAAAAGTAAGCATTATTACCTCGACAGCAAGTAAGCTTCCAGTGTCCAGAAGGCGGACAGGTCCTAGATTAAGAAATTCATTGCAACTACACTCTGCAGATGAATTTCTAAATCGTTACTACGGCCCCGGCAATACAAGCACATAGATCAAGTAATTCTTTTACCGCTAGCGATACAGAATTACTCAATCATATTCCGGACTTTCTGGAAGACATACCCCATCATCAACCAGTGCATCACTCGCACTGGTTGGGGCATAATAACTAGAAAAATCATAGAAAAGAAAAAAAGCAAAACAAAGAAAAATGTTAGAAAAAAGTAAGCATTATTACCTCGACAGCAAGTAAGCTTCCAGTGCCCGGAAGGCGGACAGGTCCTAGATTAAGAAATTCATTGCAACTACACTCTGCAGATGAATTTCTAAATCGTTACTACGGCCCCGGCAATACAAGCACATAGATCAAGTAATTCTTTTACCGCTAGCGATACAGAATTACTCAATCATATTCCGGACTTTCTGGAAGACATACCCCATCATCAACCAGTGCATCACTCGCACTGGTTGGGGCATAATAACTAGAAAAATCATAGAAAAGAAAAAAAGCAAAACAAAGAAAAATGTTCTAAATCGTTACTACGGCCCCGGCAATACAAGCACATAGATCAAGTAATTCTTTTACCGCTAGCGATACAGAATTACTCAATCATATTCCGGACTTTCTGGAAGACATACCCCATCATCAACCAGTGCATCACTCGCACTGGTTGGGGCATAATAACTAGAAAAATCATAGAAAAGAAAAAAAGCAAAACAAAGAAAAATGTTAGAAAAAAGTAAGCATTATTACCTCGACAGCAAGTAAGCTTCCAGTGCCCGGAAGGCGGACAGGTCCTAGATTAAGAAATTCATTGCAACTACACTCTGCAGATGAATTTCTAAATCGTTACTACGGCCCCGGCAATACAAGCACATAGATCAAGTAATTCTTTTACCGGTAGCGATACAGAATTACTCAATCATATTCCGGACTTTCTGGAAGACATACCCCATCATCAACCAGTGCATCACTCGCACTGGTTGGGGCATAATAACTAGAAAAATCATAGAAAAGAAAAAAAGCAAAACAAAGAAAAATGTTAGAAAAAAGTAAGCATTATTACCTCGACAGCAAGTAAGCTTCCAGTGTCCAGAAGGCGGACAGGTCCTAGATTAAGAAATTCATTGCAACTACACTCTGCAGATGAATTTCTAAATCGTTACTACGGCCCCGGCAATACAAGCACATAGATCAAGTAATTCTTTTACCGCTAGCGATACAGAATTACTCAATCATATTCCGGACTTTCTGGAAGACATACCCCATCATCAACCAGTGCATCACTCGCACTGGTTGGGGCATAATAACTAGAAAAATCATAGAAAAGAAAAAAAGCAAAACAAAGAAAAATGTTAGAAAAAAGTAAGCATTATTACCTCGACAGCAAGTAAGCTTCCAGTGCCCGGAAGGCGGACAGGTCCTAGATTAAGAAATTCATTGCAACTACACTCTGCAGATGAATTTCTAAATCGTTACTACGGCCCCGGCAATACAAGCACATAGATCAAGTAATTCTTTTACCGCTAGCGATACAGAATTACTCAATCATATTCCGGACTTTCTGGAAGACATACCCCATCATCAACCAGTGCATCACTCGCAATGGTTGGGGCATAATAACTAGAAAAATCATAGAAAAGAAAAAAAGCAAAACAAAGAAAAATGTTAGAAAAAAGTAAGCATTATTACCTCGACAGCAAGTAAGCTTCCAGTGCCCGGAAGGCGGACAGGTCCTAGATTAAGAAATTCATTGCAACTACACTCTGCAGATGAATTTCTAAATCGTTACTACGGCCCCGGCAATACAAGCACATAGATCAAGTAATTCTTTTACCGCTAGCGATACAGAATTACTCAATCATATTCCGGACTTTCTGGAAGACATACCCCATCATCAACCAGTGCATCACTCGCACTGGTTGGGGCATAATAACTAGAAAAATCATAGAAAAGAAAAAAAGCAAAACAAAGAAAAATGTTAGAAAAAAGTAAGCATTATTACCTCGACAGCAAGTAAGCTTCCAGTGCCCGGAAGGCGGACAGGTCCTAGATTAAGAAATTCATTGCAACTACACTCTGCAGATGAATTTCTAAATCGTTACTACGGCCCCGGCAATACAAGCACATAGATCAAGTAATTCTTTTACCGCTAGCGATACAGAATTACTCAATCATATTCCGGACTTTCTGGAAGACATACCCCATCATCAACCAGTGCATCACTCGCACTGGTTGGGGCATAATAACTAGAAAAATCATAGAAAAGAAAAAAAGCAAAACAAAGAAAAATATTAGAAAAAAAGTAAGCATTATTACCTCGACAGCAAGTAAGCTTCCAGTGTCCAGAAGGCGGACAGGTCCTAGATTAAGAAATTCATTGCAACTACACTCTGCAGATGAATTTCTAAATCGTTACTACGGCCCCGGCAATACAAGCACATAGATCAAGTAATTCTTTTACCGCTAGCGATACAGAATTACTCAATCATATTCCGGACTTTCTGGAAGACATACCCCATCATCAACCAGTGCATCACTCGCACTGGTTGGGGCATAATAACTAGAAAAATCATAGAAAAGAAAAAAAGCAAAACAAAGAAAAATGTTAGAAAAAAGTAAGCATTATTACCTCGACAGCAAGTAAGCTTCCAGTGCCCGGAAGGCGGACAGGTCCTAGATTAAGAAATTCATTGCAACTACACTCTGCAGATGAATTTCTAAATCGTTACTACGGCCCCGGCAATACAAGCACATAGATCAAGTAATTCTTTTACCGGTAGCGATACAGAATTACTCAATCATATTCCGGACTTTCTGGAAGACATACCCCATCATCAACCAGTGCATCACTCGCACTGGTTGGGGCATAATAACTAGAAAAATCATAGAAAAGAAAAAAAGCAAAACAAAGAAAAATGTTAGAAAAAAGTAAGCATTATTACCTCGACAGCAAGTAAGCTTCCAGTGCCCGGAAGGCGGACAGGTCCTAGATTAAGAAATTCATTGCAACTACACTCTGCAGATGAATTTCTAAATCGTTACTACGGCCCCGGCAATACAAGCACATAGATCAAGTAATTCTTTTACCGCTAGCGATACAGAATTACTCAATCATATTCCGGACTTTCTGGAAGACATACCCCATCATCAACCAGTGCATCACTCGCACTGGTTGGGGCATAATAACTAGAAAAATCATAGAAAAGAAAAAAAGCAAAACAAAGAAAAATGTTAGAAAAAAGTAAGCATTATTACCTCGACAGCAAGTAAGCTTCCAGTGCCCGGAAGGCGGACAGGTCCTAGATTAAGAAATTCATTGCAACTACACTCTGCAGATGAATTTCTAAATCGTTACTACGGCCCCGGCAATACAAGCACATAGATCAAGTAATTCTTTTACCGCTAGCGATACAGAATTACTCAATCATATTCCGGACTTTCTGGAAGACATACCCCATCATCAACCAGTGCATCACTCGCACTGGTTGGGGCATAATAACTAGAAAAATCATAGAAAAGAAAAAAAGCAAAACAAAGAAAAATGTTAGAAAAAAGTAAGCATTATTACCTCGACAGCAAGTAAGCTTCCAGTGCCCGGAAGGCGGACAGGTCCTAGATTAAGAAATTCATTGCAACTACACTCTGCAGATGAATTTCTAAATCGTTACTACGGCCCCGGCAATACAAGCACATAGATCAAGTAATTCTTTTACCGGTAGCGATACAGAATTACTCAATCATATTCCGGACTTTCTGGAAGACATACCCCATCATCAACCAGTGCATCACTCGCACTGGTTGGGGCATAATAACTAGAAAAATCATAGAAAAGAAAAAAAGCAAAACAAAGAAAAATGTTAGAAAAAAGTAAGCATTATTACCTCGACAGCAAGTAAGCTTCCAGTGCCCGGAAGGCGGACAGGTCCTAGATTAAGAAATTCATTGCAACTACACTCTGCAGATGAATTTCTAAATCGTTACTACGGTCCCGGCAATACAAGCACATAGATCAAGTAATTCTTTTACCGCTAGCGATACAGAATTACTCAATCATATTCCGGACTTTCTGGAAGACATACCCCATCATCAACCAGTGCATCACTCGCACTGGTTGGGGCATAATAACTAGAAAAATCATAGAAAAGAAAAAAAGCAAAACAAAGAAAAATGTTAGAAAAAAAGTAAGCATTATTACCTCGACAGCAAGTAAGCTTCCAGTGCCCGGAAGGCGGACAGGTCCTAGATTAAGAAATTCATTGCAACTACACTCTGCAGATGAATTTCTAAATCGTTACTACGGCCCCGGCAATACAAGCACATAGATCAAGTAATTCTTTTACCGCTAGCGATACAGAATTACTCAATCATATTCCGGACTTTCTGGAAGACATACCCCATCATCAACCAGTGCATCACTCGCACTGGTTGGGGCATAATAACTAGAAAAATCATAGAAAAGAAGAAAAAAAAACAAGGAAAAATGTTAGAAAAAAGTAAGCATTATTACCTCGACAGCAAGTAAGCTTCCAGTGTCCGGAAGGCGGACAGGTCCTAGATTAAGAAATTCATTGCAACTACACTCTGCAGATGAATTTCTAAATCGTTACTACGGCCCCGGCAATACAAGCACATAGATCAAGTAATTCTTTTACCGCTAGCGATACAGAATTACTCAATCATATTCCGGACTTCATGGAAGACATACCCCATCATCAACCAGTTCATCACTCGAACTGGTTGGGGCATAATGACTCAAAAGAAAGTGAAAAGATATCGAACTGGCAGGAACATAATCGTATATAAAAATATTAGTAGAGAAAAAGAAAAACAAAGGAGAATAGTTATTAAAAAAATATTTACTATCACGATAGCAGCCGTGCCGATAACGACACATAATTTCTGAACCATAATCAGGACATAATATAATTTATATCGAGAGTATTATTAATTAATTTAGATTGACCTTCTGATCAAGAGAAATAATGATAAAGTTATTGTATGCAAATTAGTTTCCATATTCAAAATTTAAATACTTAAAAAAATATAAATTAAAGTAATATGAGACTTACTAACATTCTATAAGGGGCGTGCAAAATAATTTGATAGTTAATAAACCTTTCGCTACTATATCCACCTTCTCTATTTAGTTTTGTTTATTTAAATGCAAATTATTCAGAACTTAATAAACACATGTCTTGGTATATAAATAATAAATCAATTCTGTGAAGAAAAATACAGAATAGTGTTTTTTTAATGTTGCATGTTCTAAACTAATTTAATATTTAACTGAGAAATTAAGGCTTTGTTTCTCCAAATTTATAAAAGCATTCTCTTTTTGTTTTAATTGTGCTTATATACAATTATATTTATAAATGAAGTAATATATATATATATATATATATATATATATATATATATATATATATATATATATATATATATATATATATATATATATATATATATATATATATATATATATATATATATATATATATATATATATATATATAAATGAGAGAAAGAGAAATGAAATCAAGCTATAAAATCGGTACTTATCATTTTTTTCATCAAAATTCTTCGAGCTTATGCTCCGATTTCCTTAGTTTCATGACCTTGAAAGAGAAATTGGATAATATTAATATCAATATTTCACACATCAAAATAGCAAGCAGATAATCTATAGGAGATAGCAATCAGCAAGTGGCACGAAGGGACTGTATATATGCTGTTTAACCGAGCGGTTGTGAAAAAATCAAAAACGTTCAATGTTACTTGCTAAATTAGAAATACAATATTTATTTCTTTTGTTTTTTTATTTCTGTGTAGAATATGAAAAAAGTAATTAAATTGCTTTGAATTATTCTTATTATAGTGTTACAGTTCTTTGGATAAGCTTTATGGCCCAAATAGTAAAAAATAAAAATAAAAAAATAATAAAAAAAAACGTTGAAAAAAATTCATCAATATCAAAAAAGAATTGTTCTAAGAAGGGATCAACTGAGCTGGAGAGTTGGAATTAAATGTAATTCTTATCAGCGGTCTGTCCAGACATTTTGTAAAAGGTTCGTTTTCGTAAAATTGTGAAAAAATTACTCGTAATTAGTGAATGTAAAATAAACGTTAAGTCACATTCTTTCAATCAGGGTCCGCTTTTGTGAATTTGTGCAAATAGGGTCCGTTATTGCAAAACTTTTTCAAGGAGTTTTTAAATTGTAAAGACATACAAGATTATACTCAACACTGTAAATATATAATTAAAAAAATTAAATTTAAAAAAATAAACAGCAATTACAGCTACTAATTTAGCGATGCAACACATAAAACAATAATGAAGATAAACAAATTTGTGAAGGGTCCGATTAAAAGAAATTATTTTGTGAAGGGTCCGTAATTTCTTCTAAACAGACCCCTGCTTATGAATCACAAAAATATTGATTGCTGAAACCGGGATTAGCTCTTTAAAAGCGAGCTAAGTTCCAATTGGCCCTACCAACCAAGTATTTTTGAATTCTTCGTTAAATCCGTCTCCTCATTAAATCCTGGTTCATTATAAACAATTTCGACTCTACTAGAGGGAAACGGTTAAATATCGCGCATTCGTACTATGACTGACAAAGCGTAAGGAGAAAAAATTATTACATTTTATGAAATAATAAATCTATTGTGTAAAGTATAAAAAAATTTACCACACATAGAATTTTTTAAACAATCAATAAGTACAGTAAAAGTTAGATTTAATCTCTACCTTTGCGATTTTAAATACTTCGGATTTCTAATCCATTTTGATATTTTCTATCCATTTTGAGTTATTGATATCTAATAAATGACGAGAGGTAAGACAAATAAATATTGCCAAATTAATAAGATTTTAAATATACGAGTATATCAGTCAGCCCTTTAATTTTTCTCAACTTTATACGTTTTTGTATAAAAGTTGACTAACATGCTAATCAGTTTCCTTTTAAGCAGTCTAATTAGCTGGCTTCGTAACTTAAAAAAAAAAAAAAAAAAACATAAAACAGTCAATATAAGCCCAATAAATTCTAAATTGGCAAGCTAAAGTGACCAAAAAATATTATATTGAAATTAATTATTAAAAGCAGAGAGTTGAATCACTAGCAAAAAAGACTGAATAAAAAATAACAAAACCAGTTTGATAGCCTGATAATAACTTTCCAATGACCGCAGTTGAGCTCCTTTTTCCTCCGGCAACTAAACAGGTTTTGATTCCTTGTCCCTCTTTCCCTAGATTTCTTAAATTTCAATAACTTTTTCGTAAAAAACTTTTAATTAATTTTTTTTCAATGTTTCACTATTAATTTTCAAACCTTAATGCTCATACTGTTTTCACTTAAGTTTTGAGGGTTCTGAGAAACGGCGATCAATATTATATATCCTGTATATTTGATTTCTTTTTGCGGCAGATGAGTAACGACCTGATATTTTGAAACTTGTATTTCATCATAATTGCGAACATTACCCATTCTTTGTATTCTAATTTTTATTTAAAATTACTTTAGTACTTTTTTGTTCACAAAAAATGTAATCGAAACATAAACAGACCAGTGAAAATGTAAAGAGATTATTACTCACTATATAGCGCCGAATTTTCGTAATTTCTATCCTTGTATCAAATTGTACAAAATTTGGAGGCATACAAATGCTGATAGCGGTTGTTTTATTTTATAATCATAGTTGAACAGCAGACCAAATTCTGTGTTTATGAAACTAACGTTCAACTCCATAGATTTGTAACTTTGAATCCAAACCAAAAGACAAGGAAACTCCTGGATTGAGAGAAATTTGCCTTTGTGGATATTTTGATAGAACTAACACGCATTTGCGTTACATGAGGAGAAAAACCCCGAAAACCTTCCACAGTTAAAATGACGGCAAAGAATCTCTATCCCATGATTCGTTTAACACTGGGGTTATTTTACTCTAGCACTCTAGTCGTTACGAAATTTATTTCGACCCGCCATCGCTGGGATTCGAACCCAGGTTACCTTACTGGGAGGCAAGTGCTTTATCCCCTGAACCCCAGAGATCAATAATCAGAAGTACAATAACACAGAAATATATTCAGTTAACCTTAACAAAATTCAAACTCAATTATATACTACATCATTTTGCATTGGTATCCTAAAACTATGCATAAATTTACTATTGAATAAAAACATAATATTTAGATAAACGATATAGAAGATATCCTAACCTAATCCTATACCTAGATATAGATATAGGATTCAAATATATCTAAATTAAAAATTAAACAACACTGAAATTTGATATTTATGTAAAATGATGAAATAAGATTGACTTCTAGAAATCAATGTTTTAATTTTTGGGAAAAATTAGTACTAGAATTCTTTATAATTTTGTATTTGAAGCACTAAAAATATCTGTTCAGAGCATTTTCAGAATTAGGTTTATGTTTTCTTGCTTTTTTGATAAAGGAGTGAAGATAAAATTTACAAATATTCCGTTAAAAGAGGATAAATAAAGGTTCTTGGCTTTTTTTAAATTTGATATTTCTATAAAATCCTTTACACTTCTTTTTCATTGTCTTCATATTTGTTAGAAGACTAAAAAAAAAAAAAAAAAGATTAGTAAATGAGTTCGGGAGAACAGAATTTCATAATTCTAGGTAATTATGAGGAAAAAACGTATGTTTAGCAAATTAGTATGGAAATTATCAAAATCCGTAATTTTTTTTACTCAATTTTAGACCGTAATTTTGATCATGACATCGTAATAACTACGGATAAATCAAAATTGTTTGCTATACTATACATATGAAAATGCTAATGCACTTTTAGATTTTGACATGGAAATATTGACAGTTTATTAAAAAAAAACTTTTTTTGTTTCACATTTTCTTTTTTTTTCTACTGTAATCTAAAAAGGCATTCAATAAAATTAAAGAAAAATTTTGAAGCAATTTAAAATTTGGAAGAAAAAAAATCATTAAAAACTCCCCATTTTATGCGTATTTTAAGTAGTTCTTTTATGCTGTGCATAAGCAGAGAAATTTAAAAAAAAAAATCATACTATTTATTTTTATCATATTTGTCAAATATATAAATAAAAAAGTACGATTCTAAAATCATAAAAATGTTATAAGTTTGAAGCACTTTTCTAAGTAGTTTGTGTACTTTTTAAAAGAAAACTCAAAACTAGCAGCGGTTTTCTACAAATGTCAATTTTGTAGTATTGCAAATAACATAATACAAATTCATACAAAATGAAATTTGCGGAAAACTTTTTATCGTTTTGAGCCTTTTTTTAAAACAAAATAAATGCAAAAGTTACTTAGTTAAGTGCTTAAAACTTTTAAATTTTAACAATGTAAAAGTCAGACTTTTTTTCATTAGTTACCAATTACAATTCACTACAAAATTATAATAATTAAATTTTTTCTGTGCATGCGCAGTATAAAAGAGCTTCTTTAAATACTCATATCATGCACAGTTTATTTATTTATTTTTTCAAATTTTAAAACAATAATTTAGTAATTAATTTTAAATTGCTCCTAAATCTAATTGAATCTCATTAAATTCGGGTTCAATGATCCCAAACGATGTTGTAGTTCATTTACGTCGCACTAGAGACGCACAATGGGCTATTGGCGACGGTTTGGGAAACATCTCTGTGAGGATGATAATTTGCTGAGGGAATGGCACCCCCGCTTCGGTAGCCCGACGACCTGCACGCGAAGTCCAGCACTTTACGGTAGAACAGTTAAACGAGGACCAATACCGCACACCCTCGGTCCCTATGCAGACTAATCCAAGTGGTCACCCACCCGTATATTGAATGCAGCCAGTGATGCTTAACTTCGGTGACCGGCTGGGAACCGCGTCTTAACGATCAGTCCACTACGGGACTGATCCCAAACGTTAAATTTGTACACAAAAATAAAAGAGGTGTAATATTCGGTACTTTTTAACACTAAGAAGACTGTATATACCTATATTGCCCAAAAGCAATCAAAATGGACTGGATTGCAAAAGAATAAATAATGTGTAAAGAAATTTGTTTAAAATTAATTTTTAATATTTTTTTTATATTATTTAAAGTTATATAACAAGTTATTATAAGTAAATATTAACAATAAAAAAATTATATGTTGTGCAAAATTCTAATTGTGTCATTATATAAAACATTGTTTTTCTAACTGAAATTAAAAGCAATCAAAATGACTTCCTTATGCAATCTAATGTTAACCGTAATGTTTTTTTTTCTTATATGATTCCGATGCATTAATTTGATAACAGTTTGTGAGTATACAGAATAATACATTAAACATGCACAATGAAACATTTGACCATAATAGTTCAACTTTAAAAAAATCTTTTTTTTTTTCTCTATAATGAAATATTTTTTAAACGTATTTTTTCCCTAAATTGTATTATTAAATACTATCAAGTACTGAAAGTCCTTAAAATTATTACTTTTTCAAAAAAAATTTTTTTTTCATTTTAAAGACAATAACTAAAAGTTAACTGTGTGGTCTAACAGCTAACTACTTCAAAAAAAATTTATAATATTTTTTAAATTTTTAGTATGTCCTTTAATGTAATGTTTGGAACTCAGATAAGAAAAATTAAATATTCTATAAATTCACAAATGATCAATCAAATGTTTTATCACGAAAAATATGAATTAAATCAACTGAGCAAAAAACATCCATATTTATTTTCGCTTTTTTCTTTTTGTTTATAGAGTATGTATACATGGTAAGAACTTTAAATAAATAGGAAATAGTAAGTTTTGAATTAATGTAACATTTAAAAGAAATTAGAATTTCCTCCAGTTAATTCCAATTGATTTATTTATTTATTTAAATAATTAAAAACGTTAATTTTGTTTATCCAACAAATTTCTGCCATGTAGCTTTCATATAAACAATAGATTTTGAAATTTTATATTTACTGAAATGTGCTAATTTTAAATTTAGAGGCATTACTTAATATTAATTAAAATGCTTCCATATGAAAAAAAGTAAATTATTAATTTTTTATCACTATTTCTATAATAGGTCAACAAAATTTTTATTTGTGTATTGAAAGCAGAAAAATAATGTATTACATACTTAAAATTTTCAACTTGATCATTTTAAATAATTAACTAAAAACAATACCAGAAATAACATCTATACAGTCTCTGATATTAAACCAAACAAATATGTTAACTATCACATTTGTCATGCCTTTTATTTATTATTAAAAAAAAATTATTATCTGATCACATTTAATTTAAATATTGAATATTACAAAAGTGTTCCGAATGTAAAAAGAACTCCATTCTGGAAGAACTGTTTGGTAAAAGCGATTGAAGATATACACAACATTTTTCTTTCGACGTGGAAAAAAAATTTATAAAATAAAAAGATTTTAATATAAATATTAGTAAAGGGAAATTATTTATCAAATAAAATGTATCGTGAATATAGAGTATATTAAAATTCTTTATTACCTCTATCAAGAGAATCACGAACAATCACCGTCTTAAATGCACCGTTCTATAAATTGTTCCGTCACATGATGATTTCATTTCATTTTCGCCTCTTAGTTGATAACCAATCAAATCGAAGGACGATTCAAAAAAAATTTGCATCTGCTAAATTTTTGCAGAGCGAAATGAAAACTCTTCTACTGTTTTAAGGGTTGCTTTAAGTTAATTTCTTACAGATGAAAGACGGCAGATCGCCATGTCGATGGCGTGAAAGGGAATCGAAATTTTCAACAAGACATTTTTAAATAAATTATTTAAATCCTCGTTTTTTTTAAAAAATGAATCATATTTATTTATTGTTACACATACATAGGCAGGTTTGTGTGCTTATTACGAAATACAACTTTTATTTTACGTAGAAAAGTAGAATTTTGCAAAATTCTAATTTGCCTCATTTCTTTCCATTCATTCTCCAAACTGGTGTAACGTTTAGAAGCGGGTAGAGGGAAGTGGAAATACTGTGATAATAGAACTAAAAAGTGTTTGTTTGTGCAGTATGGTGAGATGGAGGGGGGAGGGGCTATTGTGACAAAGGAGAGTCATTTTTTATTCCGTCCTAATGTCAGCAAGGATATGAATTTTTCGAAGCTTGAGGACAATCAGGAAACTGCATTCTGCATGATAAACATGAAATTGTCAATCAATAAAATAGATGGAACGATATTTCGTCTAACGAATGAACGGGGGAGGGGAACTTTATAGCTATTAATAAGTTCTAATAACTTTTCTTGTTATGCTATCTATAATGAGGTGAAAAATTTAAATACCTCCATGAAGTTCGGTTCTTAATTACTGAAAAAGGGAAGCAGCGGGGGACCCCCAAAGAAGGTTTTGCCCCGGGCCATAAATAGGCAAAGTCGGGTCCTGTTTATGAATCCCGGGACAAATTTTATTGAGGGCTAAAAACAGATAGAGTCACAAAGTTTTAGAAACCCTTTTTTCAAAACTGTAGTTTATAAAGCTTATTAAAAAGTACTGACCGTCTGAGTGCATTATCTGTAAAATCATGCTCACAGTAAAATCTATTTCTGCGGTAAAATTTTATACCGTAATTTTTAAAGAAAATTTTGTACCATAATTTATTATTCGTCAGATTTTTTCCCTCACATGAATATTAATTTGCAATCCCTTATGCAAATACTTTTGTTTATTTCCGATTTAGAAAAATTCTACAAATATATATTAAGAAGACAGTAATTTCCAAACAGCCTTTTTTAGAAGCTGTTTATAAATATTGAGTTAAATTATTATTTTAAAATCAAGTATAAAATTGATTGATTATTATTTTTCATTTTTAAAATAAAACAAAACACATTTGTTATCTTGAAATACACCTTCCGAAAACAATTATTATTATTATTGTTATTAGTATTATTATTAACATTTCTGAAGTTCTATTTGCATACTTACCAGTCCTTTCTAAATATTATTTTTAAATAATTTTTATTTTACGTTTAGAACTTTAGCAAACTATTAGAATCATTAAAATTGATTTTGAATGGTTTTTAGTGAAAAAATCTATTACTTGGAAATGCTGATTTCGCCAAATTAATAAAAAAACGATTCTATCATAAATATGGAAACCGAAAAAAAAATCGCATCTGTTGATTTTAAACAAGAGAAAATAAAAAAGAAAAATTCCCTCCTCTCACCTTTTCACAAATTAAAAAGGTTGGCATGTGGCCAAAGAAGTAATAAACCATGAACTTGAAAACAATAACTTGATATTTAAACTCAAATTTTAATTCAATCTTTTTTAGATGTTTTCAATTTTATTATTTCTTTCTTTTATTCATAACGTGTTACAAAATCAATATAATTTCTGTTCAAAGCTTAAAGAATATATATGCTAATTTTAAAGAAAGATAAAACTTTCTTGGTATCGGGGGATTTAAAAAGAGTTTTAAAAGAGGAAAAAAAAAGGCTTAAAAGATCATCCACTGCTTTGAAATGAAATATAATTTTAAGTAGTTTTAAATCAGTATGGGTTAAAAATGTTCCAAAAACGCTATGTTTGGAGAGAAGGGAAGAGTTAATATCACATACAACACCACACATTTTGGTTAAAATAAAAATATTTAAAATTATTTAATATTTTTAAAATTATTTAATAAATTTATTCTGTTTTTATTATTTAATATATTTATACTTTTTTTTTTAATATCTTATATCAAAATAAGGGCTCATCTACATTCAGATCACAAATGTAATTTAAAAAAATACTTTAAAATTAAAAAATAAACTTTGAGATGTGATATTTTATTGTAAAAAAACTTGTAAAATCTCTAATATCCAATTGCAATGTTTGTAACATTTGTCTGTTTTCCTTTAAATTCAATTTATTTTATTCGTTTTTTGTTTATGCGTGAACTAAATGCAAATTCAGAACTAGCCTGTGAATAACATCCAATTTTAAAACTACTATTATTAAAACTATAAAAAATTTAATTCCTCACTTCAAATAGTCTCTCTTTACTTACTAAATCGGTTTTCCGTCAATCGATCATCGAGTTTAACGAGGGCCAATACCGCACAACCTCGGTCCCTACGCCGACTGATCCAAGTGGTCACCCACTCGCACACTGACCGCAGCCAGTGATACTTTACTTCGGTGATCTGCAGGAAACCGTGTCCTAACAATCAGTCCACAGCGGAACACTTAAAACGTAGGCCAAAAAGAATATTCCTAACCATTCTCATATCATATTTGCGTTACTATCGATTTAAGCGACACCTGTGCTAATGATCAAGGGTGATACGGACAAAATAAAAAATTTTTTAACGATGTTTAATAACTATTTTTCCTCATATGAATATATTTTTTGAAATTTTGACACCTATGCACTAACTTAAAATTAATACCAAAGTTATCTTTTGAACCAAAAAACATAAAAAATCATTAAAATGTCCGCCAAATGAATTTCAGAATAATTATATTTAAATTTCTTATAATTATTTCAAAGGTTTATGAAGGATGAACATTTATATGCTTTTTTTTTCTATGAATTTTACGTTAAGTGTTCTTTCCAATAACATTTTGTTTCCATGAGTGAATGTTAAGTAATAATTTTCAATTCTTAAGAAAATATTTTTATTTTTAATCAATTGATATTTCTTTAATATGATTGATTACTCTTAAAATAGTTTAAAATGGAAATTTATCCGTAAAAAAAGGTTTGGAATAAAATGAAAGAAACTTATAAAAATGAAAGAAAAAACAATAAAACTAATAAGGAATCGACTATCCTCATATCTTCAGAACCACCTCTGATCACTTTGAAGGTAGAAAACAGCAACGCTCTTTTCTGCTCTAGTGTGACGTAATAATGCTAAGCAAGTAAAAAGTTGCAGAATCAAATAGAAAAACTTCCTCTGAATAAACATAGCTTTTTGTGATCAGATTTTGAATCTTAATCCTTAAATTATAGTGATAACCGCCATCTTTAAAATATGGCCTCACTAGTTAAATCAGAAAAATGACTAAAATTGTCTACACTTTAATGTTAATTTCCAATTTTTGCTTCATCAGTTTATCTCTGCACATAGTTAAGCAAATAATCAAACGCTCCTTATTATAAAACACATTTAGTCAAAAATAATTAAATATAAAAAAAAAAATTTCAGTACCATTTAATTTAATGATAGACTAAAAATTCTAAATGTCACATAGAATGAAAGCGCGATTAGAAAATAAGAATGAAAACGCAGTTTTTAAGTAAAGAAGTTTTTTAAAAAAATTAAATTTTATCTTTTAATCTGATTCTTAAGAATTCATAATTTTTAATCTCATTTCGTTATCATTTATATAAATACAACTTTAAATATGTCATTTAAAGTTGTATTTATATAAATGATAAAAAATGAGTATGATTTTAAATTTTGCTACCATTCTTAAATTTATTATTTAAAAATAATAATTGTAAAAACTTTTTTCAGCTTCAAATTATAGATCGATAAGCAACTTTCATAATTGCGAGGAAAAACAATTTCCCTTAAATTACAAATATGCAAAAAGAGAAATTAATATTAAGGGATCTTAATGTTCAACCGCGCACCAGATTGAACTAGTGGGATTATAATTTACAATTTACAGTAACCCAATATTTTTTTAGAGTCACGAAAAACGAATCGTTCGAAAAACTATGATGACTTAGTAATGAGAAATGCGTTTTTAGGCCCGAGTTTGTGACTTCAAAATATTTTCCGTACTTATTAGCTTTATTTTGTATCCATCATTGAACAGTCGACCCGATTTTGAGTTTACGACTAACAATATTCAATTCTGTAGCCTGAAAATTTTTGACCCAATCCAGAAGACTGTGCGATCAAGTATTAGGAGAAATTCAACCCTTGTGGAAGACTTTTTTTGATGAAACTAACTCCCATTTGCTTTACATGATGATGAAAAGCACGAAAATTTCCCATGGTTAGTCTGACGGCAAGAAGACTTTAATCAATGACCTGCCTACCACGGAGGATATTTTACATCCGCTCAGTGCAAGCCGGGAAAGGAGCGCTCTATTCCCTGAGCCACCACGGTTCGCACTTATTTGTTAACATGTTTAAAGCTAGATTCTGGAACCATTAAGATTGAATATTAGTACCTAATTGTTTTTATGTAGCTCCTTTTTTTATTTCGCGCACTGTATAATCTTTGTAAAAAATGAAATAAAACATTTTCTATGGATCGCAAACTTTAAAAAAATTTATGTAAAATCAAAACAAGTTTATTTGTTTGGTCACTGCAGGTGGCTAGCCGACCCTTGAAGCGGGTTTACGGCTTTTCGTGGCCACTGCGTAAACAATATTCCCCACAAATTCGGAGGCCCGCAGGACCCCACCCCCTGACTTGCAAGGCACACAGCCGTCACACAGAAGCGACGCGTGTGCAATCCCGCACACTTAATGCCCACTCCTACAACCCTACTATTTTTTTATCCGTCGTTGAACAGCCGACCCAATTTTGACTTTACGTTTACTAATGTTCAACTCCGCAGCCTTGTCATTTTGAACCTATCCAGAAGACAAGGAAACTCCTGGATCAGTACCCCCAGAGGTATGTTATGGGAACATGGAGGACTTTGAGACTCGATAGATTTAACGTGCATCAGTCACCATTTACTCTTTCGGCCAGCTGGGATCGAAACCGCGAACTCTTGGACATGGGTCCAGTGCCCTACCAACCAGGCTATCCCTCTACTATTTGTTTAGAAAATTTAAATGGTAGCACAGGTAAATGTTTGGGCATGGATCCTAGACTCCATGTGTTTGGGTCATTTCGAGTTTTATCAGACAAATAAACTGGGTTTAATTATCTTCATGGCACTTATGCTATGATGATTCTCTATACTTATTCACCTGGTATAGGTAATAAATGCTAGTTTTCCTTTCTAATATTTATTTGAAACTCTAAATGCACTAATTCTAATAGTGACCACTTATGTGGGGATAATACTAAAAATATATAAAGGTCATCAATAATGTCTAATTTGCATTACAGGGTGGCTTCTAAATACTGTAACACTCAAAAAGATAGGAATTAATTTGAAACGTTTGCTAAAATAATTTCTTTCTCACTATTCCTGTGATCGCTTTCTATAAGTGCAAACGTTTTTTGCTGAGAGCAAATCATTTAGAATAAATTTAAAGATGGTATCGTAAGGTTAAACAGCTTTCCGATAGTGATAATTTCTGCAGGTAGAATCTTTACGTAATTAAAATCTCTCAGGTTTAATAGAACATATAAATGTTCTATTGGAATAAAGATCTATGAATTGATTATTGGATTCTAATAGCTGTAAAGATAAATTTCTAGGGACTTTCATTCTTGTGGTAAGTTTAAATGCAATTCAATTTTCATACTTTTTTAAAAATATAACAATAAATCTGAATCCCCAAACTATAATAATATAATATTTCAACAATAAATCTGAAAATAAAATCTAAAGCGGCTTTGAAGCTGCTTTCAGAGTTTCTTCATTTCAACACTTTTGAATGAAAACGTTTTAAAAAGAAATGCCACCAACTGTTTTTTTCCTTTTCTTTTAAGATAAAAGTTCAGAAATGACAACTTAATGAAAAAGAACGTCTATTGCCTTACAACCATTTTCATGAAAATTCCACTAAGTAATATTTTAATTTTGTAACTCTTAATGCTCGGGTACCTTAACAGGAAAAGACATTTGTTTAGATGCTCTGATTTCTTTTTTTGCAAAAAAAGAAGAAAAAAACATAATAGTTTATAATTGTCTTCTTTTTTCTTTGGTTCAAGAGCTACCACGGGCAGAGCCGGATTATACCTTTCGTAGGCCCTAGGCATAGCCCTTTTTGGGCCCTTTCACCACTCCTTCCCTCTTTTCAAAATATATGCTAAAATTTTCTCGCATATTTTTTTTAACATTTTTATTAATATGGATTTTAATTTACAAATTTGTTTATCGAACTTTATCTGCAATACCGACATACTGCCGATATTGCAGTTGATATCGATAATACGATTATGATTTCTTCGCTCGATAACTATGTAAACACTTCACGTCAACAATACAACAACAAACCAGCAAAGAAAACAGTGAAATTGATAGTGATATTTGTCGATTCTTGGATCAAATGCAGAAGGAGAAAGATCTTTCTCCAGATTAAAATTGATAAAAAATTATTTGCGTTCAACAATGAATCAAGATCGTTTAGCATCGCTCTAACTTATGTCTATTGAATACGAAATTTTGCGTAGTTTGGAATTCGACAGCATAATACAAGATTTCGTTGAATCCAAAAATCGCAAAAAAGTAATATCATAAGATTCTGCAAAATAATTTATTACCGAAAAATATTATACTTTTATTTGTATCTTCATAATTTTGTGCAAAATACACTTGTTGTTTTTAAAGCTAAATTATTTTTGTCAACAAATTTTTTTCTCCCAAGTTTTTCGTAGGCCCTAGGCACGTGCCTAGTGTGCCTATAGGTTAATCCGGCCCTGACCACGGGTCGTGCACCTCGAGTGTATAATTTCTGAATCACGCGCCCTCCCCAGCGCATAGGAGGTTGCGGCATCAATTACGCCACTGGGTGTTACTATTGCATAAAGACTATTAATCTTGTTTGACTGCTGTCCCCGTCAACAGTCCTCCTCAATAAACGTGAAATATCCTCAGTGGTAGACGGATCATGGGTTAGAGTCCCCTTGCGGTCAGGCTAACAGTGGGAGGTTCTCGTGGTCTTCCTCTCCTTGTAACGCAAATGCGGGTTTGCACCATCAAAAAGTCCTCCACGAAGGCAAATTTCTCCCAATACTCGATCCAGGAGTTCCCTTGTCTTCTGGATTGGGTTCAAAATTACAAGGGTAAGGAGTTGAACATTAGTAGTCTTAAACCCATAAAATTGGGTCGGCTGTTCAACGACGGTTATATATATATATAAAAAAAATTAGTCCTCCACGGAGCCGCGATGGCTCAGGGGATAGAGTGTTCGCCTTCCAATGAGGCGAACCAGGTTCCAATCCCAGTCGATACGAAATCCGCATCCGGCTTGCACCGACCACAGCGAAATATCCTCAGTGGTAGACGGATCTTTTTCCTATAAATTAATTTTCGTATAATTTATGTCAATCCTTTTTTATATTATATTTCTTAACCTTTATTTTGTAATTAAACCTCGTTCTTAATAGTAGAATAATTAAAACAGATTTAGAATTTTTTGATACGAAATTTTATTTATATGGATTGCTTATATTTTCTAAATTCTACTTTAAAACCCTCTTTGTTATCTGCATTTAACCCACTTCATCTCTTAAGGTAGAGGCTAGGTAAAACTCATAGGGCGGTGTAAGATGGTTTTCCGTCTCCCTTTTTTAAGTAGAGATAGGGAAGCCCTATGTGGAGCAGGCATCTAAGAATTCTCTCTCTTTTTTTTAAAAAAATCTCTTTTTCCTATATATTAATTTTCGCCTAATTTATGTAATTTTTTTTTTAAATATTATTATTATATTCCTTAGCCTTTACTTTGTAATTGAACCTCGTTCTTACTAGTAGTATAATTAAACTAGTGATAGAGTTAGAAATTTGCGATACGAAATTTTATTTATATGAATTGTTTATAGTTTCTCTACTAAAACCCTACGTGTTGTCTGCATTTTACTCTTAAGGTTAGAGGCTAAGGAAAACTCATAGCATACATCCTGGCATACATAAACACTCATAACATACATAAACATATCCTGGCATACATAAACACTCATAACATACATAAACATATCCTGGCATCTACACTTTCTATCATAGTGAGTAGCGTTTTTAAAAACTGCTTTATGGTGCATTTTTCGTGTTTTAAAAGCCCTTTAAATGTGCTTATTTTACTGGTTGTTTTTAAAAAATGCTTAATTTTCCCTTTTTGAATATTAGATTTTTCTTTTCTTTAACATGTCGATTTTCGTCACGTATTATGCAAAAGCGTGGATTTCATTTTGTTCTATTCATTGTTCATTCGAACATAATACATTTCGACTTACCGTCGGCCCATAGCATATGACAGCGTTAGTAATTTTAAATGTTTGATGAAATACTTGGGGGGTTCTGATGCGAGCATATACTGAGCTGGATGGGTTTGGATAGATTCTTGCATTCTCGTGTGCAACTCAGCTGCATTTTGCAAGATATTCCTCATTAACCTCAACTTATACTTTAAACAATTAAAATAATGAAAACATATTTTTAATACTAAAGTATCATTAAAAAATTGTACAAAATATTATTATTAACAGTAATAAAAATTGCTTTAAATAGAAAAAAACAACAACATACTTTTAAGATTGGGACAGTTTGTTTCCGTAACATTTGGAGAAGGGAATAGCGTTGAGCAAAATTTATCTAGTTTTTTAAAATCAAAATCATATAGGATAATCAAAGTATTTGTGCTAATTATCTTTTTGAAAACTTTTTTTATGTATTATTTTTAAAAAAGTTTAAAGTTAGAATTTTTGTTTAAGGTATGCATTTGATTACTTTGATTACTGCTGAGGGAGGAAAAGAATTTATCTGATCATCAGAATTTTAATTTAAAATTTCTTCAAAATGTGGACATTTCTGTTTATCAATTAAATAACTTTATTTTTCATTTTAAACACGGCAATGTCGATTTAAAACCAGAAGAATTAAACCGGAACAAGAACACATTTCACTTAAGATTGCTTTAATTTTATTGAACTTTCACTTTCTGCTATTATTTCGTATTAACAGGAAAAAAAAAGTCATACCCAGGCAATTTTCATCATTAGAACTCTCTTGCTTCTGCTTCATTTACCTCTTTGCCAAATATCACTGACTCCAAAGAGCTGCATAGTTTTGCAAACATCAGCTTCAATGGAGTCAATTATTTAGCTTTTCTGATGACTCAAAGGATGACACTTCACACACTAATCATAAGGAAAACACGCTCTAGGAGCCAAAACATTTAAAGTAATTTGAAATAAGCATAATTATGTGTTTTAACTAAGTCAAAGAGCAAGCTGTGAGATATATTTTAGAACTTAAAATAAATAACCATCAGAACTAACTAATAATAAAAATCCTTGTCTAAAAAATATGTAGAAATACAATTGCAAGAAGAAATATTAAAAGAGCAGGAAAAAAGATGCAAGGCCAGTTGCAAACTTGAAAGTTTGCAAGGAGAGAATAATTTAATAATTGGATTCATATTATAAAGAAACCTTTTATTATAAGCAACTTTATTTCTAAGCACTAAATTGGTTTACGTAAAGTTTTTTATGTAGCCTTTTCTAATGGAAACGGATATTTAGCAACACATACACATAATAAATCATTTAGGAATAATAATTCTATCCAACACAGGGATGGAAAATAGTACTTTCATGCTTAGAACATTAAAAGTAATCTGGAAAAAAACTTCATCATGTTTAACAACTCACATTATTATGAAATTTAATTTCAAGATTAACTGTACTATAAAAAAAATTTTGAGAACGGAAATTTAAATATAGTTACTTAAATAAATAATTTATAAAAAAAATTAATGCCGAAATGAATAAAAAAGCAAACCCTAACAGTTCTAACAGTCCTAAAAGCAAATCCTAACAAATCCAAAAGAAAATAGTTCATGACAATAATCCTATAGCAAGAAAACATTAAAGTCAAAAATCAAATCTTTGTAAGTTTTTACAATGTTGCTTTTTTTCTTCAAATCAACAGAAAAAAAAAGTAAAATAAAAAGTATACCCTTCAAAGCTTTCAATATCAGAACATTCTAACTTCTTTTTCATTAACTAATGACTAAATATCACCAACTCCAAAGAGTTGCATAGTTTACTAATATCAACTTCAATGGAGTTTGTTATTTAGCCAAATACACATATGGTGTCACATAGATGATACTTCATACACTTATCGCGAGGAATGATACAGCATGAAACATTTAAACTAATCTGATATAAAAATGTGATTATGTGCATTTACTAAACCCAAGAGAAAGCTGAAAGATGGAAAAATATATACATATGTATTAGTATACATATTTTTATAAACTGAAAAGGTAAAAGCTGTGTGAGCAACCTATAATAAATAAAATGAAATAACAAATAAAGTACTGCCCACTACTTTTAAGTATAGTATAGTAAAAGTACTAATTGAAGAAATGTTTCTATGCAAAAATTAGAGAAAATATTCCAGGAAAAGAAAACTAAGATTAAAACCAAGTGCTAAATTTGAAAGAAGAGATCAAGAACACTAGATTAAGTTCCTAGTAAAAGATCTCATAGCACAAATAAGAACAAAGAATAGAAACTTACGAATATACCATTATATTAAGATAGCTGCAAATCCAAATGCATTATGAACATCTTGTATTACAAACAGAAATACATTAGTTTCAAAATAGCAACTCAACAACTACAGGTTCTAACGAAAACTTTCAGGAGCGAGGAAAACAGCAGGTTAGATTCTTTAGAAGATCATTTTAATTAAATTAAGATTAGACTGAATTATACAAATATCACCATTAATGAAAGTCATACTAAATATAAAAACAATTTGCAAATTCTAGCACAAGGAAATATAAATTAAGAAAAAAAAATGTAATAAATTCAGGCAGATGAATTTTTTTATAACAAGCCAGGAAAATTATAGGTCCAAATATAACAATTATATAACTATATAACAATTTCTTCTTTATCTCGAGACCACAAGCTATAAATTAAAATCAACTAATACCTTAAACATGGAATTTATAATAGGCAGAAAAATATGAAATATAAAAGCTCCAGACAAATGCTAAAAAGAAATTCTAGAAGCAAAGAGAACTTCAGGTCAACAGATTAAACTACAGTTTCTTCTTCATCTGTAGAGAATACCAGCCGTAAATTAAAATTAATAAATAATTGAAACATAAATATTTAAGAAAAGCAAAAAATATTAAATATAAAAATTCTGGACAAATGTCAGAAAAATAATCAAAAAACCGTATAGAATTTTTTTTTTTCACCTTCAAAGACCACACAAGCTATAAAATTAAAATCAATATGTACTTCAAACATGAAAGTATGAATGGCAAAAAAAAAAGTTCCAGGCAAATTTATAAAAAATTATTCTCTATTTACAATATTTTCCGTATGTTAGAAGCACAATGAAAATGAAAAGAATAAAATTTCTATGTGTGAATAAAATTATGAGAGAATAATTAAGTTTGAGAAAGCGCTTAGTTTTGAATAATAAATTAAGAATAAGACGTAGATAATGAAATTACAAAAAGATTAAAGCTTTTTATGTTGCAGCCCACTTCCCCGAAAAATTTTTATTACCATCCAAAAATTTATAAAAATTATTCTCTATTTATAATACTTTCCCTATGCTAGAAGCACAATTCACATGAAAAGAATAAAATTTATTATCTTAATATACAATCAATATATAAAAATAAGAATTATAAAAAACACACTATTGTAAAAATGACAAAAAAATTAACACACAATTAGCTGCACATAAATCTTTATAGGCCTACTTTTCAATTAAATGAATTTTTTTAAAAAAAGATTTTAATAGTTTATATTTACTCTTTGTCAGTTCAAAGTCATTTGTTTATTTTTCTTGATAATAGACTTTTTACCAATAAATACCTTTCTTAATCTATAGAACTTCAAATTTTTTCACTTAAAATGATAAATTTCCCCATGCACTTAAGAATGCAAACATTCAAAAACATTAAATATAAAAATAGAAAGAAAAAAATCAATCTAAAATTAGAGACTATAAAAAGAAGAGATCAGATATTATAAAAAAGAGAGAACAGGTTGCATAGCAAGTATGCTGTAGCAACACTACAGTAGTGTGAAAAAACCAAGGCCAAATACTAAATAATACATTCCCAAAACATTTATAATAAGTTGAAAAGCTTAGAGCTCAGAGTAGATTTTTCAGAAAAATACTGTATAAAGTAACAAAAAATATTAATAAACTAACAAATTTTATTAAAATATCTTTCAGATTTAAAACTAATAATATTATAGAAACTATAATAAATCTTAAATAAAATATTTTTATCTTTTAAAATTTTTTATTGTAAAAAATGCCTTTACAATTTAGTAAATTTTCTGCAAAATTCATGACATATACATTTTTAGGAGAATGACATAAATATTATTAAAATATTTAAAGCAAAATAGTTATATAAATGTAAAAAGCAAACTGGAATTGTAAATAGAAAATTATAATTAGAGAAGATGAAAAATATGGTTAAATAAACAATAAAATAATAACAATAAGACCCAGTTTAAAATCTGGAAAATACAGTAGAATCTTAACTTTCCGGATTAAATTGAAATGATACAAAATTTTACATAATATACAATTACATTTACATTAACAAACATTGAGCAGGGTGGCCACTTTAATCAGGTTTTAAATTTCCCTGATTTTTTCAGGTTTTCCCGGTAAACATACTAAAATTTTCAGGTCAGCATGTTTTTTTCTCATAAAGTGTAGGATAGGTACAAGAAAAGTGTCAATATTATAAAATATTTTATTTAAAATGTTTTTTTTTTTTTTTTTATATATCACCGTGAAAAATAATCAGACTAAATTGATTTTAACAACTTAGTAAAATATTAGTTTTTTATTCTTTAATGTTTGGATAAATTTTTAAAAAATTAAGACTGATGTGGAGAAAATATCTTTAGCTAGTAGAATATAGTGTTTTTATTGAATAAAAAATGTTTTAATGTGATACACTAAGTAATTTTTTCACAAAGTGTACCAAATATCAAATAAAGAGCAACCAAAAAAAAAAAAAACTTGAATAAGTATTGTTTAATATATTTTCATTAAGCAAAAGAAAAGGATTCTAAGCAATTATACATCAAAAAAATTTTATTTTTACAGTGGCTTCCAAAAGTATCGTACACTTATGACTTTTATTGAAATAAGGCTTTTTTCATTAATTAAAATGAATATTTCAGAATGGGTATTTAATAATAAGATGTATTATCTTTTTTTAGCAAATCATCATGGAATATTTTAAAAATAAAGTAAAAGTTTATTTTTAAGAAATCAATAAAAAAATAACAAAAATGTTACTTTACAACTGCATTGTACACTTAAATGCTGCTTTTAGATTTCAGAATTATTGTCTATTAATTTAATTTTTTTATTTAATTATTTTCATTTAATTTAATTTACTTATTTATTTGTAATTTAGTATCAAACTTTTGTTAGAAAAATTATATTTAAATTTTTGCTGGCTAATTCCATAATATTTTTTTCTATCATTTAAAAATGGCTCGTAGTCATAATTATACAACAGAACATTTGAAAGATGATTATTTGTCATCATAAGAGGTAAATCAGTAATGAATATTGCTGAATTAGTCTATTTTGTCCCACTCCATTGTGCAGTATGTGATAAAATGCTTAAAAGATGTACTTCATATCAACGTGATCTGAGATTAAAATTATAAAATTTGTGAAAAATTTCATAAATTCCCATATGAAAGTTGTAAAATCTCTGCAAAATTTTATAAAAATATTCTGCTTAAATTTCATTTTCGATGAGGCTTTACTTTGCAAAATCAATGATAAATAGATCCTAATATGGTAATAATGTTTTATCGGCTAATGGAAACAAATTTAACACATTGGGTTTTGATGTGCATTATGAAGCAGAAAAAATGAGGAACTTTATCCAAAGAACTCAGTTGGAACAGTTAAGCATGGTGGTGGTGTCTTTGTATGTTGATGCATATCAACATAAGGATAAGGTAACTAGTTATTTATTGATGGCATAATGAATCAACCTATTCATTTAAATATTTTAAAACACATTTACAATTATCAGCCAAAAATTTGGATTGGAATCTTTGTTTTATATTAAAATTGCTATCATAAGCACACGTCTCTCATCATTTGTGCCCAATGTCTCAATAATTGACCACAAGCTTTCAGCGCACCACCTCAATTGCCAAACTTAAACCCAATAAAGTATATTTGAAGAGAACTAGGTGCATGATAACATGACATTAAAAGAAAAAACTAACTATAATTAATAATGGTAAAAAAAAAGCAACGTCATGTGCACATGAATAAAAACTTTTTAGATTTTATGTTTATACATCATTGAACATACTTTTTTCTCAGTCTTTGTCAGATTTTTAAGGTAAAAGAAGAAACAGTTTCAGAAATATCTCTAGATTGCAAACAACATTTACAAACGCTCAACATTGTAATTACTACACATTTCGTATTTTGAATCAAAAATCAAATATTTACCATACAGTTGCTACTGAAAAGAACCTTTTTATAATTAAAATATAAGAGGCTAAAATGAAATTAAGAAAATGAGAATTAATGCAACAATTGAAACGATCTATCGTCAAACATTGCTGTTAGTGATTGCAAGAAAATGTGTGATTGATCGGCTTTGCTGAGAAAAAATAATTCACTGATTTCATTGGATGAGAGTACAAAAGCTAGTGCAATCTAAAATCTTTTGCTACTAAGTTATAACCAAGGAATTTTTGGAGAATTTTATTAGGTAAAAAATATTGAAACATTTTGTCAAAAAAAAAAAAAAAACTACCCAAAAGCATTGGAACAAACTAGAACAATAAATGAATTCAGCCCACAGACTAGAAGAAAAAAGAAAACCTACTTTTTATAATTAGAAGCAAACATCCTAACCTCTTCTTCCAAAATCTTTGACCATTCTAAAATGTACAGTTCCACAGTCTCCAATGAGGTCAAAGGTTTATTCATTCATTTAGCAACACTGTCTAAAAGAGTGAGTTTATAATGGATGGTAAAATAATTTAAATTAGTTTAATTAATTAAAAAAATATATATAAGAGAAAATTCCAGCTTTTCTTTAAAATTCCCTGAATTTTCCAGTATAAAAAAAGTCCCTGATAATTCCAGGCGGGTAGTTCCCCTGACTAAGTTTTTAGTTGGGTTTTGCTAACTATATCTTACTGAGTGATGTTCTGTCTTGAAATCTAGTAGCACAATTTACACTTGACATTTTGATTAAACATACGCTACACTTTTTAAATTTTCAGAATATCTTTAAATATTAGCATATTGTAGTTTCATGAGCAGAATTTGAAAACAAAGATACAACAATGTTTAGAAGTTAATAAAAGTTTGCAAAACTTTCAATGCTACGAGAATGCTTCATCCAGACATTTCAGCTTGTTATTGGCTAACAAATTTTACTCAAAACAAATCTAAAGATGCATCTTCAATCATTTCTGAATCAAAGCAGAACATGACTGATTTTTAAATTGTTCAACAATATTCTCTCCTAATTTTTGTTTAATAAAATAACAAAATATATTATTTTAAATATGTTCTTTCATATGAACTTCTTTTGACCTCTTCTGAGGCATCTTCATAATTTCTTAACTGTGATAATTAAAAAGTGAGTGACGATTGTGTGTATTGAATTATGGGCATTCAGTTACTTCCCTTAATTCAGAAACAGTTTTCATTTGAATTCCTCCTCTCCCTCTTTTAACTGTAACTCATTTCTTCAAGAAGTGTAATCCATAACTGTAGCTTTGTTCTGTTTGTTAGTAAGTGGCAGATAGCAATTTGTTACACATCTTTCTAAATGCAACAATAAAAAATCTAAATGCCTTAACAAGAAAACAAATAAACGGACTTATTTATCGAAAAGCATTTTAAAATTCAATCATTAATACAAACATTCCATACTACTTTAAACTTGCTTCATAATCCGTTTTTTTTTAAAAATTTTATTAGAGTGATGTATTTTTAGTTGTTACTAAAATTAAATTTAGTTGTCAAATTGTTACTAAAAAATTACATACAAGTAATATCATGCATGAAATATAACAAAGAAAAGAAATTACAACTAAACATAAAGAGAGGGAATACAAGTAGTTAGGGAAAGTGCAAATAGCTAGGGAAAATAAATTTTACGTACAACAAATGTAGTTCTTCTTGATCTTGTAGCTCGGCTAGTTCAAGAGAACTTCTACAGTGGGATGTTCAATTTCAAATAGTTCAGGAGAGTTTTATTCTGTTAGATATAAAAACTATATTTAAATAAGAAAATTCATAAATAATTTAATAAAAATCGAAATATCCTTTTAAAATGAAGAGTATATTATTATATTCTGAGAACATTTAAGCATTTCTATTTAGAAGTTGCACGCAGAGTTCATACTCAGAAAATATTTTCTCCTGACTTTTTCAAGCAGATTTTTATACAAATCCAGGATTTCTTTTTCTGAAAAAATTCAATAAAATTTAAATTTGATAAAACTATAAATTAAAATTATAATAAAATCGCAACTCAAAATTATAAGTTTAATTAAAATTATAAGTAAGCAATTACAAATTATTTTTATTTAAAAAAATCAGGTGATTTAAATTATGTCAACTCTGATGAAGAATAATAAAGTGTCAGAAACATGACTGAAAAAGGAAACACAAGGCAAAACTTGCAAATGAAACTGCACCTCTGAAGAATTGAAATTTATTCAGTTAAAAAATATGGCTTCATAAAAGATATAAAAGCAGCTGACAAAAAATGTTTTGTTCTTAACAATTAAAGTCTCGTAAGAAATTATAAAACAATTTGTCATAAAATATCAAGAAGAACGAGAAACAAAAGTGGATACAAAGAAAAACCTAACATGTAAATACTCTTAGGGCAGAATTTTAATACTTTTAAGGCACCTTAACAACATTCCAGAATTTAACTAACAGCATTCCAGAAATGCTTAAGAATAATGGAAGAATCTTGTAGAATATACCTAATCAAAATCACAAATTAGCAATTTCAAAAACTGTAAAAAATGCTATATTGGAAATCCAGTATCATTTGAAATTTATAGTTATTAAAATTTCTCCTTTTTTAAAATTTACATGATTTCAAATAAGGCACAATTTTTTCTAACAGAATTTTATGAAGATTTATTCAAAAAATTATTTTTAGAATGAAGACAGAATGCTCTTACAAAAAAGAAAAGTTTTTCTGTTCTGTCACAATAAGAGTTATGATTGATTTGAAAACTTAACTTACAAATTACAATGCATGATATTTGACTTAAATAATGAAAAGTTAGTCAGTTTATCAGTTTTTGAAAAAAAATATTGATTTAAATATCATATACCACTATGCTTATATATGAAAATTCGCTTTTTTATTGATGATTTTCAAAATCTGTTCTCTGTTTAAACCGAAGTTTTTAAAATTTTGTCAGTCAGTTTTAAATTTAGATATGTTTAAATTGATTGCCAAAACAAAAAATTCCTAAAAAAATGAATGGATGTGTCATTTATTTGTTCAAAACGATGACATAATAACAGAGATGACGTAATAGAGAGAGTACATAAATAACAGAGATAATAATAAAAAGCAAGACAAGATCTTAAAAAGTAAAAAATGAATACTCCAATATTGTCCACGAGCATTTTATTCAGAATAATGGGCCCTAAAGAACTCTTTGCTATGTTGCTATTGCAAAACAGCTGCCACTGTAAAATATATACAAAAGTTAGTAAGAATATAAAGAAACTTAAAAATCTATACAAAAAAATTTAATAATGCTTTTAAAAGAAAAATTATATTCTTAACAATCAACGCCTATCTATTCTTAGAAGCTGTGATGGGACAAGATATATTTTTCAAAATATATATATGTAAAGTGTTTAGTTTGAACTTTTATTTTTATCCAAACTAGCTTAGGTTTCATTACAAATAATTATTAATTATTATTTTTTTTAAAGGTGTTCTTCTAGTTCATATTAGCCCCATTTTATGGGGCTAGTGAGGATAGATGTCATAAAACTGATTATTTAATCTATTGTTACTTATTAAAAGTAAGCAATATCAAAATCAAATTTTTACAATGTTAAATAAATGCTAATTTGTAAATAGCATCTAATCTCTAGTGTTCAATTATTTAAAAAGTTTTTCAAACAGCCTACTACATTAAAACATTAATTTTATTTAGTAGTATCTGTGATATTTACAAACTTTGTAAAACTAAAATGAATTCTTGGGTTCTGAAATTTTCAATTCTGAAATTTTAAATATTTTTTTTAACCCTTCTTTAAAAGATATAAATTTGGTACAACAACTATTTTGTACTTTTTGAAATTAAGTCTGTCATAACATATTCACATTAAATTCTTTCTATTTTTTTAAATATTTTAATATCTATTAGACCTGCTGCTGAGTGAAAAAAACTATTTATTAGTAATACCTTCATCATACTTTCAAATGGAATTTAAAAACAAGCTTCCTTCTTAGAATTACAGCTTCGTATTAACATCATGGTATTCTTAAGTTTTTATGGCTAGTTAATCAAAAATTATTGTGCGCTCCTACTCTTAATTTTTATTTTGTGTAGAGTCTGGCAGTTTGATCAAAAGTAACAAGCAAGAAGTAAACTTTTATTTATTTAAAAAATTATTTGTTTACTTTCAGATAAGATTGTGAGACCAAGTCAAAATTCCGGAAAAATTTCTTGAGTTAAAAAAAAAGAAGAAAAAAAAAGTTTAAATTGAAAAATTAGAAAAAAATTTAAACAAGGTTTTTTTTTCCTTTTTCTCAATATTTCTTAGTTTACTTAACATATATTTAAAATTTTACACATACCTATATATTTGCACATACCTATGATGACCTGGAGAAGTAATTAAAATTTATAAATATGTCTTTCTTTCTTGAGTTTATGATTATAACAACTATTTACTGATAAAAAATGAATATTAATCATAAATATAAGGTTATAAAGTATATTTCTGGCTCTCCCTTACAAACAAATAAAATAAACTGTGTTTTTAAGTTCCACCTTTGAAAATTTGATTTCCGGAAACTTCTGTGATCAATGATTTTTTAAAACGTCTGGACCTTCAATCTCCGGATCACCGTTAGCGAAAAATTCGGAAATCCAGATTTTTTCCGGAGTACATTCAGCCCTGGATAAGTAAATCTGTCATTATTCGGTAGGCTATATGGTATAATAAGAATCTTTTTAAATCCTTATTTATTTGATTTATAGTTATTTTGTTATACAAAGTAAATAACAACAGTATTTCTTTCTGCTATCTGATGTTCACATACACACAAATGATAAGATTATCTTAAAATTGATTTCATTATTTTCACAAATGTGCAAGAAGAAAGGGAGAAACAATTTTGGAACAGCCTGATATTTATTATATTGCCATCCAGATTAATTTAGCCAGTAGTAAAAATGATCAAGAACCAAATTAGAGTAGGGTAAACTAACCAGTGAAGGAACACTTAAGATTCGCTTGCCTTTTAAAAAATCATATTAATTTCAAAATTCGTAATTTTAGTTAAATGACAGCGCCAACATATTTGTTACTAATTACAAATTATGTAAAAATAATTTAGAGAACTTACATAATATTGTTTTAAAGTTTTGGAGGTTCAAACAACAAGTAGTAAGAAGACCAAGTGAAGGAACAGCTCTTACCAGTGAAGGAACAGCTCTTACCAGTGAAGGAACACAAAATTGCCCAGTAAAGGAACACTTAATTTTTTTTTTTTTTAATGCTCTTGAATGAATTTATTAGCCATACAAATATATAAAAACAAGACTATTTATGAAATTATAACATACAAGTACTTCTGAAATGCTAACTTTTTTCTGTAATCATGAGCTAGAAATTAAAGTGATGTTAAATACAAAATAAATAAAAAAAAACATTCTTTCTTATAATTTGACAGTCAATAAAATCATTGTGTCATCCGATGCTGTTTATTATCATTATTATTTTATCACCTTTTTGTTTACTCGTTTTCCTCTTATTTCTTGAAGCTTTTTTTTCTTTTTTAAGTATTTTTTCTTTCTTTTTCTTCTCCATATTCTTTTGTTTTAACTTTTTTTTAGATCTTTCAGCCTCTTGAAATGTTTGCCATTTCTCTGAAGTTAGTGCAAAAGGTAATTTATTCATTTTTCTTCTTGTTTGACCTTTCTTTTTATCATCAATATTTGGCTAATGTGAATGGTTCTTCCAAACTTCTGATTTTTCAGCAACAATTCTAGAATGCCTTTCTCGAAAATAGACAGGGGAAAGGTGTCTTGAAGTTTGAGGGAAATCCATCTCTTGTTGACTTATATCTAGAGGATCTTTAGAAGAACTGATTTTACGTATAGAATCATTTCTTTTTTCAACTAAGAGAGGATCAGCATGAGGACTCATTTCAAATTCGATATCTAAGATGCATTCATTATCAATACTAGCTTCAGTTCCTAAGTTTGACTGAACCAAGTGGTCTTCTTTTAATAGGTACTTCATCCATATTAAAAAAAAGTACAGGCTCTTGGACATTTTCAATATTAGACTCTTCAGTCAATGCAGCGTTAAAAATTTGCAACATATCTTGAGGGATTTCCCTCTCAAGCTTCTGAAGAAATTGGGTATCGTTTCTGTTTAACTCTGCTTTTCGCTGAGGAGCTTGCTTCTAAATTCTAACATAGTAAAGTAGTTTTTACAAATCATATAATCACGTTGCTATCCTATAATGATAAATTATTAGGAGTTCTTGGTGCAAAAGCCAGTGAAAAAATGTTCTATTCAAATTTTTATGATTATATTTAATTAGTTTTCGATTTGTAAACATAGTTTATTAAGTTGCCTAACATTTGATGTAACTACACACCCTATTAATAAACATAAATTATATTTTTTTTCATAAATTAAGCTATTAAATTAACATTTTGAACTAAAATTATTTCAGGAATTATTCATACAATTTTTAACAAAATTTCGGTTGTCCTCTATATAGCAGAATTACTTATCCTAGAGTCATGTAAAATCATATTTCACACATTACTGTTCATTCACTGGAAGTATTCCCAGTGAAGGAACATGCCTGTTTCTTCACTGGTTAGTTGTTTTTTGTCTTTTAAACAGAATTTTGATGTATAATATGACTAAAAAGTACAAGAAAATTAAAAAATTTCTTTTATTTACATTAACTGGGAAAAGAACCCAGTAAAGAAACACTTGTTCCTTCACTGGTTAGAAGTTGTTTTTTGTCTTTTAAACAGAATTTTGATGTATAATATGACTAAAAGTACAAGAAAATTAAAAAATTTCTTTTATTTTCATCAACTGGGGAAAAACCCAATAAAGGAACACCTGTTCCTTCACTGGTTTTTCATCGTTTGGTGATCCAGAGAATAAACACTCCCTTATCTCAGTACTTGATTATGTTATGGTGCTTTAAAAAAAATAAAATGTAACTTCAATAATTATATTTTGAATTCTCTTTTTCACAAGGAGAAAAATAAGACTATTACATGCAATTAATTCCACTTCAAACATATAAATACAAACACTCACCTTATAATTTTTACAACAAAACAAGGTGTTGCTGAGATAATAACAAATTCAAAAAATTTTCCAGAGAAGCCTATTTGACCAGGTAATCCAAAACATTGCTAGATGACTTCCTATTGTTTGAAAGTAAGCTATTGTTACCAATCAATCTAAAGAAAAACTTTCCAATTCTTATTTTTAATCAATATATATGAAATGTTCATTCACTGGGTAGTGTTCCGTCAGTGGTTGGTTTACCCTACATAGTTTAAATTAACGTAAGTTATGCTAGTACTATGTTAGTAATTATGTTAAATCCAATAGAGTTGACAGCTATGCAATATAGTCTTTTGGTCTTATGTTACAAATTAATAACTTACAATTCTTTGTTCACAATTTATATAATCTATACAGGGAGAGCATTTTGCTTCTGAGCCAATTTGTATTGACATTTCTCCTCAATATACATCTTTCACATTGAGTAATAAAGAAGAAAAAGAGTTTAAGAGAGAGTAAAATGGATTTAAAAAAAACCTTTAGGCATCGCAAATACTCAATCAGTCAAAGGTTGTTTACAAGTAGCTTAAAAAACAGGATAATAATTAAATTTATCACCATATATAGTTACCTTTTGAAAGGAACACATATTTTCTATACTTGGTGTTAAAAGAAGTTGGACTAGATGGACTTTTTGGATCTTCCAAAATCTGTCTAACTAGCGATAAGTTTTGTCAATACGGGTCCTTGAATTATTAACTGAAAAAATAGAGAATAAAAAAATTATAGGCATTCAAAATAATAAATGTTTGATTAATAAATTGGTATTTCTAATTTTTTGTAAGTATTTAATTTCTTGTAATTATCATTATCATTTAAATGATCATTTGAATCAAGTTTTAGTAGGATATGATAGTTTTTCTTTACAGGAAAAATGCTACCTAAATAATATATTGTGAAAAACGGTGACTGGAGGGGCTTTTTTTGGACAAAAGTGTTCAAGTATATTGAGTAATAGTGTTGATAGAAATATAATCAATCGTCAGTTTATTTAATACAAAAATAGAAGAAAAAAGTTTGTCATGCAAAATATACCTAAAAATATAAGTAAGTTACAAAAGAATATTAAAGATTTAAAAGGTATCAAAAATAAACTGAAATATATAAAAACTAAAATATAAAAAAAATGTTGCTTTAAATCAGTAAAAAGTAAGCAACTATTTATTGGTTATGACAAATAATAATATCATTTAAAGAAAGGTAATTTAGCTGAGAGTATCTCATTAAAAGATTAAAATATATATATATATATATAAATAACCTTTAACAGAAAGTAGGTAGTGGACTGACAAAAATTTTAAATGTTATATAGTTAAAAATTGCAAATTTTTACAATTTAAAAATCTCTCTTTTCTATCTCTAAAAAAAAAAGTTCATTTAAGCAAAAACTGCTAATGCGTTGATATTACACATTACAAAAAATGAATAATATTTATTGGAAAACAACTATAATAATTTTTATTTTCTTTTAAGATTTATAACAACAGCTGGTTCAGTTAAGTTTACATGGTGAATATGAAGTATTACCAGATTTGTAAATGACACATATCTTAATATTCTGTAAGATAAAATAAAAATTATTTTGGGATTGAAAACTTTTAGTGCTATTGCTCAAGCAATTGCACTGGGGAAAAAAATAACTGCTAATGATGTATATTAAAAAATAAGCTTTTGTTTAAAAAAGAAAATAAAACAAGTTTTTAAATACAAAAAGAAAATTTTTAAATGAAAATAAATAAAAGGTCAGTAAAAAAAGAATCATAATTATGAATCATTTTTAAAAACTACCTTCATTCGATTTTACCTTCAGATGATGAGCTCTCATAATCATATTTCTGAAACAAAAAAATTATCAGAAAACACTTGAGATGGTAAGATAGACCTATCTTTATATATGTACTGACACTTTAATCTTTATATATGTATAGTATCTTCATATTTGTACAGTTAATATGCTTTAAATCATTATATATTACAAAAAAAAAATAACATTAAAAAATATCATAAGTTGCTCTATCCACAAGATAGAGGATATAAGCATGTAAATTTAAATTTCCTTAAATATGGTTGAAATTTAGCATGTTAACTGTGTATACTGTTCCATATTTTAATGAAATTTTTGTCATCAAATTGTTTATTTCAATTTATAAAGAGACACTATATCAGTGTGAAAAAGACTGTGTCAAAAATCTTTAAGTTTCATGGACTTATGTAACTGAGGAAATTATTCAGCAAATCTCTGAACTTATATAAATAATCTTACAGCTATGCAGAAACGTGTTCATTAATCTTCGTTACAAAAGGTAAATTTATTTATAAAGGTAAATTTATTTATAGTTACACCCACAACAAAAAGTTACATTTATACCTCAACAGAAAAATTTTAATTAAGTATGACTGTAAGTTATGAAATTTTGTATTCAAAAATAGTTTATTAAGATACAGGGAATTACTGACACACAAAAAAATAATTCAATATTTTAATAATAGTTATTAAGTATTGTGGGAGTGACATGTTTCGGTTGCAGGACTCTTGTTAAATACATTTTTCTTATGCAGAAGAATAAATAGAAATGAATGATCATAAAATCATTGGAAAAATATTGAAGAAAAACCTGTAAGTAGGCAGAATATTTACAAGAAGAGAGGGAAAGGGACAAAAGCAAGAAGAAAAGCAAAACTATACATATGATACAGTGAATGACCGAAATCGAGAGAATGTCCACTTTTATCTGTGGATATCAACAATCACATAGTCACTTTGGAGAATGTCCGAAATATTTTTCTATATCCAATTTGATATTAATTTATTCTTTGATATTATTATATTTATTCAATATTATAATGTCTGCTAAGGAACGATTAGTAGAAACATCAGTAGTCAGAGTATCAGGTAAAAGTATAACAGACAGTAGCACTTAACTAGATCTAGTATGTATTTGGAACATTTACCAACTAGCAGTCACCGATTTCAGTAATTCACAGTAACATATTTATATATGTATATATATAAACAATTGATGCCAAAATGAAAAAACAATTACATTGACAAAAACAGAATGAAAAGCAAAGTATATTGATATCATTACCTTCTGATATTATTACTATATCATTCATTAATATATTAATTAAAAAGATCTGGTTTGCAAATGTTAGTGTACATCATCATTGGTAATACTAGTCGCACAGACAACGAAAACTTTGAACATTTCTTACACAAGCAAAAAAGAAAAAAGTAATTAATTAAATTTTTTTATAGAATAACTATATAACTATTTAAATATTGCTACCTAACATGAAAAATACAGCTCACTCAGTTTTTATAATTCAATTAAGTCAGTTAAATATGATTATGTCATTTAAATATCACACCTGCAAAATGAGAAAATCATTTTTCAAAAAAATAAATAAAACATTGAGCATCATTCAGACAAGCATATGTAAATGGTTCACATTAAAATCCATAAAAATTTAAGCCAATACTCTAAGACATTGTAGCTGAGGGCTAATTTAGTTGTAATTGGTACTCCCACATCTTTGCAATAAAAACAGGTTAATTAAGTCATGCATGAAACTATTTCACAAAAATAAACAGCAACAACACAATTTCTCCATGCAGTTTCTAGTAAATAGGATTAAAAGTACATTTTTAATTGATATAATTTTAAAAAACCCTATTTCTTTTGCAAAAAAAAAAAAAAAAAAAGCAAAATGATGCATAATTAAAGCAGGGTAGCCAACTTTCCACAGTTTTGGAAAAATTTCTTATAGTGGTAGCAAACTTTATGTTTTAATGTAAAATTCTTTGTTCATGTAAATTTAATTTAAAATTATTTTTAACTCCACTACATATGAATAATTCAAAAGTTAATATGAAAAGCCATTTTGTTCTAATTTTTTATGGCAAGACATGCAATATTAAGCAATGTTGGCAAAATTAACCAAGATTCTGAAACTTTCTATTTTTAACTGTCTAACACTCAATAAAATATATTTCAAAAACATAAAGGTTGGTAGCTTGACTAAAGAATATAATTTAACTGAAAAATTGCTGAACACACATTAAAACTTTTTTTTTCAAGTTAGATGCTATGATTGATTTTATTTATACCCAAAACTGCCTAACTAGCTGTTTCCTACAGCTAACTAATTTTTCCTAAAGAACTAATTTTTAGTTGAATGAATTTAAGTATTACAGAGATATTATTATTTCTCTCTTTTTTTTTAATATTTCACACGTCCATTCAGTGTTCATAAGGCCTAATTGACATGTACTTTTAGAATTCTTATCAAAGTGAAATTAAAATATGTATACAACCGGGTTGCAAATTGATATTTAAATGAATAAAAAATGCTATCAAATCTGAGAAACTACACAAAGGAAGGTGTGAGTTATAAACACCATAACAGGTCTAATTTGAGGTTGAAATTTGCAGGTTTATTTATAACAATCATCTTTCAACTCCTTTGAGATTTCTCCCGTAATCAAACCAGTTTTGCTGTTTATTACAAAAATTAAAACAAAGAAAAATTAAAAAGAGAAAGATTACTAAAGTGCCTTAAGTTCCTGAGACCCATACTTAAGTATATTAAGAAATAATTAATAAAGATACATTGAAAGTTTTTTTTACGGATAAAAGCTATATTTATTAACTTCTAATCAACATAGTAAAAACACATATTTAAAAAATATAACTTCACACCAACTTAATAAATAATTTATTGAATGTATTACATAAATTTTACAGTTAGATAAAATAAAGTAGTGAATTAATCTTAAGTAAAACAAATTAGCATCAGTTAAGGCAAGTTAAAAATCTTTTTAATATGAAAAATTAAAAACAACTATTTAAAACACTAAAACAAATAATATTCTTAAAAACACTTTCCAGTTAGTGGAACTGATCTTATAAATATTTATACGAATTACTAAAAAAATTTGTAGCAGGTAATGTGTATTTCACATTAATTATGTAGTATACAAAACATGTTCTAATTCTGTAATATTGGGAGAAATTTTATCACAGAATTACAAACTTAGAACTTAGAGAAAAAAAATGACAAGTTAAAGGGTAAAAAGAAAAACATTTAGTTCTTAAATTTATCAAGAATCTAACTAGTTTTTATAATTACTATTGTTTAAATCTATGTTGAAAATTGAATGATAAAAATGTAAATTATAAAAATGCATAGTAAAAAATCGGTATAAGAGAGAGTTGAGCACAAGTTTTCTATGCCTAGATTAGGCAGAAAGAAAAGATTCAGAAACAATCTTATGAAAAGGTCTTGGAATATTGTGTTATGAAAAGGTGGTGGAATTTTAGTTGAAATTCTCCGTTTTGTTTTACATCCTATGTCTTCATACTAAAAAATGGAAATATTTCTGAATAATTTTTTTTAATCAAAATTAAGTTATTTAAAAACAAGTATTAGTTTCAGAAATTAAAGAATAAATAGGTAATTTTAGTTTCAAGCATTTTTGACCCTTTTTTAAAGATAAAGAAAATCTTACACATTGTTATACATAAAAAGAAAAGAGAAAATGTAAAATCATTCAAGCGAAACTAAGTATAATTAAGGATCTAGATTAAATTAGCGAGTAATCAAAATGATCAAGAACCAAATTGGAGTACACAGTTTAAATAACATAAGTTATGTTAGTGCTATCGCCTATAAAGTAAAAAATGATTGCACCAAGGCTCAAAAGCATAACTGAAAAGCTGAACATGGCAGTTTCTAAGCTTGGAAATCTTATTAAAAGTATAATATTTGCATAGAAGAAGCCTATACTCAAACCTTCAACATGTTGAGCTAATCAAAACAAGAAATGATCTGCTAAAAATATTTTATGTTTAATTTCTATTATCGATTAAATCTCAGGTTCCACCCTAAGATTTTGATAGTTTCACCCAGTTTTCACAAACTTTATTTTTTGAACCTATATATAAAGACTACGTGAAAGGTTTCATCCAGTTGGCCCATGTCATAAAATAGTAAAACATTGCAAAAGGAGCAGATTTAAATCAAATTATTAAAATATTCAATTTGAACTATGTTTAATTGTTTTCAATTAAACAAACATCGATGTGTGTCATTAAATGAATATTTAAAATGATTATAGTAATTTCCTTTGATGATTGTAAAAAGGGTTAATAAAAATAACAATTTTCTTAATCAATTGATTTTTATTAAAAAGGCATATGTAAAAACTTCTCTTCTTGAAAAAACAAACCATAAATTATGTTAAGAAACACAAAGATAAATTATAAGATAATGATAATATAATGATAAATAAATAAATGAAAAATAAGCCATTGTTGTCAATCCTTTCCTATATTGTCATATGAAAATTTCATATTTTAGAATAGGGACTCATGTTTTTGTGCTTAATAATTAATAGAAAAAATTTACATAGCTTTACATTACATAAGAATTAATATATTTTCTGAAAATTTTCAGTACACACAAATGTAGTTTAGGACAACAATACAACATGTAAATGGTGAAAACTTAAGAGAAACAAGGCAAAATTATGAAAAAGCATAAACTACAATAAAAAATTAAAGGAAGCAATTTATAGTAAGGGGGAAATTTTAGAAGCCAAATCATGCCCATGTGCAAAGAAAACTAAAATGCTAAAAGTTAAACATTGAAATTGTCTGTAAGTATCTGTCATAATTTTTTTTTTTTAAATAAACAGCATTTTATCTCATAAAAATACTTTCGGAAATGTAAATTGCAACACCGCTGGTCTTTTTGGAGGTTAATATTACTGCAGTAATTAAATTTTTTTTTTTAAGTCACAAGAAGAAAACATTAACATAGTAAAAAGTATAATTGGCTATTTTACTATGATAAAAGCTACACAGATAAAATTTTTAATTTAGAAAAATGATTGGTATTCTCACATAAAAAAAAATTCTGTAATTACCTAGAATCGTTTGATGACACTAGTTATATTTTCAACTCACAACTAATCTACTTTCCTTTGCTGAAGCAGAATATAGATTTCTTATGGCTTGAGCTTCTCTCCTTAGAGAAAGAAACATCTCTGAAATAATAATAATTTTTAATTATAAGCATGTTTTAACAAAACATATACATTACAAAATAAATCTTTAACAAGTGAAACAATGAAAGATTTATGCTACTTCAACTTTTAATTATCGAATATGAAATGCTATTTGACATTGAAATAAAAATTGGTATCACATAATTCAAGTTGCCTCAAGCTTATGGAACAAACAGGGTTGCCACAGAAAGAAAATGAACAAAATAGTTGCTTTTAAAAGCCTAGAGCATGAAAATAGTTGCCAAACACTGTGAAAATAGTTGCCTAAATAGGAACAAAAGTTTTATTAAATGACTTACTTGCCATATACCATAATCCATTTAGTCAAGTTGGTGGCAAATATGATAATTTTTATATAAACGTTAGTGTTTTAGCACTAAATTTTTATTTAAAAAAAATTAGTATCTTTGCAGAAAATTAAATACTTTTAACTACTAGAATTCATTCATAAAATACTTTTTCATTAAAAAAAACACACTTATTCTAAGAAATTTTCCCTTTTATCAATAATTGAGAAAAGTGATTACTGAAATTCAAAATTCATGCATTGTAATATCATAATAAAAATTGGGTTTTTTAAAATCGTGCAGAATTTCGTAACAAAAACAGTTGAAAAGGCGATCGAGTAACGAAATAGATTTACGATAGAATCTGTTCAAATTAAGCGCATTAAAAAGTGATGACTCAAATTTGAAATCTAAAATTTTTCATTTTTTACTTATTTATTAAATTTTTTAAAATTTTATTTTACATTTTTTAAGAAAAGAAATTCAGTGTGTTCAGAAGATTTCGCGGGCTGCAGGTTTTCTATCCAATTTATGCTAAAAAAATTGCTAGGAGTACAGAAAAGTCTCCTTTTCCTGAAAATAGTTGCTTTTTTTAGCCTTTTCAGGCAAAAAAGGTTGCCATAGTCGCCTCATGCTGAAAATAGTTGCATTTTAGTCGCCTGTGGCAACCCTGAACAAAGAACTAAGGTGCAATCACAGCTAGTTGTTAACTTATTTTAAATAAAAAAATTGCATGACAGTTGGCAAGAAGCTATTAGTAATTGTTTTTTTTTTGTGAAGGTGGTGCTTCATTTCATATTTTTTCATTTTGTAATGAAACATTTCTGTTCAATTATCTTTTGCAAACAGGTATTAAAAGTGCTCTTAGAGTTAAGATAAAACATTTGTTTTTCGTTTCAATAAGCTTTTAATAAATTTTGTTTCTCATCATGAAATAACTTTTAACCTACTTGTTAATTTGGTTCAAATATTGTTTGGGATCAATTCATCTGAATGGTTATAATAATAACAGGATAGGGTAGTAAAAGTCTAAAAAAATAACTCCTACAAACTTGTTATTTAGAAACTTTTCTACTTATAATTTCCCAGGTTATTAAAAGAGGTATTTTATAAAAAAGGTAATTACATTTATATGATTTCGCTTTTCCATTAGTTTTGCTATGGTGTACAGCACTTCCTTCTAAAGAAGATTAATTTTCTCTAATAGCTGCTTTTTTGACACTAATATATGTAAAAAACATGACAGTCAGAGGGGCACTTACTAGAAAAGATCATTATGTGGTGATCCCTTAAAACAAAAAATTCTCATTAAGCTACAAAGGGATAAAACCAATGAACAGTAAAAATATGAATAGTAACTTATTTCTTTTTAGATACTCTCAAAAATGTAAAACCAAAAGACAAAAATTCTTATTCCTTGTGATGAATGATGTAAATAGTTTAGAAAAATATCATATTAAGATAATTCATTGTGACAAAAATATTTATGATAAACATAAAAAGCATAAGATAAAATGTGACAAACTGTCTTCTTCGTATTGCATCTGTAAAATATATTCTTTAGTTTGAACAATAACTGTTTACATAAAGTGCTGTAAAAAAAATTAGTCTTGACAATTTTTTATTAGTTACAGTCCTGGCCACATAGCCACCCCTGGGCAAACATCTACAAGTTTTTCTTTTTTAAAAAATTTGTAAGTTTAAAAGCTATTTTTTCTAACTTACTGAATGTTATTTTAGAACACTTGCGTGGAAGAATTTTTTTAAGCTTGTAGCTTACTTGTCTGCAAAGTCTATTTTAGTTTTTGATATTCAAATTTTATAGAGAGTTAGATGAAAACATGAAAGAAGTGCTTAGTACTTGGCAAACAAGAGCAGAAGAATGTTGATGTGAGAACCGTGAAAACATAACTATTGCTGATTGTTGGGGTTTATTTAATCGAAATTATCATTTAGTCTAACAATCACAATCCCTGCTAACAATTTTAAAAAAATAATTACGAATGATTTGTTTAACTTGAAAATAAAAAAATATATATATCTTTACAAACTTGCACTAACATGACAGACTTTGCATGATAGACTTGTGGCTGCAAAGCATACTATTTATGGACAAAATGTAGAAAAAGTTGTTTGTAAAGCTACTACTGACGAAATTATAGGACCAAAGAAAAAACACTTAGATTGTAAGTGACTGAGTACTGTATATAAAAGTTATATCTATTGAGAGTTAAAATTATTAAATTGTGTACGCACTGCAGTCAATATGTTATTAATATGTTTAGTTTTGTATTTTTTTTTCATTGTGAACTGTATTTATCGTGATTATTTCTATGAGAATTATGCTGATAATTTTTTATTTCCCTATTTGCATGTCTAATACAGTATTATAACAATTAAACAGTAGTTACAGGGTTCCAAATGGTCTGTTGGTTCTAGACCGCTAAAATTGTACTCGAACTAACCTAACATAATTGTTAGTTGTGCCACTGATGAGGTTTTTCTGTTTTGGATTTCGGTTTTATGTATTAGTCTGTGTTTTCGTCACAATAGAGGACATTTCATAATTTTGACAATACATTCTTTTAGTTGAAATTTTTCCTTAAAATTGATTTAAAAAGAAAAATCTGTTTAAAAAAATCTGTTGTACATCTTAAAGACATGTAAATGAACTAGTGAAAATATCTATGGACTAGTAATGTCAGGGATATTTCCGTGTCTTGATCTGTGGCAAAATCATGTCGTGGCAATTTCTGGGCAGTGGCCTGCTAGAAGCCAAAAAAAAGAAAAACATAGCAGAAAGGGACCAACTCGAAAAGTATAACTTGTAGCCACTCCTGAATAAACATGTACAGGTGTTTTTTTTTTTTTAATTGCAAGTTTAATATCTATTTGGCACCTTGGCCATTGTTGTTGTTGCGACAGGTAACAATGTGGAAATATTCCTGTAATATCTTTGCCTTTGCTGGTTCCTCTGAGCAATAACTAAATTTTCTTGATTTTTACCTCTGTAAGCATTTAAAATATGTTAGCAAGCTTTTGTTTAGTATTAAGACAATCAAACTACTGAATTACATATAAAAGAAAGATAAAAGTATTTTGATTACTTTTTGTGTACAGTGTAATAAAAGAATTGAATTTCAAGATAATTATTCACGTTTAGATTTATGCAGTGTTTCATTTGATGCTGCAATTCTCCTGTTAAAGTACAACTAATTGTCACAATCTAGTTGTGCCAAGGTTATATTTCCATACTAAAACCTGTTCGCCCAAACTACAATTGCCGAGACAGTAAAGGGGTTTTGAACTCGCCTGAGTTTTGAAATAAAATTAGATATCTATTTGGTTTCCTATTGTGATAACATTTTTGTTTCTTACATGCCTTGCCCTGGAAGTCTCCAAAACCTGATGATTATTTTAGTCTTGTGTTGTGATGTTTGTTTTTATTCGGACAACAGGACTATTAAATCAAAGGTCGACTGTATAAGTAGAAACAGATGCAGGGTTGCCACAGGCTCTTAAAATGAGACTATTTGCAACTATTTTTGTGGAATTTTGTTGTAGTCATTGTGGAATTTTTTTATTCCAAAATGAGAACAGAAAAATCAGGAGTATTCCTTTCCTTTCAGATAAATGAGAAAAGTATCTCTAGAATATAATTTAATTCTATAATAAAAAAGAATTTTTCTTTTTTCTTTTTGCTTTTGTATTTTTTTAAAATTTTTTTTAGCTACTTTATTGATTCAACTCTTTTATTACTGTTTTTTAAATATGAAATCTATAAATATGAAGATACAGAGTATAACAGTTTTGGTTATACCTATAATTTCAATTAATGTTGTTATAATGCTTTTTTAAATTTATTGATGTGTTTTTGTTGGAGAAAATAGTAACTTCGTTAAATCAGGAAAAATTACTTTAATTAGTCATGGAAAGTCATGAATTTGAAAAAATCTAAAATGTAGCAGATGACCTGTATTTTTTTCATCACAGTCATTCAATATTGAGTTTTTTTTCCCCTACAAATTCCTCATTGTCATACACACTGGTACTTTGGCCAGAGATTTTAAAAAATTTAATGTTATATTTTTCGAAATTTTCCAACTAACTATTCCTTTAAGGATATTTTGAGCTCTAGAATTTAGGCATAACGAAATGCATCCTATTTCTTGAATTTGTATTTTCTGTCGAGATGCATTTGTGATTATATTGATAGTGAAATTATAGCCTTTTTCCTAGGCAGTATAGTATATAAAAATTACATATTTTAGAACTTATTAATATTAAGAATTAAAGAAGATATATTTTGTTCTAATGTTGCTAATTTATATCTTATGATTTTTTATGTGCAATGAATATAATATTTTACTGAATTGAGGCGGATTAAGTATTGATATTAAGTATTCATCCTTTTCAGAAATCATTCAATCGCAATGGATTTTGGTGTACCGTTGTTTCGTAGTATATGAAAGCACCAATCATTTTGCATATTTGATGCAATGCTTACGGGTCCGCATGTGCATATACTGAGCTGCATTCAGTGGGAATTATTCTTGCACTATCATGAGCAACTCCGTTGCATTTTACAATAGATCTCAATTTCTAACTTCATTTTCCTCCCTCTGAAATCCAACTGAATATTTCTCTGATCTTTTTATTGTGGCTAATGTAATCAAGAAAAATAGATCTTTGTCAGAAACTAGTTATTTTGTCATGATCATGTAAAGTCTTTGAAAATTATTTTGCATTTTGTTAATGTATATAGTGCTTAAAAAATATTTTTTAAGTGCTTAAAAGGTGCTTATTTTTTGTTGAAAGATTTGGCTATGCACGCTGTTTGAGCTTTATATTGTTATACACGGTTTATTATCTGATTTAAAATTAAAACACTTAATTTAATAGCATTTTATAGCATCATTCCTGATTTCTTAAATTTGTATGTTTGGAGTATATTATTTTGATATTTTTCTTATTTTCAGCTCCTAAAAACACTTCCTGTGCTTCATGAGCAGATAGATGCCTTGCTTGATTTTGATGCAAGTAGTAACTTAATTTTTATATATTTCGTTAACTTTCTTTGTTTGATAATTGTCAAGTGCAGTAATTTTTATTTTTCAAAAAGGCATGAATTTTTTCATTCTTAAGCAATGTGTATACTATTTTCATTTAACGGTTGCAATGGCAACTGTGAACCTGAATGGGGGTACATTTTTTCTGGAAAATCTAAATCTGCAACAACAACAAAAATGGGTTTTTTCATTTAAAATATTGAAGTTACCTTTCCCCAGTCCTAGGAGATCAAGTTGAATTTCATTGAATGTGTCTTTTATAAATATTTCTCTCGTGTATTTTTAAATGTTTGATTTGATGGTATTCATACTTTTTTGACACCCTATATTTACATATAATAATCTTATTATTGTATAAAATGTTATTTACTTGTTAATAAGTGTAAGTTGACCGTTTTTTAATTCCTATTTTTAGTTCGCACTCTCCCTATATCTTTTTCAAATTTTCAATTAGTATTGAAAGTAAAATTTTCATTTTAAAAAGATAAAAAATTGAAGTGTGGGACCATATATCAAGCTTGGGTAGGTACTTCAAAAATTGTGGTTATGGCAAAACAAGGGGGATACTAAGATGAAATATTTTTATTAGACATACAGTTGAACTTCTATTTAACAAACTCCCAGTTTGTGAATTTCTCTGTTTTGCTATTATTATTATTATTTTGAGGAACCAAGAATATTTTGGAAATTTCTTTGTAAAATAACTTCCAAATTGCCAAGTGAATTTTCTGTTTAACAAACTCTTCTTTGAAATCCACTATCCCTATTTCCCAGAATATTTCAAACTTGTTAATGTGTTTTATGGGGGAAATGACCTTGAATTGATTTTTACAGCCACTTAACTTTTAGAGAAGGCAGCGATATCCTTTTTTATTTGAATTTCACACAGAAATTCATGCCAAATTTCACTTAACAAAAGCATAACATAAATTTCTAAAGCATGGGAACTCTGTTACAGATCGTACTATTCTAATCAAAGAACGAAACTAATTTACAAATTCACAAGAAAAAAAAAGTAAGTAACATTTAAAATAATAAATCAAAATAGCAAAGTGCTTACAACAGCTATAAATCGAAATTTTTTTTCATTTTAATTTATAAAGTCAGAAAAACAATTCTAGCAGAAAACAGCAAAAATTATAAAAATTTAAGATATGTGTGTTAGCAGGACAGTACTTCATTAGGGCCTGCTAAAACACAGGAGCCTTTCATTTGTTAGTGGTGGAACCAAAAACTAACGGTGCCCTGAGGCCCATATAATGGAAAATCAAATAAGAAAATGCAATTAGAAAAATTTAATGTAAATGCAAAGAAAAATAAATGGCAAACAATCACAAAGTAAGTCTTAATAATGACTTAAAAGTACACAAACTGAGACATAATAAAGAGATGTTCACAAATAAGAAAAATAAATGAAGATAAAGTTACAGTTAGAATAGCCAAATCAAAATAAAATATAAATTGTACAAAAGTTATGAAGTAAATAAAATAAAAAATAGAATAGTAAATGAAGTTTTTTAATGTATAATTTGTGACTGTCCACTCCCTTTTGTTACAGGTTTAAAAATTGTTTTATCTAATTGCTTCTGTAACAAAGCCTAAGGCTCACATTAAAATTTATTTATATTTCTATATGTATTCAGCTTTAACATTCTTATTTATTCCAAATTCACAAAAAAATCATTTTTTTAAAAAATTACTTTTTTTTAACAGTGTAACCCAGATGATTTAAGCAATGGGGTTATGAATTCCTGTTTTATGCTGCTTTACAGAGATCTGATTCAGTTGTTTGCAGCATACAATGATGGAGTTATCAATTTGTTTGGTATGTATTGATTACAATTTTTTCCATCTTTAATTTAGAAATGAGAACTTTTAATTTTCATGCTAAATTTAAGAAATTTTTGAGCTCTCGAAACATTACAAACTATTAAATGTTTTTCATTTTCTTGGACCATAAGGAAAGTCTGAATAGTTTATCTTAAATCAAATGTAAGTTTTCCAAATAAAACAATTTGTTAAGAAAAGCAATTTGAATAATTCATGTCATATGGCAACTCCCAATTTTTTTAATGTATACAGATAAGAATATTTCAATTTTAATGAATCCTGCAACCTTGAGCTATATTAGTTAAGCTTTTTTCCTAAAAAAAATGAGCAAATAATATGTAATTTATGTATAATTTAAAATTAAATAGATTGCATTATTAAAAAAAAAAATTGTGTGTAATTTTTCAAATGAGTGCATTAAGATTTGTTATAAATTATGTTACAAGTAATATTTTGTATTCTTTCCTTAGAAAAGTACTTCACCATGAATAAAAAGCATTGTAAAGAGGCCTTAGAAATTTATTAGCCAAGAACAAGAAATTTATTATAGCCATGGACAAGGTGCCAGACTTTTTGAAAGTAGCTGAAGTAATAAAATTTTCGTAATAAAATATTTTACTACATTATTATTATTAAGTTGCCATCTGTAACACACAATTTGTTTTCAACTTTAAGTGTAAAATCATTCTACAGCATTACCTTGAATGCAACAACCCTGGTTCATTTCTGTCTACTAGTTGATTTGCCTTTAAATGTACCTGCTAATATTTCGTTTGTACTGATTTGATTATTGTACTCATATGCAACAAATTTACTTTTAAATATTCCTAATATTCTCTATTCCTGCCATCTTCAACTGTGTGTTGCGCACTCATAGGTTCACAATTGAGGGGTTTATCACACACTTTTTGAAAAGGGGATATTTTTACTTCAAACTTACCCTTAATATTTTTTCCAGATAAGTGTTTCATAAACTTTCTAGTTGAATAACAGTTCAAAGTACATGTAAATTGTGCTGTTTTACATAAAAAATGCTTTTAAAAACTGCCCACCTGAACAGATTGAAAATGTGGCTTATCATTATCGGAGCCCGCACTAAGCATTTGCCACGTCTCCAAATTCAATAAAATCGTTAATTCGACGGAAGAAAATCGTGTTTTGGCGAAAGTATTCACGAACGATTTTTTCTGTCAAAAAGAAAAATTAATATTTGCCTTGATCTTTAAAATTATATCAATATGAATTTTTCTACAACAAATCATGTTTATTTTAATTGATAATAGTAATTTACCTTAATTATGTAAAATATCTAATTAGAACTAAGGCCAGATAACATAAACAATAAGAAGGAGGAAAAAATTAAAATACAGATTACGTTCATTGCTGGATCATGCAATATAGTGAGGTAAAACTTGCTCCTTTGATGGAGACTTTTAAAATTTGGCTTACACTTTTTATGTTTGGTTAATTTGCTAGCTGGTAATTTTAAGTTCCTTGTAAAGTTTGCAAATTTTGGAAAAAGTAATGTTTTTACACATTTGTAATGTTTTAAAAGTTATGTTTTTACGCGATTCAGTAGTTTCCAGAAGTCCAGGGTCCTGAAGTTTCTAGAAATCATCAATCACATTTATGTATAAAATTTCTTGTATATTTTATTTAGAAATATTAGAACTATAATTTATACTTGGCATCGCTTTCATTTGTAAATATTTTTTCTGTTAGAATAATAAATATGGTTAAAGATAAAAGTAAACTTATACATAATTATTCATTTAAATTATGTGTATATAATTTATTGAGAATTTCATGTTTTGAAAATATGAATGATTTAAATTTATAAAGACATAAATTTTTAGAAATGAGTCATTAATGATTTTACTCAAAAAAATTTCAGGAATTTAGAGTTGGGCTCACAATCACCCCTGGATATATAATGTAGGGAAAATATTTATAAACTTTGACAAGTTTATAAATATTTTCCCTATTAGCTTCCCCTACTAACTCACTTTGTAAATAATATATTAAGTATGTAAATAAATAAATTTATAAACATTATACATTTAAATGTAAGGGACAAATCAATATGATCCATTTTGCCTATGGAAAGAATGAAGTTAATATTATAGGTACAAAAACTGAAATGATTGCTACTTCTAGAAACTGAGATATTTTTCCCTATAAAAGGTTATGCCAATTCCTGTTGTGATAATTTAGTAATTTTTATTGTGAATGCATCCCTGTTTCATTCTCTTTTTGCATGCTTAGTAGAAATAATCTCTTCTGTAGTCGAATGAAGATGCTCATATTTTATGTGTAGATTGGAAAACTCTCCTGGTTAGTACATTTTATTTTTGAAGAGCCTTCCAAACTGTCAGAACTGAACAAAAGATTTTTATTATTTATTGATCTATCCATAACATCAGCAGACTCACAAAAACTTAAGAGTATTTGCCAAATGAACTTCAATTTAAATGTTAGTTGGTCATCACTGTTCATGCTTCAAAAATGCTGCTCTGAAGAAAAAAAAGGAACTCTGATTTCTATCCCACACGTCGGTAATAATAGAAGTTGGTGACGTTCCCGGTCACATAAATTATCTCACTTCACTTATAATATTAGTGTGTCAAAAATAAAATTCTCCCTCAGTGATTGTAAAGACGTGAATCCCAGCAGAACACTGAAGTTAAGCATCACCGGCTGCGGTCAGTAAGAGGGTGGGTGACCACTTTGATCAACCTGCGTAGGGACCGAGGGTGTGCGGTATCAGTCCTTGTTAGACTTTTCTACTGTAAAGTAATGAACTTTGCATGCAGGTTGTCTGGCTACCAAAGCAGAAGATCAAAGTTGCGATGGCATGCCTTTAGATCATTCTCAGGGATGTTTCTCAAACCATTGATCTTAAGTCCATTTTGTTAAGTCTTTCTAACAAGGTGAAAAATGAAAGGATAAAATTTTTTCTTCATTTTTATACCCAATCTAAAGGTTTTGTATTTTCACTATGTAAATGAATGATAATTTTTTTAATTGCATAATAAATTTTTTTTATTTAGGAAAAATAACTAACATTTTAAAGACATTTTTTAATTTATTACAATATTTTTTTAAAATAGTCATTGAACTATCGGGGGTCTGTCTAGGTTTTTCTGAAAAGTACCTATTTTGTGAAAATTTAGACATAATTTGTGAAAAATTAAAAACTATATTAAAATATCAACACAAAAACATGGTAAAAATATAGATTTAATGTTTCTTAACGGATACAAAAACAAAATTTTAAGGAAAAGTATTTTGTGAAGCTACCGTTTTTCCTAAAGTTGAATTTATGAAACTACCGTTTTAAATAAAATTGAATTTGTGAAGGTACCGCTAAACGGTAGCAAATTCGGCCTGGACAGACCCCTGACTATAATTACATAGCCTTGTAATTTTGTACCCAATCCAGAGTATTGCCAGAAATTTGCCTTCGTGAAGGACTTTTTGATGGAACTAACCTGCATTTACGTTACATGAGAAGGATAACTACTCTCAGGTAGCGAGACGATAAGTGAACTCAAACCCATGATCCGTTTAACACTGAGAATGTTTTACGTCAGCTCTGTGGTTGTTGCACCGGGTGCAAAATGCCTATTGACCGGCCATCACTGGCCTGGTTCACCTTATTGGGAGGCGAACACTCTATCCCCTGAGCCACCACAGCTCTTTAAAAAATTATTTTATTTTATAACTGTCGCTGAACAGCTAACTCAATTTTTTGGGTTTACAACTATTCATGTTCAACTCCATAGCCTTAAAATTTTGAACCCAATCTAAAAAGACAAGTGAACTCTTTGATCAAATACTTTGAGAAATTTTGCCTTCTTTGAGAACAAGTACAATATTATTTTATTTTATAGCTGTCGTTGAGCAGCCCACCTAATTTTGGGTTTAGGACTAGTAATGTTCAACTCCGTTGCCTTATAATTTTGAACCAATCCAGAAGACAAGGAAACTCCTGGATCAGTTCCCCCAGAGGTATGACTAGTTATGGAAACATGGAGGACTTTGTGACCCGACAGATTTAACATCCGTCTGTCACCATTTACCACCCAAGTAGTCTTTTGCCGGCGGGGATCGAACCCTCAACCTAATTCCGTGCTCAACCAGCCACAAAGCATATACTTGTTTGTCTTTCAGAAAGAGTGTAGCCAGTAGTTGAAGAATATTTAATAATGCTACTTCTGTTAATTATAATTTTTTTTTTATTAAATATTATATTTATATTGAATTATATATTTCTTTATTTTAATTTCTCAAATTTCTTTTTTTTAAAAATCTTTTTTGCAATTTTTCTGTTTTCGCAAAATTTTGATGGAATTTTTAAATGTTTATTTTACAGAGTGTTGGCATTGATAAGGGCAGTATACCTGATCTAACCAAGGTAAGTCGTAATGCTATGCTTTAAATCAATTGAACTGTAAAATGTTCCTAAAATGAAATTTAAATAGCAAAATCCGCTTTAAACACATGAGCAGTAATGCTTTCTAAATTGCAACATTTCACTATAAGTTTTCTTCGCTTTTTTCTTATTTTATTTGAATTGTCGTTCAACAGCCGACCCAATTTTGAGTTTAAGACTACCTATGTTAAACTCCTTATCCTTGTAATTTTGAACCCAATCCAGAAGACAAATGAATTCCTAGATCAGTTATTTTGATGGAACTAACCCGCATTTGTGTTACATGGAGAGGAAGCCACAGAAACCTCCCATGGTTAGCCTAACGGCAAGGGGACTTTAACCTATCTACCATCCAGGATATTTAACGTCATCGGTGTGTTTGGCATGAGCCCAAATTCAGAATTCCAACCATCGCTATGTGGGATTCGTACCCAGCTAACCTCTTTGGGAAACAAGCGCTCTCTCCCCTGAGCCACAACAAAGTAATCGTGTTATATATGTTTATTTAGTTTTGTCCTTCTCATTTTTAAAATACTGTTTATTTTCAATAGCAAGTAAACTTATTTCATAATTTTTGCTTTATGCATATGAATGAGCAAAACTGAAAATTAATTATCCAATTCATTTCATCAGTTACAGAAAGGAAAGGAATTTTGATATAATCAGATTCGAAAAAATCATGGAATTTTTTTTTCTGAGTGTTTGAGCCCACCCTATGATTAATAGTTAAATTTAAACTATACTATGCATTACAACAATTTACTTTGTTTTTAGGCTCCGTGTACTTTGCTAGAAGAAATGGAAAATCACCTTACACATTTGGAAGGAAAAAAAAAATTCAAACAGTTGCCAAGTAACTACATATTTGTTTGAACGTATAATACTAAATTTGTCTTTTTTTATTATTATATACAATTTGGTGTCAGTCATAAAAAGTCTTTGATATTGTATTAGTCTCTAAACTTCACTTTATAATTGAATATTAGTGAAAATTCATTGAAATTCAATTTTAATTTTAATATTATTATAATTAAATTGCTATACAAAATATATCTTAAATACCTGAAAGTTTTCTTGAAGATATACATATTATTCTATTTTTTTAATATGTATATCCCGATGAATTCTTTTTGTATAGTAAGATTCATGTTAAAATAATGCTTTACTTTGTAATAAAAATTTTTTTTGAGAAATATGCTAGTGCTTTCAATATATACGTAACTAATAAACGACTAAAAATAACTTACCCATAAATGATCATATTGTACTCTTTAACACCGCTGTATCGGCCTGTCGATACAGGCGTTAAATCGATATGTCGCGATATATCGATTTCTAGCCCAGTCCTAATCATGATTATGTAAAGTTTTTGAAAATGTTTTTGAATTTTATTGATTTTTGATGATTTTGAATTTTTTTCTAGTTTATAAATTAAGAACTTTGAACAATAGAAAAAAATCTTTTTTATTACTGCACAGATGCTAATTATAATTTTTTTCTTTTTTTGGAAAGTGATTAAAAAAAATTTTTTGAGTGCTTAAAAGGTGCTTATTTTTTGTTGAAAAATCTGGCTACTGGTCTTATCATTTATGTAGTTTCTCCCCCTGCATCATTTTTTTTTATTATTTATGATTTTAAAAAAATGTACTCTTTAAATTATAAATATTATATTATTAGTTCATAAGCTTTGATTATTTACACAAAGAAAAAATATTACATAGTTTAAGAAATTTCATTAACCTTTTAGGACAAATTCATGGTAGTGTGCAGTGTCTGCTCTGAGCTCTACTAGTTCTGCTTTAGCAAGCAGTGCACATGAAATCTCTCACGAGCTGAATGGCCTGACAGTGGATGAGAGTATGAGGAGGGCTGTTGAAGAAGAAGATGCCATCATGAATCAATTGAAGGTTGTATAATCACTTGTAAAAGTTGCATGAATCTGGCTGCATTTCATGTTTTGAGCATTTGGGAATGCCTATTAATAATCATTAAAATCGTCTCAAAGGACTGCTGACTTATTTATGCATCCTGCATGACTCTTGCTTCACTTCATTGCCAGGATTCTCACTCCACAGAGAAAACCGGGAAAATACAGGGAATTTAAAAATCACCTAAAATAACAGGGAATTTTGTTTCTTATTTTCGTCTTTTAAAAAATGGTGACCACTCTTAAGGATATTTCAACTATACTAAATTGTTTAATTTACTGCAGCATTATTGAAGTATTTTCAGCTGGTTTTTTTTTTGTCAATTTCAACTGTAAGTTCATACTCTCCCTATATCTCGTTCAATTTTTAAATAATTTATAAAATACTTTTTATTTATCCACTCAAGTTCAAATACATTTTTTTACCGATTTTAAAAATAAAATCAGTGATAATTTCTAACTTATAGCTCTATTTGAACAAAAAAATAGTTTATCGAGTACATTTAAATGCTTAATTATTTTATATTCACTGTGTACGATCAATTCAATAAATAACATTTCCTGGTAACAAGTGTGGTCCACATCACCAAATTTATACTTTAATAGTTGTCCGATACCATGCGCCTTTTTTTCTCTTCCAATTCCTACTTATTAGTTCATACTCTCCCTATATCTTGTTCAAATGTTCAATCGTTAATAAAATACTTTTTATTCATACACTCAAATTCAAATACATTTTTTTTTAAACTTGTAGTGAAAAGGCACTCGATGTGAATGCAGTTTTTTCAAATATTAATTTATTAATTAAATTTAATTAATTAATTTTAGTTTTCGTGGGAGAAAAAATTGTAATTATATAATAAAAAGTAACTAAAATAAAATTTTTCTTCTTCTGATCTAAGTAGGAATTGACTTTAAAGTTTTTTTTTATAATTACTTGTTTAAGTATGTTCCTTTTCTTTCTCTAAGTTTTCCCATCAATTAAAACTGGTATAGTTAGTCCAATATAGCTTGCACAAGAGCACAGTAATTATGTTTCCTCTTACTATCTTGCATATAATATGTTCAGAGAAAATACAAAGAATTTTTTTTCCTGATTTGAGAGGCAACTCTAACTGTATTTACATCATTTCGGAACACCAATTAGAATCATTAAAATTGTCTCCTTGAATAACTGATAATAAAACGCTACTGTTAACTTTCTCCTAGAACGATGAATACTGGATCATTTAAGTCTTTTGCGTGAATTTCGCTGCACATTATTGTTTTTTAAAGCTTTCATGGTTCTCAGTTACAATCATCAAAATTGAATAACTATCAATAAAATAATGCTGATAATCTCTCGTGAGAAATGGAATACACAATCATTTATGTATGCTACTTGACTTTTCCCTTATCATGTTTGGGTTTTTATCAATTTTTTTAATACAGTAAAGAAATATGCCATTTTTCATCAAGACTCATTTTAACATAAGTTAACACTCCTATATGAGTGTTAACATTTGCAATATAATATCGCGACCCAAATGAATGCTATTTTTTCAATGAAACTATATCATGTTTTATATTATCTTTGATTATACAGTTAAACAACTCTAACACTCAAGGAGATTATATAAATTTATTTTGGAATTTCCTTTACCTCACAAGAAATCTTCTCCTTTATATTATTTACTGAGTGGTAGTTTTTTTCATAGTTATTTTATGAATATTTTTACAAACTTTGTATCCATTAATGATTTTTTCTAATCAGTGTTGGTGTAAATTATCAGGCATTTCTTATTACCATATTTCAGATTGGTTAAAAAAAAAAAGTTATTGAAAATGGGATTCAAATGAAAAATCAAATTGACTTTGAGTAAATAATTAGAGATGTACTTAAAAAATCAACTCAATTTTTCTTAATCGAAAAACTAAAATTTGAATAATTGAATTTTCCATTGAAAATGCCACTTTTAGTTATTGAGAATCTGACTGTTGAGAAGATAAAAACAGTAATAAATGATTTGTGTTATTATACTACTACACTCTATCCTTTTTCTTAAATTTATGGAATGAAAATTTCTGTGTTTATCTTGTAAAATTCTCAAATAAAAAAAAGCAGGTTAAAGTTATATGTGATGCATAGCATTTTTAAAAAGTGCTTAAAGGTGCTTATTTTTGATTTTTAAATGCCCTTTAAGGTGCTTTTAAAAAGTGATTAATTTTCCCTTTTCCAAAATGAGATTTTTTTTTCTTCACCATGTCGATTTTCACCACGTATTATGTAAAAGTGTGGTTTTCACATTGTTCTATTCTACGTTTTTACAATTTATTCAACCATTGCATTTCGGCGTACCTTCGGTCCGTAGAGTATGAAAGCGCCAATCATTTTACATGTTTCATGGAATGATTGCGAGTCTGCATGTGCGTCTACTGAGCTGGGTTCAGTGAGATTATTGCACTCTCATGTGCAGCTCTGCTGCAATTTGCAAGATATTCTCAATTTCAGCCTTCATTTTCCACCCTCTGATATTGAACCAAAAAATTTCTTGATTATTTTATCATGTAAAGTCTTTGAAAATTATTTTGCCTTTTGTTAAAGAATAGTGATTGCAAATATTTTTTGAGTGCTTAAAAAGTACTTAAAAGGTGCTTATTTTTTGTTGAAAGATTTGGCTATGCACCCTGTTATAGTTTTTAACTTAACAAAACTTAGTATTCAGTCATTTTAATTTATCTTATTTGAATTTTTATATATTATTTTACATGCTCTGCATATTTATAAATTACATTACAATATTGTTATGTAGGTCTATAGTAAATATTCAGCTTTAATGAATCAATAAATGAAAGCACTGAGCTGTTATCTTGTAGATTCAGGATCAGATTTCTGTCTCAGATTGTGCTACAATCATACAACACTTTGCTCAATGTTTTTACTAACGGCTGGCATTGAACTTCTTATTTTTTACCTCGAAAGATGTTGCTTATTTATTGTTGCTTATTTAATGTTACCTGGTGGCCACCTATGAACCTTAGTCATGGAGGGAAGCATCATTACCCTTTCACACATCATACAACAAAGGATAACACCTAGAAAGAAACATCTATACGCTGAGCGTGTTTCGAATTCCGAACCATTTACTTCACAGTCAGACACGTTAACATATTATTCGATAATTAGATAGGTTTGAGATGTAATTACCACTACAATTATTAAACATCTATTCTCAAGTATATGAGACATGCTAACTCAATTCAATCTTGAGAAACCTTTTGATAGATAACAACTCTCCCTAAAGGTTTATATTATAAATAATAAACTAATAAAAAATATTGATATTAGAGATTATAGAGGAAAGGGTTATATTTTAAAAGCATATAGTATTGGTCAGAGATGATTGTGCTCCGGAAAAAATTTAGATTTCCAGATTTTTCGCCAATTGCGTTCTGGAAGTTTCTGGAAATCCAAGTTTCTGGAAATTTTAAGGAATCACTGATCGCATTAATGTATAAAAATTCTTGTATATTTTATTTAAAAGTATTAGAACTATAATTTATACTTGGCATTTCTTTCATTTGTAAATATTTTTTCTGGTAGAATAATAAAAGTGATTAGAGATAAAATTAAACATACACTTAATTATTAATTTAAATTGGTCTGCCTATAATTGATTTGGAATTTCATGTTTTGAGAATATGAATGAATTAAATTTATTAAGACATTAATTTTTTGAAATGCTTCATTAATGATTTCACCCAAGAAAATTTCAGGATTTTTGAGTTGGGCTCACAATCACCCCTGAATCGTATAAGTTCTGAATAAAAAAATATTTTAATGATATTGGATAATCAGATGTACAATTAAACAAGCTTTTGTGTTAGTTACGTAAGTAATAATTGAGTACGCATGTAATAATTTAGTTATAAAACTTAATCCGTGAAATTTACTCTTGCATTGTTAGTTGTGCGCTGAACCATACTCCTGCATCTACTAGTTATAAAAATAAAGCGATTGTTACATAAACTGGCATCCCTATCTATAATATCTTCTTCTTCCTCCTGTAGTCGCATGAAGAGGCTCATACTTTATCTGTAGATTGGAATACTATCCTGGTTAGTACATCTCCTTCAATTCTTTAAGAAGAGTATATCTCCTAAGTATTCCTATATCTCCTAAGCATCTCCTAAGTATTTTATGCTTGCTTTAGATAGGATTATTTATTTTAATTTCTGTGCTTGCTTGAAAGTGTTCTATGATTTGATCAGAAAATGTGTTATATCTGTATTTTTTTTCTTTATTTGTAGTTAAGACCCATTTTAAAAATCATGGGTCTTGATTTTAAAATATATTAAGTGTTCATATTTTGTACACATGCTTAAATTGTTTTGCAATCTCACTACTTTATTAACTAATTTTAATGTATTGGGAGATAATCTGACAGCCTGGATCACCACCGTGATCTTTTTAAAAGAAAATGTATTTTTAGTTGAAAAATCTGTTTTTTATTGTTTAAGTACTAATTTTTATCAACTAAAATAATTTTGATTCATTTAACAAATTTTAACTTTTTTTATTTATTTTTATAAGTTTTTAAATTCGGATGATCTAAAAATGCCAGATATTTTTAAAGTGCCGTCAGTCTAAAAAGAGTGAATACTGATCTAGAGGGATACTATAAAAGAGCTGTGCCTCTTTCTCTTTATACAAAAGTTATCGAAATGTTTAAATTTTCGTGCATAAAAGTAGCAAAACAAATAGTAGTTTTAATAGTTTCTTTAACATTGCGCATTTTTATTAATAAAACTTGTTAAGGTTGTACAAAAACATTTTAGTATGAATGCAATTTCTTTTAAAACTTGCTTATTTTATTTTAAAGAATAATAATCAATTGCAATAATGAACAATATTTTGTGTTATTGAGTGCAACGAAGATATCTCGTCCATAGAGTGGACGATAGAGTGCAACAAAGACAAGATATCTTGTCCGTGGCGATGAATGAGTTAAACCATCCTTCGTTAGAGCATTGATAAAAATTAAAGAATAATCTAGAGTTAGAAAATGATAGTAACCATTAAGATAATAAAAAAATTACTCTTAGGAAAGAAATCATGCAAACCATATGAAGAAACATTGGACCAAAGTGCAATGTGGTGGATTTTCCTAGGAATTCCGCAGAAAAAAAATGAATGTTTAAAGATCTCAGTGAAAAAATTTAAAAACCTCATATTTTAATTATGAAGATTTCATGTACCGATTTTTAAAACCATTTATAACACAGAATGTAGCAATAAGCATTTTTTCTTATTTGCTTCATTATTGAATACCATTATTGAATTGGTTCAGCATTCAAAGAAGCCACAAGCTTACAGTATCTGGACAAATGCTTCAAGGCAAAGTCTATGAATTTGCTAAGAAAGTTGGTGAGACGACTTTTATGATACAGGTTTAAAAAGCAGATTATAATAAATTCAGGAAAAATTATTGGAGAGTTGGGAAGTGTTTCCATATCTGATGTTGAGGATTGCTCATCAGCTAAAGATTACTAATTTATTTTGTATGCAAGTCGAAAGGTAATAAAAAATATAAGTTAATACATTTTTTGATACTACGTTTTATTTTTCAGTCATTTTTGTATTTCATTTTATGCGTCATTTATTTGAATAATGTGTTATAAGGGGGGGGGGGAGTTTGGAACCATCAGTTAAAATTATGGAACGGATATAGTGAACGGAAATTTTGGTTCCTTGAAGGTTTACTATCGGGGTTTGACTGTACTATGATGAAATTGAATAGATTCATACGTTAATGTTGGAATGTATTAATTTTGAAAAACCTATTCCCCAGGAGCAGAGGTTGAAAGAACTAGCCAAACAGACTCCCGATGCTATCCCCAAAGTTCCCAGACCCATGCCACCTTCTGTATCTGTGAGTCCCCCTGCCAAGCCAAAAGAAATAATGAACTCAGAAAAGCCCTCATCTGATTTGATGTCTCTGAATCAACCAGTTTTAGGTGGAGGTTTCATACAGGCTGTCCCTTACCCACAAGAAGGTATAATGTTTTTTTTTCCTTATGTGCTTTTAATTCATCTGTTGAAATGTATTTGAACAAAATCTTTTTGTCCTATTCAAATATCTTAACATTGTCTGTATATATTTAACATATCTGTGTTGCAAAATAACGACTATAATTATGCGTTCCATTGTACATTCTTTAAGTCTTGTTCACATAGTGGATTGATCATAAAGACGTGGTTCTCATTAGAACACTAAATTCAAGCATAACTGACTACGTTCAGTAAGCGGGTAGGTGACCACTTTGATTGGCCTGTGAAGGGACCAAGGGTGTGCTGTATCAGTCCTCATAAACTGTTCTACTACTAAGTTCTTTATTTCATGCGCAGGTCGTCGGACTACAAAAACAGGGGAGCCATGCCTTCTGCAGATGATCGAAATTGCGATGGCATGTCTTTGAATTATCATTAGGGACGTTTCCCAGGCCGTCGCCAATAGCCCATTGTGTCGAGGATGTACGGTATCAGTCCTCATAAACTGTTCTACCCCTAAGTTCTTTATTTCTCCCGCAGGTTGTCGGGCTGTGAAAACTGGGGAGTTATCCCTTCTACAGAGGATCTAAATTGCGATGGCATGTTTTTGAATCATCATTAGGGATGTTTCCCAAGCCGTCACCAATAGCCCATTGTGCAGCTCTAGTGTGACGTAAATAAACTGCCTACCAACACTGCAATTGTGGATTTTTTTTAATATCTGGTTTATCAGTAGAAGGAATTAATTGTATGCAAGTACAGAGTTTATCAAATAATCCAAATTTTAATTTCTTTTTTTTTCTCAGTATTGTATTTATTTTTGTTTTATACATTTTTAAAGAATGACTAACATTTCTTACATATTCTATGGTATGAAAATAGTGTGCTTTTTTTGTGTATAATTTCGGTTGAGTTCTGAAATTTACTGGATTTTTTCACTTTTATGTTGGAAGCTCTGAAATAAGTTTGAATAATTTAATTTTATCTCGTGTCAAAAATATTGCTCCGTATAGACTACCAAGTATAGGCAGAGATGTATATGTTATTGCCCATTATTACTAACAAACACTATACCCTTAATAAAATCTGTGAATAAACAGCTATTTTGATTGTAGTTTCCAGTACCATAATCTCTACATCCAATATTTGAAACCCAAATAACAAACTCCAACGTCCGAAAACGTTGCATTGGCAACGATTGTTTTTAAGCCAGCTAGATTTTTCTTCAAATACTTTCATCTTTATTGTGATTATGTCAAAAATTACCATTTGTGTATATAGAGCAGCCAAAGAGCATGAAAAAGTCAGAGAATTTTATCAATCTGGAAAAATTCGAAAAATGTCTAGGATTTTAACTAAAATAACTTAAAAGTCGCAGAAAAGGAAAACTTTTTTTCTTCCTTTCTGCAGAATTGTATTAAAAAAATGTCTTTATCGCATATCGGAGGAGAAAAAAGTGGCTCATCATTTTTTTCTACTTTTTTTTGAGAATAAAAAAATTCTGCAATGACTGGCTTTAGCTAGAATTTCAGACGGATATTATAAAAAAGTAATTTCCTAATAGCAAAAATTTGAAAAAGGTTAACTTTACAAATATTTTGTAGAACAGAAGAATATAGCCAAGAATATTAAACATGTATTCTTTTATAATTTAAAACAAAAATTCTTAGATTTATAATTAAAAAACTATATATACTGTTCTATGCTATACATGAAGGCTTTTTTTTAATATTTTTTTATTTTTGTTAACAGAAAGCGCTTCTGTTACTTTAAATTAATTACATATGTATTTGCTACTATTAAAAATATCTTTCAGAAAGGTATTAGTATTAGAGAGAATTGTCGCAGATAGCTCGAAAAAAGTCTGCCACAGGGCAGGGTTCGTTGATTTAAATCACGATTTAAATCATGATTTAAATAAAATGATTTTTTTTTTTAAAAAATCATTGATTTAAATCAACTATTTTTTTTATCTATATATATTGATTTTAAAAGTCAAAAAACAGTGTTTTAAATTTTTGATACTTTTATTATTTTCTTTTCTTAGTATTAAAATTTAATTTAAGTAAATTGCTGCATTAATTAATTTTAGTTAACGAAATTACTTTCTTGGTGTGTGTTGAATTCCAACACATTTGAAATTACATTTTTAAAAATGTTTTGATTCTTGAGATTGAAAGTACAGATTAAAGTAAACATTTAATGCTGTCTTAATATAGACTTGCATAGCTGTAGAAAGTAATTAATAAACATGAATTTTTTTCAAAAAATAATACAAATAATGTTAATTAAAATTCTACCTTTTGAATGAAAAAGCGTGAATTAAAATCTACATCATATTTTATTGGTGGAAAATGTATATTTCTGAGGCTTGAGGTTATATTAAAAAGAAATTACCCTAATATGCCAAAAACAGAAAAAGAAAAAAAAAAGGGAATTCAGATGTTTTTTTCTTAATATAGTGTCATTCTTCCCTTTCAAACTCTATTTGATGCAGTAGGGTTATTAACTGGTATTTTTTTCTTATAATATGTTTACAGTATCTTTGAAATTATCTGATTTTCTATAAAGAAATTTTGTGAAAAAAAATTCCAATGAGTACATAGATTTTCTAATTTTTTTTAGCTTAACTTCTCTATTTCGATATAGATTTAAAAATGAATATTTTAATATAAAAATATATAGATTAAATAGTTATTTATTTTTTGATGAATGACTACATTTATAAACACAGTCTGCTACATTTATTTTTTCATTTTAAAAATCAAAAGAAAAAAAAAAAAAGAAATCACAATTTTAAATTAAAGTTATGTCTTGCTAACTGAAACTTTGCTTTAATAGTTAAAGTACAGGGGTCTGTCCAAGCCAAATTTACTACCGTTTAACGGTACCTTTACAAATTCAACTTTAGGAAAAATGATAGAATAATCACACAAAATACTTAAAATTTTATTTTTGTGTCTCGTAAGAAACTCCATATTTTTACTATATTTGTGTTGATTTTTTAATATAATTTTTAATTTTCGCAAAATCTCTCAGAAAAACCCAGACAGACCCCTGAAGTATTCTGTAAATTCTCTATTTCATCTAGTCTTTAAATTTTAATCATGCATTTGTTTCTAAATGGTTGCTATGCATTCAAAGCCATATATTATAATGAAAAATTATTTTAGTTAGAGTTTCTAAAATATTGTTACAATATAGTTTTAATATTAAGTTAATTCGATTAAACATTTATAATTTTCTTTAATCATAAATTAAAGTTCTTACAGTGTATTTGAATAAAAATCCAAAAAATCTGTTTTAAATCAAAAAAATCCGATTTAAATCAAAAAAATCTGATTCTTTCGATTTTTTTTTAAAAAATCACGAACCCTGCCACAGGGATCAAAACTGTTCTCTAACTTTTGTTAATGGTTGACCGAATCAGAAATGGTTGATTCTGTCCATTTTACAATCTGGTATTATAAACTTAGCTATATACACATACTAATATCTATCTTAATCTGTAATCTATCTTAATCTATTTTTTTTTTAACAATTCAGATCTTTCAGCAGTTCAGCCTCAAGCAATGGCTCCAAATTTTGTCACTGAAGTACCTTTTAGTGCTGCATTTCCTGTGGTTCAACAAGCTGATACAGGAGGTAACCTATGTTGTCCACCAATTTGTTTATAAATTTCTTTTTTTAACAGTATGTTTACAATATTTTGTTCAATAAGTAATAATCTTTCTTTTCAGTGCATCCTTTTATTAATGTTTGAAATTTTTCATCATTGATTTTATTATATATAAATATAATAATAATTAATTTTATGTTGCGTGTGATTTTTGCATCAGGCTGAAGCTGGGAAAGTTATAGGTTTAAATACAGTTTTGTTATTTATTTATTTTTAAGAATTTTATAATATTTTCTTTCTCAATGCATGCTTTTATTAGCGTCTGGAACTTTGATATTATTAATTGTTGTTATTATTATTGTTTGCCATAATTTCTAGAATGTGGTGAAAATTACTTTCCTGTATGATGTTTTACTTTGGTATGTATTTAACAATATTCATGGTGTAACGTATAGTTAATTCGTAGTACCAGATGGCGCTACCCCATCTGGTGCTCCGCAAAAACAGTAACAATAATCTTCATTCTGACTTAATTGGAGATGACGCAAGACGAGCTCTGCGAACCATCATGGTTCCCTTTTTCCCACTCATTTGAGTAAAACTTTCAAGTTCTTTTTTTTTATGTTAAATAATGTTATGTTATTACCTCTTATTGTTAAATGTTTAATGTAAAAGTATGATTAAAAATACTGAGCTCTTTATGATGGTGTTTTTCTGCCATCGTCTTGCGTCCTTACAATAGTTTATTTTTAAAATGAATTCTTTGATAATTGAATAAATTGCAAGATTTTTAGTAATTTTTTTACAAAACTGCTAGTTTTTTTAAAATTAATTTTGTCCTACATTTTATTATATTTTCACACAGTATTATATTTTTACATAGTCCTATATGTTATTATATTGTTGCATAGTATATTTTTTTATGTAAAGCTACACTCTTTTATTTATTTTTTAGTTTCTGCTTGAAAATTATTTTATAAAATCCCAGTAGATTTAAGCTATATTTTCAGATTTTTAACATATCCAAACGTGAACTAAATGGTGAACTATATTAGGGTTTCAGTGATATTGCCAAAGATCCAATATAGTTTAAATATTTAGTTGGATTACTTCTTGGCCAAATGGTGGACAGTGAAGCAAGAGCTATTGCCTGGTTTAATTGTAATCTGAGTATATACTATATCCTAGCTGAATGAGTTTTATAAGTAGAGTTTTATGGAAAAGGTTGGTATAGAAGGTTAGAAATTATTATCCTTCCTGATTTTAAATCTAGGTATGTATACAATAATCATAAGATATTTAACAAAATTATTAAGTTTTTGTTAGTTTTTAGTAGAAATTTTATATTATTAATTTTTGTTTTTTAACCTTGTATGCAGGGCCATGCAACCTTTTGCTATTTTTCAAAATCATATGATTAAGTCAATTAAACAAATAGAGAGAACAGCATAATTTGTATGACCTTAAAAAGTTGTCCTGAAAGTTCTTAAAAAGGCCTTAAATGTATCAAGTGACTAAAAGTTTAGAAAATTTATATTATATGAAAAGTTTTTATGATGTGAGGAAAAATATTATCCTTCCTAAGAATGAGTAATGGTATCCATACATTGTTATTATTATTTATAGTATGTGTAGAGTTTGAAATTGTATTAGTTACACTAATACTCTATGGCAATAAATATAAGTTTTTTTTTATCGTAAGGTATGATATATTGTGAGAAACGATTTTTAACAACTTTTTAAAGGAACTTAATTATGATTAATAATAATTGGGCATTAATTTATTTTTCTTGATATTAAGTCAAAATAAAGTTTTCTCTTTAATGTTTTGAACAAAAAAACTTAAATACACTTTAGTTTTAATAAAAGTACATCAAAAATACATTGTTAGAGTAAAGGAATTAACAATTGAATAAAAGTACCATTAAAACTGAAATAATAAAGCAATCCAAACTTATATTGTAAAGCAATTCCAAATATGCCAATTGTGTAAATTTCTTGCAAGAAAACTTAGTATTCTTATTAGCCTTTAATTTCTTTTAAATAAAATCATAAGGTATAATTACAAAAATGTCAGCTCTAAAGAAATTTTTTTAAAACTATTGTAAACATATTTATTTTTTTGTTTCATTTTATTTTTCATATAGATGATTATTTAATTTAAAGACGTTTTATGTATTCCTTAATTTATGAATTAACTGATTTGCCTTGACTTAATTTTGACCTTTTTATTTTTGAACGAAAAGAATTTTCTTTGAAATCTGCAAACAAATAAAAAAAAAAATTACGAAAAATGCTTTATGATATTTGGTAATTTTATTTGGAAATTGTGGAAAATGTAAAAATGCGAAATGTTCAATAAAAAAAAAATATTATTTCGCACCGTCGTTCCTTATTAATAAATATCATTTTGAACAATGATATCGTTGAAGATTAAATTTTTAAAAATTATTTACATTATATTGTTATGTTCAAAACCAAGCTCTTCGATAATTCTTTAAAAATATTTGAGAACATAATGTTATATAAATGATCATTAGATGGCGCGATTATAGAGTAAAGACTACAATGTTCAAGTTTACCCTGACGCCCTTCAGGTGAACTGATTCATCTTCCCCGTCTACATCTATGGGTTGAGTGTTAGGATACAAGTAATTTCTAGTCCTGAAGGTTCGGGACTCGAGCTTCGGTCATGTTCAATATTTAAAAATTATATTTAATAAAAATAAATGTGCTTTTTTTTATTTATTTTTAAATCTTGTAACTTAAATAAAACATTTTTTTTAAAAACTATTATTTTTTATCACGTACAATAGCAGTAAAATGGAGAAATTCTTGCTCATATACTGTACATATAAATGACCCCATATCTCCCTTCAATATTTAACTATAATTTCCAAACTCGACCTGATGTTATATTAAAGACAAGGAAATTCTTGGATCAGTACCCCCAAAGGTATGATTTGTGAACAGGGAGGACTTTGTGACTCGACAGATTTAACGTGCACCAGTCACCATTTACTACACAGGGAGTCTTCGGCCGCGGGGATCGAATCCACAACCTCTTGAACATGGGCCCAGTGCCCTACCAACCAGGCTATCCTACGGCGTAACTTCCTACGCACTTTCATTCATTTGAACGTTAATCTTACCGGGGGTCACCTGAAGGCTCTGTAATATTCAACTTAAGTGCAATGAAACTTAGAGTCAAAAAATACATGAAGTATATTATGTTGAGGAATATCTGTCCACTGTAGAGCATTTTTAACCGAAAGTTTGGCGATTCGAGCCCACCACGAGTCGCCATAATTTTAGAGCCGTGGTGGCTCAAGGGTCTCAAAATGATGTAGAATATGGCTCGACTGTTCTCGAACTCATCCGCTACCTACTAAACTAGAGCGAGGCGTGCGTGCTGTTTCGTTTATATCTTTCGAACAAAGGGTCTTACCATTCCAAAAATTTGGAATTAATATCATTATTGATTATACTTCACATTGTCGAAATATAAAAAAAATCAAAAATGTCCAAATTGCAACAAAAAAAAATTGTTTTTTTTTTCAAAAAATGAATTTTTTTATGTCAAAAACAAAAAATTTTATATTTTAATGTTGATTTTCTTAAAATTTGAGAAAAATCACTTCAAGAAAGTGTATTTAAATACTTTTTGTTGTTGGATGGCAATACGTTAAAAAATAACTTGCAAAGTCGTGCGCTCGAAAAAGCGAAATTTTAAAAAATTCGTATAGTCAAAAATATGCAATTTAAACAAAAACGAAAAATACGTGTCGATTTATTTTCAATAAAAAAAAATTATATCATTTTTGTATCATGGGTGTAAATTTTGTATGGATTGCCCCATATACATGGATAGTAACTTATAGGGCCACATTGTGGGCCCCCTATTAAGCATATAATTATTTCCTTTAAAATCATGTAGGGTACCCGGTAATATAATACGTGGTTCAATTTCAATATGAAGGGGAGATATATGTTTTAATACAAAATATTGGTTTCGAATTTCCTCATTTTAACGCTATTTAACACACTCATATTTATATATACATACATAGTAACCTATAGGGCAACATTGTGTAGCCTATAATTATTTCCTCTGGTAGGGCACACTATTACAAGTAATTTTGATCCCAATCCAGGGCCCAAGGGAACTCCTGTATCACGTATTTGGAGAAATTTACCTTCGTGGAGGATTTTTTGATGCAACTAACCCTCATTGGCGCAATATGGAGAAGAAAAGTTCCCACGGTTAGCCTGACAACAAGGTGGCCAATGATCCGTCTACCACTGAGGGCATTTTACGTCAGCACTGTAGTCGGTGCGGATTTTGTATCGACTTGTCACAGCTGGGATTCGAACCAGGTTCACCTCGTTAGAAGGCGGGCGCTTTATCCCCTGAGCCACCACGGCTCATCTACTTTATAGTACATTATCAAAAAACGCGTTTATGTTTTGGAGATTTCACGAATTTAAGCTTAAAGAGCCGCGATGGCTAAGGGGATAGAGCGTTCGCCATCCAATGAGGCGAACCGGGTCCGAATCCCGCTTGCACTGACCACAATACTAACAAGAAATATCCTCAGTAGTAGACGATTCATGGGTTAGAGTCCCTTTGCCGTCAGGTTATCAATGCGAGGTTCTCGTGGTCTTCCTCTCCATGTAACGCAGATGCGGGATAGCTCCATCAAAAAGTCCATCACGAAGGCAAATTTCTCCCAATACTCAATCCAGGTCTTCTGGATTGGGCTAAAAATGACAACGCTGCTGAGTTGAACATTAGTAGTCGTAAACCATTAAAATTGGGTTGGCTGTTCAACCACGGTTATAAAATAACATTTACCCTTAAAAGAAAAAACTCCGGCTCTGAACCATAGCCTCCGAGAAATAAGGCCGTTGAGATCTCCAAGGTCTTTTAGCGACGTCACAAACAGTAGCTCTTAACTGATTAAAACCGACAATTTTAAATATTTGTTATTGAACAACAGCTTCGTATGTCCATCGGATATGCTATTCTTTATATCATTGTATAAATAATATTATATTTATACATGTACAGTCCGCAAAAAAAAACAAAAAAAAAAACGAATCACCCTGAATAACTTTCGTTCTAATGATCGGATTTTCACGAACTAAGTGTCAATCTTAATGGTTCCTGGGGATGACCTCAAATATGCTAATTAATTAGTGCTAACTATTAATTAATATACGAAATCAGACACAAAAACGTACTTTCTCTGAATAAACCTATAATTTTTTTTACAAATTTGGAATCTAGACACTTAAATTAGGGGGGGGGGTAGACAAAATTTAAAAAAAATTGGATCGTAAATTGGGTCGCAATAAAGGTTTATATATTTGGCGATAGTCCAGAAAACAGCCAAAAAAAAGTCGCCTGCGCAAATGAATATTTTAAGATAACCCATTGATCATTCAAAAGAGGAATGCTTAATTTTAATAGGTTGCTAGGCAACCATGCTATGACTGTAAAAAAATTGAAATAATGTTTTGTGATTGCTCAGAGAGGTTTAATTCATTGTTAATAGAAAATATTTCGAAGTTTCTAGGCAATAGACAATTTTTAAGCTGATTTCTGTCTAAAAAGCAAAAAAAAATTATTTTAATGTCCTTTGAAAAGAAAATTTGAATCGATTTATAAATTATTTATGATTTTCTAAGTTTTTAGAATTTAAATACATGAACTTTTTATCTGATACTGTTTAGATTATGCTGTTTTTGCTAAATTTATTCGAGGATTTCATACTAAAATCAAATTAACATAACTTATTACAGCTATATACAAAATTTTAGGGATGATCATTTTTACAGCTTTAACCCCTTGGGGACGGGTGATTCATGAAAGCATTCGTACAAAATCAGAATGTAAATAGATAAAAAACGGTAGCTAAAATGCAGGCGTTGCTAATTTCACAGACTTACTTTGCCTTGAATTTAATTATTGTTAGTTTAATCATATATATAATCAATGTTAGTTCAAAGTATAACTAAATAATTTTATTTTGAACTAAAGTAATGGTGAATTAAATAAATCAAACAATTATAACCCCGCCCACAAATAAACTGCTAAAGAATTACTTTGATTACCAGTTTTATCTTTTTACCCTGGTTGATACTGTTTTATGCTGTCACGTATTTGTGACAGTCGGCGCGAAAGGGTTAATCGAGTCTTCTAGGCAGGAAAGTTTGAAGAAAGAAAAAAAGTGCTTGAAAAATGAAATGTAGATTGTATAGTTATTCTAATGCACATTCACAAGGTTTTCTATAATTTACGATACTTCTTTTTTCTATAACTCAAGGAATTGCTGAATGTTTAGTGGCATTTTAAAGACATTGAAATATGTTATGTTTAAGAATAAGATATTCAAATAATATGTTGCATATTGTATGATTCGTTGTTTATAAAATCGCTTCATTCTGCTAGATATTTAGGTTACATGGTTTTCTTTGGATAAAGATGATTAGCAAATAGCATCCTCGTGTTTCGATGCATTCTGAAACTTACGTTCGCAAATTCACCATACAATGTCGCACAGCATATTCTTCAATTACGATAAGCTACATTTACCACCACTATGATTATTTATGTTTTCTTATATATATCTGATACTCTACTTTTAAACAGAGCTAGTAAGATCCTTAAGATACTGAAATGGGGCCCAAAAACTTAAAAGATAAAATATTTACTTTCATTAACTCAAAATATCCGGTCTCAAAATTTTAATTTTTAAGTTAAATATAACTTTTACAATATTGATTCTCTTACGTTTTTAAAGACCACATGAATCCTGTTAAAATATTAAAATGCATATTTTTACTTTAACGAGTGTAAAATTCTTATCAAAATAATGATCAAGACCCAAATGTAAAACAGTATAATTGACGATAAAAACTCAACTGGCTTGAAAACATATGAAGAGGGAAGTAAAAGTCGACATGCTTCGAGCTTTGAAAGATAATCGCCCATTCTCAAGACTTGTCAGGCTTGAATAACTTGTGACTTTCATTATTGGACGCTCAAAACATGTCTACTTTTGTTATCATCTATTATTTTTTTAAATCAATGAAGTTTTTATATTTTCGATTCAGTTTCTTGGGATTATCCATTTAGTTACACAACATATTAAATTATTTCACTCGATATTAAAATAAGTTTTGAAAAGGTATTTTTTATCTATCGATGCCAAATTTTTTTAACATATATTTTAGGGTATACTTTCGGAGTATTTTGATCGAGTTTATTTTTACACTCTTGTTTTGCTTAAAATTATTAAATAATTTGCTTAAAATAAATTATTCAAGCTACATGATTTAATGCATTTATAGTATAATAGTAAACCATTGTATAGTATTCCAATAGTATTCCATCGCATATTCTTAACCTTAATACCGCTATCATTAAATAAATGGAACAAGCTTAGATAAATAATAAAAGCTAATTTTCTCCTCGTTTTAATTTTCAAGGAATAATATGTTTCGATCAAACAGATTTAATTCTGGAAATAGCAAAATTATTGAGTTGGTCTCTTGGACCAATATCATTCTTATCCTCTTTTGACGAAATATAGGAAAAATGAGTTTTCACAGTTTCTGTAAAATGTATGTTAGCCTTCTTGCCACGTTTTTTTATTTTTTTTTATTAAAATAATTTCGGAAATTGCGTATTTCTTATAGCATTTTTTTAAAATCAGATGACTCTAAAATTGGCACGGCTTCGGAATCTTCTTACAAATTTCAATTTTTAGTATTTCCTACTTAACAAAATAAGGCATTTTCTAGATAACAAATTATACTACAATAATATCTTGGGAATCGTGCTAAAGTAAAAAATTAAACAAAATAGTTTAGTATATTATCAGGAAAAAAATCTACTTGGTATCATAAAGAAAGAGTAAAAGATATAATGAAATAATTAGTGAATCACACGTGGTCAGATAATTAAAAATTTAATTTCACAACTAAGATGCTAGGACAACATTTAAGATACTGAGATATTTTAAGACTCTTAAAAATTTGGCTACCTATTCGACAGCTTTTTATGTTCTGCATCTTTATACTCTTTGTAGTTACTTATAAAACATCAAAACTATTTTAGATAATCCATGTTGAAGTCACGAGAAACAAACAAAAAAGACAATCAATAATTTATAATCTTTTTTTTTTTCAAAAAAAAAAAGAAAAGAAAAGAAATAGCATGCTTAGTAAATAATCAGCTGTTTTTCATTAAATAATTTTAAACAGCGGAATGTTTTTAATTTCTTAACAAGGTTTTATTCTTAGCTAGCAGACAATAATTCTTTTTAAGAAAACTTGACTATAATTTAGAAAGTAACTTTACTTTAAAGAAAACCTAAATTAAAGAACTGAAAAAATTGATTAATATATTAATGAAGAAATAATAAACGTAAAAGGGTAAAGAATAAGATTCTTAAAAATATCAAAATTTACTTAAATAATTGGTTAAATAGTTCTGCGAAACACTTCCGGAAATTTCTTTTAAGATTAAGACGGTATAGGATAGACCAACCAGTGATGGAACACACCCCAGTGAAGGAACATTTCATGGATATTTTTTTAAAATAAGATTTTAAACGTTTTAATTTAGATTGATTGGTAACAGTAGCTTACTACCTAACAATAGCTGGAAAAAGTTTTGAATTTGTTAGTATCTGTTCAACGCCTTGTTTCTTTGACACAATCATAAGGTCAGTGGTGGTAGTTATCCGTTTAAAGTACAATTAATTGCATATAATAATGCTTTTTTACTCATTGTGAAAAAGAGAATTCAAAATATGGTTATTGAAGTTACGTTTTATTTATTTCAAGCATCATAACATAAGCAAGTACTGAGATTAGGATTAACTAGATTACCAAACGATGAAAAACCAATGAATAAACAAGTGTTCCTTTATTGGGATTTTTTCAAGTTAATGAAAACAAAAGAAAAATTTTAATTTTCCTGTACTTTTAGTCATATTATACATCAAAATTATGTTAAAAGTACAAAAAACAACTTCTAACCAGTGAAGGAACAGGCATGTTTCTTCTCTGGGAATAGATTTCCCAGTGAATGAACAGTATGAGTGAAATATGATTTTACATGGATTATTAGTAGTTCTGCGATATAGAGGACACCTAAAATTCAGTTAAATGTTGTATGAATAGTTCCTATAACAATTTCATTTCAAAATGCAAATTTAATTGCTAAATTTATTTAAAGAATTATAATAATAATTTATTAATTAATTATCGTTATAAATGTAGTGATTAGTTATTACATCATACCTTAGACACCTTAATAAAATATGTTTACTGACTAAATATAACAACTAAATATAATAATAAAAGCTTGAATGGAAAATTTCTTTGCAGGCTTTTGTGCCAATAAGTAGCTAAATTATTATCTTATTGCAATCCTTAATATCCTGACGGGAACTGGTAGGAAAAATCCATTTAAAGACAATCATCCAGGTGAAAAATGGGTGAAGTTTTTTTTAAGGCGACATCCACCGATAACTCAATGCAATGCGAAGATAATTTCAAAAGGCAAAACTTCCCTTAGAGCAGGGTTTCTTAACCTGTGGTTCATGAACCCCTAAGGGGTCCATGAGTTATAATTTGGGGGTCCGCTGACTACTCCTAATTTTTAAAACTTTTGGAAGCCTACCCATTGCTTGTAAAGCGAGCTATGCCAGCTATAATTTTGTTTGCTACAGTGTATCTTTGCAAAGAGGGATTTTCCACACTTGTGACAATAAAAACATAACATCCAAATCGATTGAATGTTGAACATGATATGCACGTTGCTTTGCCGAAAACCATCCCCCAATTCAATTTATCAATTAAGGAAAAGCAGCAGCAACCTTCACATTAAAAATTTTAATTTTAAAAATTTTGTTTACAATTATAATAATAAAATTAAATGTTTTCTAGTAATTGATGCTTTTTACAATTATATTTTTCACAGGGGGGTGGTCCGTGACTTCTTAAAAAAATTTAAAAGGTGTCCATTGTATCAAAAAGGTTAAGATACACTGCCTTAGAGAATAATATTCGAAATACTGGTTTTAAGAACTTTAGATGAATCTTTAGGAGGGAAGCAGCCCTGGCATCCTTTTAGAAAGTGATTGCATTTACAATGCGAACGAACAAGAGTTGAATACTGCCCTTAACGGGAAAAATCCTTAGCCCTAAAAATTATAAGGATTTATATTCTTAAGTACCTAGGAAAGAAAAAGTACCTCCATTGGTAGTTATTCCTTACTGAAGAATTATTTGAGATATTACATAATCAGTCCCTGCTATATATTTCATTGGAAAAAGCGATTCATGAAATGAAACAATGATCGCAGCAACATTTTACAAATATATTGCAAATGTTTCTACCCATGGCTAATTAAAAATGCTATCAAATTCCCTATTTTCCTTGTTTTACTTATCAACAAAATACATGCTTCGAGAATAACGATGCACTATTTCTTCAGAAGCTTGAGAAGGAAATCTCACAAGTTATGTTGCAAATTTTTAAAGGAACATTGACGACAGAAAAGTTTGATCTCACAAATATCCAATAGCCTGTGCTTTTCTCAATATTGAAGAATTTATTTCAAAAAGAACATTTGGTGAATCAAATTTTGGCACTGAAGCTGATGCTACTAACATTGATAATGAAAGTATCCTGAAAACTGATTTTGATATAAGTCCTCTTGAGGCATTGTTAGTTTCAAAAACAATTGGTTCCATAAGTAAATGGTAAGTACTGCTGAAGACCCACTAGATATAAGTCAATGAGAGATTGATTTTACTCAAACTTCGAAACTCCTTTTTCTCATTTATTATCCAATGAGGAATTCTAGAAATGGTACTGGAAAATCAAACGAAATTTTGAAGATACATTTACATTGGCCAAAAATTTGGGGAAAAAAAGGAAGGTTAAATTAAAAGAAATAAATTTCTTTTTTCAATTAACTTCAGAAAAAGAACGAAAATTTAAAGAGATTGTAAGATCTGAAAAAAAAGTTAAAGCAGAAAATATGACGAAGAGAAAAAAAATTCTTAAAATGATTAAAAAATAGCTTAAAAAATATGGGGAAAAGAGTAAGCAAAAAAGTGATAAAAACATCATCGGATTACGCAATGATAAACATTCATAATTTAGAACGGACTATTAAACTGTGAGGAAAAAATTTTTTTTTTTAAATTATGTATTCAAACATATTTTACTTTCCATTCCATGACTGAAAAAAAGTAACATTTTCCACGTTAACTGTGGTTATATGTTGTAATTCCATGAAAAATCTTGTTTTTAGACATTTGTGTGGCCTATGGATTCCTAACGAACATCAAATATTCCAGGGCTCGAAAAACAGCCCGTCCTCGACGGTCAAAAATTCTCCGCGGACAACGAATTTCTCGAATCCGACGTTCGCGCGGACGGCCATTTTCCCGTTAATGTTCGTGATACATTTTCAATTTTTGTTATCTTACAAGAGTCTTGTAAGTTACAAGGCAGCAAAATGACCCACAATACAGCAACATACTGCTCATATATTGATGTTTTCTCTGTCTGGGAGTACTGCAGCGGTTGAAAGGGGCTTTGCAGCAATAAACTTACAAAAAAACACACTACGTACTGGTCTTAAACAAGAAGCTTTAAAAGCAATTACGAACATCTACCTAAATGGAAAACCCCTTTCAGATTTCTGTTCAGAAACCTCTGTAAATCATTGGCTTGATTGTGGAACTGGCAAACGTCATATTTGATTCATTTAAAAAACGCAGTACCCTCGGATAACTTGACCTTTGTCATTTAAATTATTTCATAAAAGAAATACTAGGTTTTACTATTAGTAACCTAGTATTACTGTATAATGTAATCCTAGTAACGACTAATTCATTGTGCAATTTATATACATGTTTGTAATAAATAGGAGAAAATTATATTTTTATTTATTTAAAAGCGACGGGTTAGTTTCAACGGAGGACGGGTGCATTGTTGGACAAGCCGTCCTCGGGGTAAAATTTCTGAGTTTTTTCGAGCCCTGAAATATTCTCTAAATTAAGTGTTCATTCACTGGAAAATTTAGTGTTTATTCACTGGTAAGAACTGTTCCTTCACTTGGTTATCTTACTACTTATTATTTAAACCACCAAAAGCTTAAAACAATATTATGTAAGTTATCTAAATTTGTTTTACAGAATTTGTATTTAATGACAAATATTTCGACACCATCATTTAGCTAAAATTACAAATTTTTTCTTAAAGGCAAGCTAAGCTTAAGTGTTCCTTCATTCGTTAGTTTACCCTGTAAGATGTTGGGAAATTTGCGATGTTTTGAGAGATGCTTAAAAATGTTGACTACGCATTTTTATTAATATTTATAAAATATATATTCAAGAAATTGATAAATATATTATTCCAAATCTATGCATACGTATGTAAATTATTGAAATTGTATCAGTTATTGAAAAACAAAATCAAAAAATAATCTCTTCAAATAACCACAATCTGGTGTATAATCATATTCTATCAGAAGATCATATCATATCCTATTGTAAAAAACTAGACATTCCTTGAATAAAGTGTTTTTTATTCAAAATGTTTTATTCAAATTTTTTTACTAAATTGCAAATAAATTATTAAGCGACAAACATTGTATTTTATAGTGAGAAATAAATAAAAAGATTAGCAAACGATTATTAGTGAAAAAAATATGAATGAAATTTTACACTACGCGCGCGAAATCAAGTTCCTCGCAAGTTTATCACATTTTAATATTAATCGCCCCTTTTAATCATTTCTTTATTGTCGCCAAATTATTTTTTTAAAAATAATTAATTTTAATTTTTCTCAGCTTCTAATAAATAAAAACAGTTGAAACTTTAGATTTTTCAATTGAAAAATATGTAGATTAATATGGTATAAAAAAATTCATACCTTATAATTCAAACTTTTTTCATCCTCAATTTAATGAAACAATAAAAAATAATTATTAAAATAATTTTTTTCACGAAATTATCTTTGGGTAAATGACTTTTATGAGAGGGTGCAATTTTCTTTTAAAAATATGACTAAAAACGTAAAAAGTGAAATTACCATTAAGGGGTACGAACTTTGGATCGCTCTCCTGACCAAACTATGGGGACCATATTTTCCAGATTGCGGCTACCCCCTATATTTTGAAGGTTAAGAATCCAAATATGTAAAAAAAAATATATGTTTATTCAGAGAAAGTACGTTTTTATGTCTGATTTCGTAACTTAATTACTAGTTAGCATATTTGAGGTCATCCCCAGAAATCATTAAGATTGATACTTAGTTCGTGAAAATCCGATCATTAGAACGAAAGTTATTCAAGGTGATTCGTTTTTTTTTTTTTTTTTTTTTTTTTTTTGTTGCGGACTGTACAGTACCGAAATGTAAAACTTATTATAAAAATGGGCCTAATGTTTTAGATTACAAATTCCCCGTCAATAAGGAGTTTATACAAAAGTAGAACCATTCAATTCTCTCTCTCTCGTATGCTTGTTAAGGTAGAAGGGTGCGATTGTTCTTGTTTTCCAGAAGCGCCATCTATGGCCAAGAATTCGACTTCTGCCACGCCATACGTCACACCTGTTTATAGGGCGGACCCGTTCATATATCCACATATCGTAATTTAGACCTAAAGCAGAGAATGATCCATCTCCAGTTCTGTATCCTCAGAGGTATAATTTATGAGAACATGGAGGACTTTGTGATCCGGCAGATTTAACGTGAATCAGTCACCATTTACTACACGGAGAGTCTTGGACCCACGAACATGGGCCCAACTGCCCTACCGACCAGGCTATCCCGGCCTAATGAAGAGTGCTTAAACCAAGTTTTTCATGAAAATTGGCATCAGATGAAACCGGCCGAGAAAATATCGCCATTTTAAGCATTTCAAAAAAGGAACGTTGAGATCTTAATTACCAACTCGGTACACTTTAGGTGATAAAAAAATTGCTGATTAGAAATTTGGAAACTTTCACACATTCTTCTTTTATTCAATGCTTACATTTAAAGAGTCTCAGTCACTTCTAAAAAAAAAATTCTTCATGAAGTCTTTTCATCTTGCGATTTCAGACCCGCTAAAGTCCTAACAATATGAATTAAACTCACATTTTTTAAGAGAGTTTCATCGCTACATATTTCTAAGTAAAAACCGCATTTCTTTCGTCATTTGAAGCTCTTGTCCCTGGAGTATTCAGTCATAAGATCGTCATATAAATTGATAATTGAATTTCAATTAAGGAATTAGTAGTTTTACAAGGATCTGCGTTTGTGGAATAATCAAAAGCTATAAAATCTTAAGCACAATGAAAAACTATTTGTTGTTTTATTCGAATTTTATTTCGAGGATATAAAACAGTTCAAAAAACTTCATTATTGGTGTGTACACTTTTGTCAGTAGAAAATTATCTTGGTCGACATTGCTTAGCATAATCCATTAGCTTATATAGCTAGAATATTACGTTCGTGTAATAATGGAAAATCAAGATTTAATAATGGTTTTGACAAGGTCTTTTTCCACCCCTTCAGCATTTGAAAAATTAGAATTCTGAAGAAACTAAGTGAACCATTTGAATAGTTGATTGTATTCAGTAAATTTTGTTCTTTTTAACCTATTCATAAAATTTAACTAAGTTTTAAAAATGCTCTAAAATTTCAGAAACTTTATTAGTCTAATTTTTAAATACAAAAATTTTTTAAATTTGGTAACCAGGTGCATAAAGAGCTTTCAATGAATAAAAAGAATTACATAAAATAACGGAATTTAGTTTGTTAACATATTAGTACGCAATGAGAAAAATTCTTTAACCGACGCAGATCGGACACAGGTATTCCTTATACACATTTTTAAGCTCTCTAATTACAAGTAAAAATATTTTTTCTAATGGCGGGCACTTGGGGTTTGTCCCATTGGCCACAGAAATGCCAGAACTGCTACTCTCTTCACGTTACCCAGTGGGCACTTGTAGCGAAGCCACGGCGGTGGAGCAGCGTCGCCCACGTCACACAACCCCAAACCCGTTTTAGGGCGGGTCACATTCACACAAAGAGGAAAGGATATAGAACACAGAGAAAGAAACATCCATGCTCTGAGCAGGATTCGAACCCGCGGTCAATGGCTCTGCAGTCAGACACGCTGACCACCTGGTCGGCACAAGTAAAAATATGTTTTGAATTCTAAAAACAATTCAATAGTTACTAAAAAATCGGTACTTTATACTAAAATATAAAATCCATATACAAAATATTCAGTCATAATTCACAAATGTGATTTTATAAATGACCTGTAATATCGGAAAACTAAGATTGATATTTAATAATGGTCTTAAAAAGATTTCTAACCACCACCTCAGCATTTGGAAAATTCTGAATTAAACTGAGGGAACCATTTGAACAGTTAATTTAATTCCTTAAATTTTGTTCCATTGAACCTAGTCACAAAATTTAACTCAAATTTGAAGTAACTTTAATAGTCTAATTTTTAACTACAAAAACTTGTTAAATTTGGAAACTAGGTGTAAAAGAGCTTTCACTGAATAAAAAGAATGACATAAAATAACGGAATTTAGTTTGTTAACCTACCAATACGACGAAGGCAAACGCTCTATTCCCATTGGGGTAGCCACGACTCATTGCTGGTTATTTTACTTTATAGCTGTCGGTGAGCAGCCGACCCAAATTTGAGTTTACGGCTACCAATCTTCATCTCTGTAGCCTTGTAATTAAGAACTCAATATAGAAAACAAGGAAACTCTTTCATCTAGTATTAAGAGAAATTTGGTTTCATGGAGGACATTTTGATAGAACTAACCCGCATTTGAGTTACATGCAGAGGAAAATTTCCCGAAGTTAGCCTGGCGGCAAGAGGACTCTAACCCATGATCCATTGAGGATAAATTATGTAACAATACAGGTTATTAGGGAGAATACAATTACCATTATAAAATCAGGAGAGAATATAAACTTACTATAAAGATTAAATGTGGTTTGATTTATAGATAAATTCATGAAATTTAACAGAATGTTTAATTTATGCATGTTTCTAATGTAGCGTACTTTTTATTTATTTATCGCATTTTAAAGTTTTTGTTATAATGATTTTAATAGAAATTCGGCATTCTTTCACCCATGAGTATTTTGACAGTCCTAAAAGACAAAATAATTTTCGTTTTTCTCCCCCTTATGCCAGGGTTTTTGTTGTTAATTTACGTCGCACTAGAGCTGCACAATGGGCTATTGGCGACGGTCTGGGAAACATCCCGGAGGATGATCCGAAGACATGCCATCACAATTTTGATCCTCTGCGGAGGGGATGGCACCCCCGCTTCGGTAGCCCGACGACCTGCGCGCGAAGTCGAGCACTTTACGGTAGCACAGTTCAACGAGGACCAATACCGCACACCCTCGGTCCCTACGCAAACTGATCCAAGTGGTCACCCACCCGCACACTGACCGCAGCCAGTGATGCTTGACTTCGCCCTTATGCCAGGGATACGAAAGTTTAAAATTTGATGATATTGAGGGAATTTTAAAACTGAGTTAAAATTGATATATATTTAAGATTGCCACATTATAAATTTTATCTTCAAGTGATTTTTGTAATTCTAAGACCTAACCCCTTAACGATCGGTTAATTTTCAAGAAAACGGTCATAAAAGTGCCTATTTTATTGGCTTTTGTATAACGTATTTGATTACTGCTGCTACTAGTTTCGATGATCTGCTGGGAACCGTGTCTTAACGATCAGTCCACTGCGGGACGTTATTTTCATGGGAGCGAGAAGGAAGGGTTTAATGGTTCAGGGTCTCCCTACCCTTTGAAAATTTTAAATCTTATTGCTAAGTATGACAAATCGCATGATTCCTAAAGTTATTAAATAAACTTTTGAGAATTTCTTGAGAAATTAAAAAAAAAATGTCAAAAACGGAAAGTGTCTCTTCTATTATTGTACAGTTAGTGTGTATGGCCCTTAATAAAATTCTGTTAACCCATAGCTTTTACACTCGTTCAAGTGTTATGTTATGACATAATACGTACGTAGCAAGTCAGACGGTCAAGTCACAAACTGCTGGTTCCGAAGGTTCAGGGATCAATACCCGGACGTGATCAATATTGAAAAACCTTATTTCGTAAACAAAAAATTTGTGTATTTATTTTAATAAATTGAAACGTATATTTAATAGTATTATTTTTAAAATATGTCTTTATATTTATAAGTATTATTTTTTCCTTTTCAAAGTGCGTTAATTACAATGGTGCTTAAATACTGTATGTATAAATGGTTCTCCCCTTATGATTATTTTGCAATTTTCAAACAAGGTCACGTGTTAAGTTATAACATACCAAAGGAAATAATTAGAGATATAGAATACGGGGTAAAATGTATGTGTATAGTTCTTAGTGCGTCAAAATGGAAAAATTGTTGCTCTATTGTATATATATATATGACATTATATCTCCCCTTAATCTAAATTTAGAACTTTCAAACTCGGTTGGGTGTTATATTCTAGCAAACTATACTACCATTCCTTAGGAAATAATTGTAAACTAATTTGGGAGCCCACAATGAGGTAAAATATGTAAGTCTGTACGTATATATATCTCTTAGTGTCTAAAGTAACGTTAAAATTGAGAAATTGTTGCTCATATACTGTATATATACAAGTCCATAACTCACCTTAATATTAAGATGCAAGTTTCAAACTCGGTCAGGTGCTATAGTATAACATACTGTACTAACATTTTAGAGGAAATAATTATAGACATATTAAGAGGCCCACAATGTGGCAAAATATGTAAGTGTATATGAGTATACTTCAAAGTGTCTATAATGACGTTAAAATGGAGAAACTGTAGCTCATATATATATATATAGCCCCAAATCTTCCCTTTATATTTACTTCTAACTTTTTAATGCTGTCTGGTATTCTATTGTAGCATACTCTAATATACATAGAGAGAAATTTGGGGAATCAAAATGTTACACAAAATGGTTCCATTAATGAACAACAGAAACTTCTTTACAAATCGAACGAACAGATGGTGACCGGTAGTGCTAAGGGACATGAAACCGAAAATCATAAGATCCGAGGTTACTTGGTTTGAATCCTGAATATGGTCATTATTTAAAAATCATATTAAGCATAAATTATTTTTTTAAAAATTATTTGACAATATTGTAAAGTAAATAAAATATTGAGTGTTAAAATAGATAAATTGTTGTTGCTGATATACTTATATACACTGGTTATCATAAATTAAGGAAAATTCACAAAAATCGCGATAACTCAAGAAATTACACATGGAATTTTATGAAACTTACCCACAATATACAACACATAGTAAGGTATTAAACAACATAAAAAGAAATTATCAGACATTAATAGTAGTATAGAAATTAGCACATGTATAAAATAAACAAATTGGAAGTATCGGTTTGCAATAGAAAAAGTACCTTTAATATGGAATATGATTGCCTCTAGAAGCAATACAGCACAAACAGCGATGTGTGATGCTTTCAATTATGCGGTCTATCAGTTCAATAGGAAGTGAGAGCCATTGCTCTTGTAAAGCAGTTGCAAGCGTGGCAAGGGTCTGAGGGGGCGGATTGATGGCAGATACACGCCTCCCTAGAGCATCCCAAACGTGCTCGATAGGATTCAAGTCCGGGGATCGAGCTGGCCACTCCATGCGAGTAATTGTTTCCTGTTGAAGATAATCATCAACAATGCGAGCTCTGTGTGGTCTTGCATTATCGTCCTGTAACAGGAAGCAATCACCAATTGCCCCGGCATATGGGCGCACATAAGCATCAAGGATGTTGTCTCGATAAACCTGAGCATTCACGGTTCCCCTTGGAAAGACATGGAGGTATGTGCGCCCTCCTAAGGATATGCCTCCCCAAACACAGACACTGCCTCTTCCGTATGCATCTCTTTCACGGATGTTTGATGGATGATAACGGGTCCCAGGTTCTCTCCATATCAAATAACGTCTACTGTCACTTTCTAGACTAAACCTGGACTCATCCGTAAAGAGAACAGGCCTCCATTGATCTGACGTCCAGTGGACATGTTGTCGGGCCCACTGCAAACGGTCTCTCCTATGGCGTGATGTGAGCGGCACGCAAATGGCTGGTCGTCTCGCATACAGACCACCTTCGTGGAGCCTTCTGCGCACAGTTGACACCAACCTTCCGGTGGCTGCAGCAAGAGAGGATCTAAGATGTGTCGGAGTAGCGGTTCTATTCCTGCGTGCACTTAATGTCAAATATCGGTCATCGGCACTGGTCGTAACAGTTGGCCGTCCTTGACTGAACCTCCTAGATGCCGAATCTGTGGTTTGAAATTGCCTCCAAAGTCTATGAACCACAGATGGACTCACATTTAGCCATCTGGCCACTTCTGATTGACTCTGCCCTGCCTCTAGTCTCCCGATGGCTCTCCATCGTAGTTCTTCAGGCAAATGATGCCTAGAGGTCATTATTACGAATTGGCTATCTCAGATTTTCAATGTCGCAATCACAGTAAAATTTGTGTGCTTTCTCTCAAACTTGGACTTTTATGCTCCAGGCAGATGACGTAAGCCGAGTGCAGCGCCACTAATTTGCATATTGCAATTTTACTCAGCTACTCTTAGTGGACAACATATGCAAATTTTGCACGGTTTGGCTTACTTTTGAAAGAGTTATCGCTATTTTTGTGATTTTTCCTTAATTTATGATAACCAGTGTATATGGCCCATATCGCTAATTAATATTAAGCTACAATTTTCAAACTCGGTCAGGTGTTGTATTATAACATATTATAGTACCAATTTTAAAGGAAATAATTACAGACAAATATATCCTGGGCTTGATCCCCGAACATGATCAATATTTAAAAATTATATTTAAGAAAAAAAAATTTTTTAAATTTTATTTTACAATATTCCTTTACTTATATTTTTCTTTTTTTCCTTAGTACGTATATTACTAAAAGCGTTAAAATGAAGAATATGTTGCTTGTATACTGTATCGAAATATTTACCCTATAATTTTCTAACTCAGTCAGTTATATTATAGTATACTTACTATACTACCACACCAGAAAAAACAATTGCAATGGGTAAATTTCAAAAAAAAAAAAAAAAAATGGTGTAAATATACACATAATTTCTATGCATGTATTTGTGTTCTTTTTAAAACAGGATTTTGTAATGTGTTTTTTACACAAAAATAGATTAATTTTCTACAAATGATTACTAATTTTAATTCATAGTGAATTGGTAAATATCATAGAAGAATTGATATAACTCCTGGAAAGTGAAGAAAAAACTTGATAGAGACAATGTCCATCAGGATGTTTAGCATAATTGAAGGAGTTACTTTAAAATGTTTTTATACAGTTCGTGGGTTGTTATGGAGTTCTGCACAATAAAAGTTTAAAGAAAATTCTGGCAATAAATATCTTTTTTTTTTTAACTTAAAGTCTGGTTAAATGTCGTAAATAATACATTACTACGTTTGTTTAACATCATTTTCATATTAGGTCAGCAGTACTTTCATAATAATTGTTTTTTATTTCCATTTTCTACCCGCGAATAAAAAACATTAATTTTAAATTTACTTCTTCTTAAAACTTTGAAGTCAGCTTTATAATGTGCAATTAGTTTTGAAATCTAAAGCAAAATAGTTCCTTTCAATTCCAGATATTAATCTATTGAAATTTTAATTCATTTGAAAAAAAAACTTGTCAGATGTTAAAGGAATGGTTAACTAAATGGGCGCTGTTTAATTGAAAACATTTCATGGAATATTAAAGTTGGCTTGATAGCGTCGCTCCAAAATATCCATTAAATAACAATCTACCATTTCGATATATGTGGAATTTAAAGTTGCTATCGTTATTAGTCTAGATTATTTCAAAAGCAAATCAACTCTACACTATAAGAAAAAGTAATAATAGACTGCCTCTTTTTCAGTCTTGTGAAACGGCGTAAATAAAGGTTTCCACATGGCCTTCTACACAGTGGTGTAGCTACCTAGGGGCTAGGCGGGGCAGTGCCCCGGGGCCCTCAAATCCTTACCAGAAATCTCGATCGAACTAAACTTTTGGAAATTTCTCCCATTTTCAAAATAAATATGACAGCTTGCAACCCCACTTATTCATGACAACTCAGTTGAGAGAAATTCAAAAGTTATGCCTAGGGAATTCCCCTAAATTCTTTCTGTAGGTTGACAGTGTTGTCAATTTGATGGATAGTGAGATGTGCGTTTTATTGTGAATTCGAGTTAGGATTTTTTTTTTCGAGAACGGATAAAAAATTAATGCTGTATCAGGAGTAAGTAAGCTAATGTCAATAAACTTTTTTGTACTGGTCAATATAGTGGTTCAATTTTATTTGATTTTACCACTCATATTGAAGACGAAACTGCATCAAGCCTGGATTTAAACGAAGTCATTGATACTTTCGCGAAAACTAAAGCTAGGAAAAAATTGTAAATATAATTGTTATTTGGTCAGTTGGTAGGCCCGACCTTTATATAATAAACCCTTGAATCTTCTCTATTTCGTTTTATTAGCCAAACCTACACCAATTATTAATTTTAATTTATGTTGTTACTGTTTAATATTTTTATTACCTGCCCTGCATTTTCAAAGTATTTGTATATTTCATATTTTTATTTAATAGAACCTAATCAGTTTACATAGCAGTGGGGCCCCATTTTTTAATTTGCCCCAGAGCCCTTGGTTACCTAGCTACGCCACTGCTTCTACAGTAACAGTATGGTGCCAATTCAGAGTCATCATACATTAAATTTGTTATTTTATTTCATTATATAATTATTAAGGGCTGCCCTAAGCATTCGCCAAATCGTTAATTCAGCAAAAAAAATTCTATTTTAGCAAATGAAGCGAAAAAAAAAAGTATACCCCTTGATCCTGAGAAAAGAAGTCGAAGGGAAATTATCGGAAAGAATCTTGTATTTTTTATCCGCTGGATATGTTGCATCGCCAATTAGAATTATATTAAGACTAGAGAATGTAAGCATAAGATAAATTACCGTAAAATACAGATTATCACATTCCTTGCTAGATCACGCGATGGAATATATATATCAACACTTTCTCCATTTTAACGCTATTATATATATATACACTTAGAAATATAGACAGTCGTACTTAAATAGTGTGCCACATTGCGAGGTTTTCCTCTCCATGTAACGCAAATGCTGGATCAAAGTCTTCCACGAGGGCTACAAATATTTGATAAAGGAGTTGCTCCAGGATTGTGTTAAAAATTACAAGGCAACGGAACATAAAACCAAAATTGCGTCAGCTGTTCAGCGACGGACATAGAATAAAATAGGAATGAGTTTACCAGGATAACCATATTCCTTGGTCGTTTAGTAATAGGAGTTCGCTATACTAAAAATACCCTTCGAGCAAATATTTTCATCAAATCGCGCAATTTATGTAAGCATTAATTATTTAACGTCGTGTTATAAATAAAAGTTGAATTGTGAGAGTTTTTTTTTTTTTTAATATAATTAAAGAAATTCTGCCAAAACATTCTTATAACAATATCACTCGATTATCTAATATTGATTTTTTTAATGAAAGACTTATATGTTTCGAAGAAATTTAAAATTATCAGCTTCTCTTAATTTTTAATTAGCGCAACTCCACTAAAATATCTATAATACATTATAAAACTATTGAGTTCTACTTTGCCTTTAGTCATGCTGAAAAAAACAACCCATTTAAGAACAAATATATACTAGACTAATTAATAAAGAGTTTATGACCGTCATTCCAGAGGAAGATGACAGCCGCTTTAATATTATCGTACTATTTTGTATAAATTATAGATTGGCTCATACGAAACGATTAGCTTGCGCCTGCCTATTTGACCGCTTTATCTTAAGGATTATAAAACACAAGCGTTTTTAAATGATAGTTTTACGACTCTCAGACAAAGTGAAAATTATTTATGTTTTGCTGAGGAAATAAGTGGTTTGCTATCCATTCGAAACTCTTAAAATATTTTAAATCGACAATTATTTTCCGATATAAATTAGACTTCTTTATGCTTGAATAGAAATCTTGACAAAGGAAAACTATGGTTTATAAGGTGTTTGTGTTTCATTAGCAAAATAAGTTTTGTCTCTATATTAAATACTAAATAAAACTATTGTTGCCACCACTATCGTTTCAGAAAATTTTTACCGAGCGCACTTTTCTTTGTCATAACTCAAAAACTATTAAATGAAATTTTACACACTTACAGAAAAATGCTAAAAAAAAAAAACTTTTATCATAATGTTGGATTAGTTGAGTTGTTAAACGTCAAAGATGAAAATCGCTGTTTTGCGTCGCGTAATTCAGTTTGGTGAAAACTGTTAACAAAAGAATTGTGATTGTTTTAAATTCAAACATTACTATAGTTAGAGAAAATGAATAACTGATCTCAGTTTGTATTTCGAATTAGTTGTTGAGTTATTAAATAGGTCATATCGGCTGCATTATGGATTTTTCAGGGGAATTAAAAACTAAGAGCAGTAAAATTATAATTTTTAGCAGCCACTTTTGACTTAAAAAAAAAAAAAGGGTAATTAAATTTTCTTATTTAAAAACTGACCTTTTCTAGTGCAATTTTTATACTATCCCGAAAGGTTAAGCAATATGATTTTTTAAAATTTATTTGGCGAACCAAAGCCAATGATCTATTTAAAGATTTATTTTAATTAGAGGACTCGATGCTAATATTTATATAAACTAATATAGACGCATGTTATGAGGACGTCACATGTGTGATGACATCAGTAAGAGTATGAATTCCTGCTTTTTTCTTTTAATTCATTTGCAAGGAATTATTTTTCACTTCTATATTTGAATTTGTAAACATATCTAAAATTTTTAATGATATTTAAAATTTTCCTTCAGGTGGAATTTGATTATAAAAGCGTACTGACTTACTAACGGGAAAAAAAAGTTTTCCATTTTGAATTTCATTTTTATAGGTTACATTTAATAATCAGGGGGGATTGTGAGCCCAAGTCAAAATTCCGGAAAATTTCTTGCGTTAATAAAAAAAAAAAAGTTTAAATTGAAAAAAAAATTTAAACACTGTTTTTTTGCCTTTTTCTCAATAATTCTTAGTTTACTTAAAATATATTTTTACATACCTATGTTGACCTGAAGAAGTAATTAAAATTTACAAATATGTCTTTCTTTCTTGAGTTTATGATTATAACAACTATTTACTGATAAAAAATTAATATTAATCATGAATATAAGCTTATAAAGTATCTCTCTAGCTCTCCCTTAGAAACAAATAAAATAAACTGTGTTTTTAAGTTCCACCTTTGAAAATTAGATTTCCGGAAAGTTCTGTGATCAATGATTTTTTGAAACGTCTGGACCTTCGATCTCCGTTAGTGAAAATTCCGGAGCACAATCAACCCTGAATAATTCAAACAAAGAATAATTAAAAGAAAAAAATGTATTAAAACAACGCTTTTTTCGTATGAATTCTAAAACCTTTTAGAAAACTGAAATACATAAGTACTTAGCAGCATGACTAAAGAATGAATTCCCATTTAAAGTGAAAATATGTGCCTTCTTTTAACATTTTTAAAAGCAGCTGTCTTAGTTCTTTTAAAACATTATTTAAACCCGCAAGACCTTCTTTTAAAATATAAATATTGTAATTTTGGTGTTTAACAATTTTTCAGGATAAGATTTTCCTGTTATAATAAATTAGTTATTTAAGTTAAAATTTTCCTGACATAATAAATTAATCCTTATCTTTATGCGCTGCTTTTAAGCATTTAACTTATGCTTTTTCCTGTATGTCTTATAATTTTCTCGTTTACAGAATCCATAATTTTCAAATATTTATTACATAGTTTGCTAGAAGCCGTTGTTAGATATTTTGTATTTAACGATATGATCGGTTATTTAGAGAATAAGTCTCTCTTTGTTTTGCAATTAATCAATTTCTAATATGTTCAGAATTATTAATATCTGATATAATATACAGCTTATCTAACTAAGCATGATTACTTGTAATAAAGCTACAAAATGAGAAAGTGAATTCTATCTCACATAAATTGTGTATAAGTTAAAAAAGGGATTTTGTTTTTGCTCCAATAGCAATTTAACTATTACTTCGATAAAATTAAGATGCTGTTAAATTATTATATTTCAAGAGTAATTTAGTTTAAAGATACTCTTTTCTCAGTACCTTATTTCATGTTTTAGGGGTAAAGTAAGAAACACACACGCAATACATTTTAATTAAATTCACAAGAATCAGAAGATTAAATATAAAGTATAAATAATAATAACAAAATTGTAAGTATAAATAAAATTATAAGTATAAATAAACATTTTAGTAAGTTAACTTGGCTGCCTTTACAGTTCTCGTTTACTTCTTCGAAAATAATCTTCTTTCAATGGAACTTTCTCAGTCAAACCTCCCGGTGACGTGAATTGTTCGACATCATAACACGCGGCGACACTTTCTGTTTCTAGATTAAATATTATTTAAATTCTTTCATATGTAGGAATAACGCGTAGGAGAATACTTAGAGTATGTTGGAGACTGTAACGAACACGGGTGCGTTCAATTATAACATCATCTTCTAAATGGTCTTGCGACACTCGCTTTTCCAAGATCCTGTAATGAAAGTATAATATTTTAACCTCTTTATAACATGGTTTTACAATTCATAATGTTTGCAAAAACTCTTGTTTCTTATTCATAGAGTAGAGAAGAAAAGACAACTTCAGAAAAGTGAAGCCTCTCGAGACCACCATATTGTGTGGTCCAAGTCCTTTCCCTCTACCGTAACTAAATAAAGGTACAGTCGAACTCGTTTATAACGAGCACAAAGGGACCGTAACATGTACTCGTTAAATCCGAGTGCTCGTAATAAACGGGTCCTTAAGGCAGGCGTGCAACCAGAAGAGAATTATTGAGTTTACATAAAATTTAATTAATTCTTACTTACTTTAATTAATTTAATGAAATACTTTTCTTAATTTAATAAAAACTATCCCCCCCAACCAGCAAAAAATTTCTAGTTGCGCTACAGTCTTAAAGGAAAGAAGCAATAAACGCAAAGAAAAATAAAGGAAAAGATTCTTACCAAAGCATTTATTTTTTTCATTAATCTACATATTTAAAATAGTAGTTTGTTAGCTTACTTTGAAGTTTCAGTTCGCTGTTTTTTTTTTTTTATTTCGAGCGCATTTCTTATCATTTTGAAAAAAAGATTGCAAGACAGAAAAATATTGCTCGCTAAAACCGGGTATTGCTCGTTAAAAGCGACTTCTGTTCCATAGACCTAACATTGATCCAACCAAATATTCTCGTTTCCCTCGGTAAATCCGAGTTCTCGCTAAATCTGAGCTCGTTATAAACGAGTTCGACTGTACTTTTAATTATACCATTAAACACGTCAAAATTTTACGAACAAGTGTACTCGAAAAATCATTTTTATCTTTACCTGTAACATTAGTATAATAATGATCTCTTTGAAAACCATTTAATAAATTATATCAGAACAATTAAACATATATATGAAATTTTGACCAAATTATTATGGCAAAACTTTTACCGTTAAAAAAAAAAAAAATGAAACTGATGGTTTAACTAATACAATTATTTTTAAACAGATGTGAACTCGTTTTTTGTCTAATTAAATGTAGTGATTGTTAATATGGCATTATTACGCTTGTTCAAATGACTAACATTTTTTTATGTTTAACTAATTATTCATTAAATTTAATTCAATATGTTTTTTCATAATACCCTGAAGTGACTTAATTTATGAAATCTAAAAACGAATCCCCTAATTAAACTCTAATCTCAAGTAGTATCCACATTTTTCTTCTTCTAAAACTTGGCAGACGAAAGATAAATTAATTTTCTCATACTTCAATACTTGTGTTTTGTAATTAAATTCTTTATTATCTAATAACATCAATAATAAAAAAAAAAAGACCGATTCCTTCATACTTATTAAAAGGTGTAAAAAAAGATTTCACTCATTCTAACTTTTACTGTACATTTTATAGTTTTTTATGCATTATATCAGTGGTTCCTGAACTTTTTTGTCCCGTAGACCCCTTGTCATGTTTTGCAGTTTTGGGTAGACCCCTTGCTTACCTGATATTGACTTTCTGTAAATTCATCATCTTCAAAAGTATTTTTGACAGCCGGTATAGTGCTACTCACTGTGAAAGATATAAATTTCTAACTGTAGCGAAGTGTAGTGTGAAAAACTTGAACACATGATAATTTTATACATTTATTAATTAAATTCAAACTAATTTAATTTAATTCATGTGTAAATGGAATAAAATAGTGCAGTATAAAAAACCCCTATTAATATTATAATTGCGGAAATAAGTTTGCATGCAAAACCGTAGTTGTGTATTGTCGGTCTGTTTATTACGTTGTCACGTAAAAACTAAGCAACAAATCCCAGTGATCTTGTGCGAGTTGGAGGTCTAGCTAAAGAGTTGACACAGGCTGGGCTACAATTTATCGCGGAAAAAATACTTTTTTGTTACGAAATAAAATCTTAAACGAAAATAAAATAAAAAGATAGGAGGGGTGGAGCTGAAGGTAACTGCTAGTTTATCATATATCAAAAAATAATCCTAATAACTTAAATTTTAATAAAATTCTTACTTCATAGCTACTTTTATAAATTATGAAGAATGTAGATACATTACCTTATAAAGATATATATCTATTAAATAATATATTATAAGGTAATGTAATAAATAGGAATTTATTGGAGTTTTTTTTTTTAATCAATACTTTTTAAAGAAGGGTTATTTTTCAATAGGTGTCACAGACAGTGTCGTGATGGCATTGGGGACGGAGCTTTCTCCCACCAATGAGGTGAACAGGGTCCGAATCCCGTCGACGGCTGGTCGATACGAATTCCGCACCCGGCTCGCATCGACCCTAGAGTTGGCTTTCGTGAATAAATTACTGCATTACAAATTAAAATGCTTATAAAATCTTGAGGAGGATATTTACACAAAACCTATAAACTAGACAAAAACGATAAGAGAGTCGCGATGGCACTGGGGACAGAGCTTTCTCCCACCAATGAGGTGAACGGGGTCCGAATCCCGTCGATGGCTGGTCGATACGAATTCCGCACCCGGCTCGCATCGACCCTAGAGTTGGCTTTCGTGAATAAATTACTGCATTACGAATTAAAATGCTTATAAAATCTTGAGGAGGATATTTACACAAAACCTATAAACTAGACAAAAACGATAAGAGAGTCGCGATGGCACTGGGGACAGAGCTTTCTCCCACCAATGAGGTGAACGGGGTCCGAATCCCGTCGATGGCTGGTCGATACGAATTCCGCACCCGGCTCGCATCGACCCTAGAGTTGGCTTTCGTGAATAAATTACTGCATTACGAATTAAAATGCTTATAAAATCTTGAGGAGGATATTTACACAAAACCTATAAACTAGACAAAAACGATAAGAGAGTCGCGATGGCACTGGGGACAGAGCTTTCTCCCACCAATGAGGTGAACAGGGTCCGAATCCCGTCGACGGCTGGTCGATACGAATTCCGCACCCGGCTCGCATCGACCCTAGAGTTGGCTTTCGTGAATAAATTACTGCATTACAAATTAAAATGCTTATAAAATCTTGAGGAGGATATTTACACAAAACCTATAAACTAGACAAGAACCTATAAGAGAATCGCGATGGCACTGGGGACAGAGCTTTCTCCCACCAATGAGGTGAACGGGGTCCGAATCCCGTCGACAGCTGGTCGATACGAATTCCGCACCCGGCTCGCATCGACCCTAGAGCTGGCTTTCGTTAATAAATTACTGCATTACAAATTAAAATGCTTATAAAATCTTGAGGAGGATATTTACACAAAACCTATAAACTAGACAAGAACCTATAAGAGAGCCGTGATGGCACTGGGGACAGAGCTTTCTCCCACTAATGAGGTGAACGGGTACAGAGTAACTGCTATATTTTAGATTTTCAAATTCATGACTTTCCATGACTAATTCCAAGAATTTTTCATGACTTAACGAAGTTACTATTTTCTCTGACAAAAACACAACACTAAATTTAAAAAAGCATTATAATAACATTAATTGAAATGATAGATATAACCAAAACTGTTATACTCTGCATCTTCATATTTATAGATTTAAAATTTAAAAAAACAGAGTAAAGAAAGAGTTGAAGCAATAAAATAGCTGAAAGAAATACAAAAGCAATTAATTATTTTTCTTTTTTTCTGCAGAATTACATTCTGAAGATACTTTTCTTGTTCATCGGAAAGGAAAGAAATACTCCCGATTTTTCTGTTCTCATTTAGGAATAAAAAAATTTCATCAATGACTGGCTTGCTTCAGCTAAAATTTTAAATTGATGAAATAAAAAAATAATAATAAAAATTCTGAAATCACAGATGTTTAAAAGATAATTCACTCTTGATCCCTTTTATTTCATTTTTAAAAAGAACACCATAATTTTTAAAGAACATGATAAAAACATTTTATATTTTAATAAAACATGACAGTGAGTGGGCATTTTGTTACACATTCAGACAATTGGGGGGAAGGGTAAAATCCATTTTGAAAATAAGATTTTTCGTCGACTTAAATCCATGATTTTTTTTTTTAAAAAAATAGTTAAAATCATGACATTTCATGATAAATTTTGTCCAATACCGTAATTCATGACTTTCCAGGTGCGCTGATACCCTTGCATTTGCCTTGCCAATGAAGTGAACCAGGTTCAAATCCCAGTGGTGGTTATTTCATACGAGTTTTGCTCCTGCATTGTGTTGACCACAGTGCTGAGGTATCCCCAGTGGTAGACGGATCATGTGCTAGAATTCATTTGTTATCAGGCTAACCCTAGGAGGTTTTCCTCCTCATATAACACAAATACAAGCTAATTCCATTTCAAAAAAAGTTTAGCAGCTAACATTTACATTAAGAGGTGCTTACCATCAAGTGAATTATTAAAACCTAGCATCAAAAGATAGCGAGTTGAGATAGCTAGATCTTCCCACATCAAATGTTGCTCTAGTGTAGGAGTTCAGGAAGTACACGTTTTTTCAATAACCTTAAATAAAATTTGAAGGATTCAGTTGAAAAATACTTCTTTACAAGTAAAAAGTAAGAATCATTCCGGTACTTACTCTACATAATCGGCTAATAACTTTTAATGCAACTAGTTGAACGTTAGATGAGGCTAATGCTAGGGCAGTGTCGGCCATTATTTCGGACTGTGCTGAGCCTAAACCACCAGTAACACTCCTCTGCAAAAAGCACAATGGTTATAAAAAAATTAAAACTCGAAAATATGGATATTATGTAATCTTGAATTCACAGAGACAGCAAATTGATTACAACTAATATTAAATCGGCACTTCTATCTCAATTTAAATCCTGATGAATATATAATATTATTAACGCAACTTCCACACTAAATAACCAATAAATACAATAGATTGAGAGAAAGTGAAATAATTTATTACATACTGATTAATTAAAATTGACAGATAATTGTAATATATGTTAATAATCGTACTAATGAATCGCCATTTTTTTTAAAAAAATCAATTCATATTTAAGATTCTGTTGATCCACTTAACTTAAATGTTTTTCAACTATTTAAATTTCACACTTAACAAAAACCAACATCCTTTAATATATCTTATTTCAAGAATGCTCTTATTTGAAAAATTTCTAGGATATGTCTCTAGGCAATAATAATATAACGATAAATAACATTTTCAAATTGCTCAGAAGAGGTTTTTTCGGAATAAGATTTTCTGCACAGAGCTGATATTAAGTATATATCCAAGAAACTTGTAAAACACCTATCTGAAAATGTTACTAAGGAAAAGTTTTAAGTAAAAATACTACCTAAACAAAATGCCAATTTTTAACTTATTATTACTTAATACTCACGATTATTACTTCCCAGGTAGCAAAAAGATATGATCTAATATTAGAAAGATGCGATATAATACTGAAAACACAATACTCTTGAATCCTATCTTCTAATATTAGAATTAATATTGTATAAAATTAAATAGTATTCGATCTAAAATTCGAACTTTCAAAATTATCATCTATTTCAATATTGTTGGTCCAGCGCCACATTTTTGCGAAAATTTATCCCATATCTATACATCTATACATAATAATAAACGCGGCTGTGTGTGTGTGTGTGTCTGTAATCACAATATATCGCCCCAGAAGCCTCGCCCGGGCACGAAACTCGGCCCATAATTGTGTTTTGACATAATGAAGAAGTATTTTTTTTCTTTTTCAAAAATTTTGATTAGTTATTTAGTTATCAGTCATTTTGTAAGTCTATGCTTTTCGTCTGCTTTTTCGTCTTCAAAGAGCCATATTCAAAAAACTATTAAAAAATGCATATACTTTTCCCCACTCTTATAAATGTATGCTAATGCGAACCTCACAATTGAAATATTAATTTTCGACAACTTAAACCAATAATATACGAAGGAATTAATAATTTAATTGTAAAGTTCGCATTAGTTTACATTTATTAAAGTGGAGAAAAGTTTAATTTTTGTATTAAAAATGTGGCAACATATTCGATACGTAAATAGAACGCTTCGCTTTGATATATTTGTCGCTGTTCATAATTGTTATAATAAGTTTTTCTTCTTCTTTCCACGCTCTATTTTTTTTTCTTAAGCGAAGACGATAATTTTTATAGCGATATTGTAGTACTTTGTACAACTAAAAATTCTTTTCACAACACTTTAAAGATATTTACTTTATTTTCTTTATATATACAGAGAACAGTCGGCAAAGAATTCGATTAGGTTGAAAAACATTTCGTTAAAAAGGAACGAATTCCAAAAGAAAAAATAAACAACTTAAAGAATAAAAATGCTGATGCCAGCCATTTTTTTGAAAGTTAACTTAGAAATAACAAACCAAACGATGTTAAATAACAAACCAAACGATATGTTAACAAAATGACGTAGAAAGCGCAACTAGATCAGAATTATACAAGCACAACTAGATCAAATTATAATACCTGAGTGCTTGACGTAACAGATATAGAAATAGAATTTGATACCATGAAAAATTATATAGAAATAGAAATTGATACCATAAAAAATTTATTCGTTTTCGTGTTCTTTTCATGTATTTAGCATTTTAGTTTTTTTTTTCTTAAGCGTTGTAGCTATATAATTTCAAACATCCTCAAGAGCTATAACACATCTGCAGCAGAACTGGATATGAAGACAAAATTGCTGGACAGGAACACTTTAATTGTCCACTAATCTTCAGATTTCCTGCTATGTTTTAAAAAACTTTATTTGTGAAAACCTTTAGCGTGGCGGACATCTGGCCGCCTTAGGCGGCTAGTTATTACCTAATAAATAAGCATTTATTTATGAAAGAAAACGATAAATTAAATATTACTTAAAATATCATTTTTAGCCAATCCAAACTTATATCAGCAAACAGAAGATAATATTAGCAGAAATAAGCTGTATTCGGGAGTACAATTGTTGAGTTGTAACTTCCTTAGGAGAGTTTGCATCGCCAATGGATCCCATTGTTCCGCTGCCGCCATTGATCATGGTTATCAGCCAGAATGGCATTTTTAACTTCAAAGGTATTTATAATTTAGTAATTAGTATTTTTAGTTAGTAATTGGTGCTTTAATTTAGTGTTTTTTTCTTGAGTTAAAAATCAGCTAGAAAAGTAATTTAAATCACAATGTGTTTGAGATTGTAGATGTTGTAGTAACATTCAGTGTACCTGCTTAATAAACTTCGCCGCTAAATTAAAACATTTAAGAATTAATTTATTGATCATGTATTCAATAAGGTCAGTAAATATTTTGTATTGTGATCATTATTGTTCATTCGTAGTTGTTGACTTCTTTGTTGAAACGTATTGTCTAGCTGTAAGTAATAAGCACTGTTTTTCTGCAAAAATGAAAAAGACAAAAGTAATGGTCTGTAAACAAATTAGCCATGTTAAATAAAAAAAAATATATATATGCATAATCTGCTACTTTTAGCGCAGTTAAAACCATTATATTGTAGAATATTTAAAGTTTAATACAAACAATATTGCTAGCATATTAAAATTTCATGCTTAAAATATTGTACAACAATCAATTAAACATTTTTATTTGAATATAGACTGATTTTTATTTGAATATCGGCTAATCTGTATGTTTTTGATGCATCATTATGTATATTAATTTGTAAATGATTAAAAAATAAACAATAATATGGTCTATTCAAAATGGTGATGTTATGTTTTTTCAATAAATTCCTGTTAGAAATAATCTAATGCTGTAAAAATTTAGTTAAACTATAAGAAAAAAAAATATTTGACAAATGTTAAGTATGCATACTGACTTTTAAAGATTGTTATGTCAAAATATTTGGGGGAAGGGGCGAAGTATATTTAACATATATTTACAACTTTGAAATATGTGAATTGTTATAGAATTCTCCTTCTATATAATTTTTTCAACCATAAATTGATGATTTTGAATTCTCGTAGTATCTTTTTACATTGATGTTCTTTTACATTAATCAAATTTTAAAATAAGGAATGGAAGAAAATAAGCAATTGTTTATTTAACACTTTTCGCCACTTTTTTTTCTTGGCTTCTCACTAAAGAGTTTTGCAGTTTTAATTTTTTTTCATTGCAATGATAAAGATAAAAATAAATTTTTAGTAAACAAGATTGCCATGTTAAAATAATTAATTAATCAATTACTTTTTAGTTAAAACCATTGCATTTTAGAATGTTTGAAATTTTATTCACAAGTCGAATACTGTTGTTACATTATTTGAATTTCCTGTTTAATATATTGTAAAATGGTGAGTTAAATATCTCTATTTTCATTTCATGAATATAGACAGATGTTTTTGATGTATGATTAATTATATTAATTTATAAATGATAGCAAATAGTTAAAAAATAAGCACAATATGGTCTACTCAAAGTGTGTTTACATTAAATGAAGAACAGTGCTTAAAAGGTGTTAAAATTTTTATTTATGAAGTTTTTAAAAAAAATGTGAACATTTCCTATTTGCTCTATGAGCTTATACAATGTACAAAAATATTTTAATAGTTAAATGTCATTGTACTTAATCTTTAAAAAAAATTAAAAAGTATTGAATTTGATATATTTTTGTATCTGTATATATACTTGAATATTCACTTCAATTGAAAAGGGCTTAAGCATATTGAACTATAATTTCTTCTTTTTTAAAAAAATAATAATAATTAAGAAAGAATAAAATTATTATTTGAAAGCGGTTATAAGTGAAATATTTTTCTATTCTTGCTCGGTGATACTGAGATTTTTTGGTGCAGGTATTGTTATGGAAATCTACCCATTAAGTTGTAAACATTTTCAAATGAAATGATTTAAATTTTAAAGAAATATTCAATGCTTAATAGTTTTAAATTTACTTTAACTAATTTAATGTTTTCAGTATAAAGTAATGTAGAGATTTAAATTTAGTGTTTTCAATGTAAAGTTAACTTTTTTCTCTTGTAATTTTAGCTTCGTCTGCTGGATAAACAAGCTTATCTACCAAGGAGCCATTCAGTTTTGAGATTAGGTGCTGTACAATGCAAATGGAAATTAATATTCTGGTAGAAAACTGGGAGCCATATATTCGATCTTGACAGAGAATAAAACGACTGGAGGTTCTCTTTAAATCTGCCGGAGCTGAAAGTTTGAAGAAAGGTGCATCCCTGTGCAATTCATCCTTGCTGTGTATTTGTGTGATATGCGCAATTGTTGCGGACCATTTTATAAAATCTTTCCACAAAGCAAAAATTTTCAGTTTATTGCTCTGAAATATAGTTCAGTTGCTCAAAAACAAACAATTGAATTGGAGAAAAACTTTAAACTGTATGAAATGACTGTAAAGTTTTGGAATTTTTTTAAATTTAAAAATAATAATAATGAAAATGATAACTCATGGTCCTACTGTTGCTTTTTGAAATAAAAATAAAAATTATTTCATTTAATTACAAATACGTGTTCTTAACTTATATTTTAACAAAAGAATATTGATAAACTTATATTAAACAATGATGATAAGAATGTATTGCTTTTATAGTTGAGTGAAGTTATATTTATATTGTGTTTTGTTTTAAAATAAAATAATTTAGTAGTGAAATGTTTGTCATGATTTGATTTAATTAATTTTTTTATTCTTAACTACTGCATTGTGTAATTTATTCTAGTCATTATAGTTATGCTCAAGTATTATGAAAATTCAAGAAATTTTAAAGATATCAGAAGCAATTTTATTTTAACATCATTATTAGCATTAACTCTAACTTATGAGCAGTTATACTACTAGCATTGTATTTATTACTTCAATTTTGCAGTTCAAATTTGAGATAAGTGTATATATATTTTTATGATGTTTAAATTAATGTAATTGTAAAATAATGATAATAGTAAAAATTTATTTGGCTTAATATTTAAAATATAGCAGAACATTTATTTACATTATTGTAAAAACAGAACATTTAAATCAGAGAAGAATCTTGTTTAAATTTTTATATATAAGGTTCTTTGCAAAAGCAACTTTTTTTAAATGCATAATATATATTTTTTAAGGCTAATTCTTCATAACGCATACTATATACTCAGAGAAAAACCAGGAAGGGAATAGTCTTAAAAAAATCTATTTTGTTATAGTAACTATCTCAAAAGAGTAATTGATTGTAGTAAAATTTTGATCTTTAATACTAAAGGCAACTTTTGAAAGATAATATAAAATTTTTTATTATTTTTTCATCTCATTCTTGTATGCAATTATATGTTTGTGCAAATTTAATTTAGATAACACATAATATTTACTAACAGTTTTGAAATTAAAATGTTATGTAAATTTTTTGCAAAGATTGTTAGTTTAATCGAGCATAACACCTTTAAATAATTATCGAATTGATGAAAATTTCTGATGTGCCCATAAAAATTATTTTAACATTATAAGAAAATATTAGCAATTTTCATGATATTAGTTGCTTCCCAGTTTCATTCCCTGGAAAAAATTTTACCTTGCTTTGAAGTTCTGTTTTTAGGTGTTTTGCTAAATAAAATTTCAAATACTAAAAGAATAAAGTTACGTAAGTATTTCTCCATTTAGCAATTCCAGTGAAAAGAGAAGGGGAAAAAATATGTGTAAATTTGTTGAAGTAAGTAATTTGTATATTTTTAAATTTTGTTCTTTATTGTGCCAATTATAACAAGAAATGTCCACTTAAAAATCGAACAAATTTAATATTATAAAGGGAAAAAATTTTAAGTTTAAATTTCCACTCAATTCAAATGTAAATATATAACTTTATAATTATATAGTGTGGTTTTTATTACATAATTTCAGAATATAAATAATTAATGATAATTGTGAAATTATACATGGCTGAAGTTACACATTTAAAAAATATATATATTACAAACTAACAAATTAAATTGAGATTTTGATAAAATAAGCCCAGGTTTTTAAAAAAAATTAAGAGTACATTTTAAAATTAAAGACTTAAAAATTATAAATGATTTAAAATTTGTCAGAAAACCCATTGTATGAATAAAAGAAAAAAATATCAATAAAAGTTGCAATAAAATATTATTTCCTAATTAAGTTTGAAATATTCAAAAAAATCAGCTGAACATAACATATACTTTGGAGTAAGGAGGAGAAAAATGGAAGGTAGCAGAATTTGCTAATATAATTTTATTTAGTATTTCTGTATTGCTAAGTAAATAAAGCATGGAATGACATAAAACTGTTGTTCTGTGCTTTACTGCTTCACAACAATACAGAAAATTAAGTAAAATTGTATCGCCAAATTATTCTACTACCATCCATGTCTTCCTCTTGCTTACTCCCAAAAAATAAAAAGCAAAGCAAAATAATATCAGAAAATACAAAATCTAATATTATATAGCATCAAAATAATATTATGGCGAACGCTAGATAATATAAGTTTGCATAGAATCTAATATTATATAATGCTGAGCAAACAGCGACCTCTTGTATCTTTTTAATATTAGAAGTTGTGCAAGATAACGTTAGAGTTTCCCGATTTTCTGATGCTATCTAATATTAGGTGCTACTTGGGTTATTAATTTATGATTAATACTTTATTCTCTATTCTAAACTTACCTTTTTATAAATTATGTTTCTATCACAATGCTTAAAAGAAATATAATATATTTAGTTTTAGGCAACTGATATTTATATTTAGTTCTGCATTTATCAGTAATCACTAAACAAGTAAATTTTTTTGGGAAAAACAGCTTTTCTAAAGATAGTATAAATGCAAATCACTTGACACTATAACTGCTTATCATTCTACCATTTAGACTTTAATCAACACAAATCATACATTGGTAATAACCGGAGTTTAAAAATGCTGCTAAACCAGTATCTAAATTTATCTTACCTTAATGAAACTATCAAGCACTGCAACAAGAAGATCAGATAGTTGATCCCCATATTTTTGCTTGGATGGAAGGATACATCCCTTAAGAATAAGAAAACATAATATGAGTCTGAATTAAAGTTTGGTGATTTTTAAGCATAGGAAGTAAATAATAAAATTCCAAAAAATAATTACCTCTACTTCTTCAATAGTAAGAGTAATTAATTTGTCTAAAATCATGGCAACTCTTTGACGTTTATTATCATCATTATGCTTGCAAAATCTGTTAAATAAAGAAATACGTATTCATTTCAATGCCATTTTAAGATTCTTTTCAATATTTAAAATATAATGAAATCGGTAAAAAATTAAATAAAATCAATTATAGGCTAAATTACATAAAATAAAATAAGCAATTTCAAAAGGGAATGGAATTATCAATTAACATAATACATAATTTTTAATACATAAATATTATGTAAGCATTTAGTTTCATGAAAGGATGTAATATACATTTATTTCACAATAACCCAGGTAGCAAAAAGATATGATCTAATATCAGAAAGATGCAATATAATACTGCCGTGCTAGAAAACGCAATGCTCTTGAATCCCACCTTCTAATAGTAACATTCGAACTTTCAAAATAATCATCTAATTCATTACTTTTGGTACAGTGCGACATTTTTTCGAAAGGTTATCCCATATTGTTAATAAAAATTATTTATGAAAGAAAACAATAAATGAAATATTAATAAAAATATCATTTTTAGCCAATGTAATGCGAAAAAGCACAAGGTAATATTGGCAGGGCAGAAGTAGGCTGAGTTAAGGTTGTTTACAGTCTCCGCCAATAAGCGAAAGCAGAGATACTCAGTCGCTGCCATTATCATGGAGGGTCAGCTAGAATGAAATTTTTAACTTCAAAGGTATTTATAATTTAGTAACTTTTTAGTAAACTTTATAAATTTCAGTGATAGATAAATAAAACTTTAAAGTAGGTAATGTTTTACTATAGTGTCTTCACAAATAATGTCGTCGTAGCATACACGCAATAATGTCTTCTCGCAACATACACCGCCGCCATTCATTGTGGTAATCAGTTTGAATTAAATTTTTAACTTCAAAGGTATTTATAATTTAGTAATTTTTTAGTAAACTTTATAAATTTCAATGATAGATACATCAAACGTTAAAGTAGTATCGTAGGTAGCGTTTTACCTGTAGAAACATTCACTGTAGGTACTTATAATTTTGAGCACTTCATCAAAACATTCAAGAATTCAGTAAATATTACAATTGTGCTCATTTTTGATAATGTTCGCAAGTAATTGTTAACTATTCTGTTAATACGTATTGTCTGATTATAAATAGTAAGTATTATAGTTAGTTTAGAACAGGTTCTTAAAAACTACTTGGTTCTGAATTTCACAGCAACATTGATAAAGGTAAAATTAAATTTTTAGTAAACAAGTTTGCAATGTTAAAATAATTATTAATTAATCGGCTACTTTTCAGTTAAAACCATTACATTTTAGAATGTTCGAAATTTTATTCATATGAGGAACACTGTTGTTACATTATTTAAATTTCCTGTTTAATATATTGTAAAATAATAAGTTATTTTCCTTTCTTGAATATAGACAGATTTGCATGATTTTGATACATGATTAGTTATATTAATTTATGAATCATAGCAAATGGTTAAAAAATAAGCAACAATATGGTCTAATCAAAGTGTGTTTACGTTATTATTAGCAATTTTCATGATATTAGTTGCTTTCCCAGTTTCATTCCCTGGAAAAATTTCTATCTTGCGTTGAAGTTTTGTTTTTAGGTGTTTTGCTAAATAAAATTTCAAATACTAAAAGAATAAAGTTACGTAAGTATTTCTCCATTTAGCAATTCTAGTGAAAAGAGAAGGGGAAAAAGTATGAGTAAATTTGTTGAAGTAAGTAATTTGAATATTTTTAAATTTTGTTCTTTATTGTGCCAATTATTACAAGAAATGTCCATTTGAAAATTGAACAATTTTAATATTATAACGGGAAAAAAATTTAAGTTTAAATTTCCACTCAGTTCAAATGTAAATATATAACTTTATAATTATGTAGTGTGGTTTTTATTATATAATTTCGGAATATAAATAATGAATGATAATTGTGAAATTACACATGGTGGAAGTTACAAATTTAAAATATATATATATTACAAACTAACAAATTAAATTGAGATTTTGATAAAATAAACCCATTTTTTTTTAAAAAATAGGAGTACATTTTAAAATTAAAGACTGGAAAATTATTAATGATATAAAATTTGTCAGAAAACCCATTGTATGAATAAAAGAAAAAAATATCAATTAAAGGATGCAATAAAATATTTCCTAATTAAGTTTGAAATATTCAAAAAAATCAGCTGAACATAAGATATACTTTGGAGTAAGGAGGAGAAAAATGGAAGGTAGCAGAATTCGCTAATATAATTTTATTTAGTATTTCTGTATTGCTAAGTAAATAATGCATGGAATGACAAACTATTGTTCTATGTTTTACTGCTTCTCAAGAATACAGAAAATTAAGTAAAATTATATCGCCGAATTATTCTACTACCATCCATATCATCCTTACTCCAAAAAAATAAAAAGCAGTGCAAAATAATATCAGAAAATACAAAATCTAATATTATATAGCGTCAAAACTAACGCAAAGCAATATTATGGCAAACGCTAGATAATATTAGTTTGCATAGAATCTAATATTACATAATGCAGAGCAAACAGCGACCTCTTGTATATTTCTAATATTAGAAATTGTGCAAGATAACGTTAGATTTTGCCGATTTTCTGATGTTATCTAATATTAGGTGCTACTTGGGAAGTATATAAAAAAAGTAGAAAATAAGAAATAATCACTTTTTGTAACAGTTCTAGATACCTTGTTAAATAGGGAAGACATGGAGTTATATACTCCAAACACAAATGTTTTAGCTCAATCGTTGAAGATCGAAATCCTTGAATACATTCTTAAAGAAATTCCAGAGTTAAATGGGATGCATTTTAAGCAAGCTTTTCAGCGATTTGCTTGATGAAAATAGTGTTATTTGAAGGAATGCATAATCCTATAATATAGAAAATATAAAATAGGATATTTCCTAATTAATTTTATACTAATTTTATGCTCAACAATAAATACTTAATTCCTAAGACTTTGAAAAAAATCTCAACACAGATTTTTTAAATTATCAAAAGTTGTGTACTAAAAACAAGAGAACACATCTAAGGCATAATTGAAATCTTGAATTTGTTTTATAATGATGCTTCACGGAAAAAATACAATACAGTACAAAAAAATAATCAAACAAAATAAATAAATTTTAAAACTAGTTATGCCGATTTTTCTGGAAGAACCAATAACAGAGTAGGTTTGAGTACCAAAGATTCAGTGGTATAAATTAATGAAAAATTAGATTTGAGTACTGAAATTCAGTAGTGAAAACAACTGAACAACTAGGTTTGAGTATCAAAGAGCCGCCACAGTCAAGCTGGTAAGCTGAACAAAAATTATAACCTAAAATCAACTCAATGAAATGTGTATATGTATTGTTGCAAAAGCTTATTCGCTCATTTTTTTCATCTTTCTTTATGTTTGTAATCCTATTGACGTCTAGGATACTATTCAATGCTCATGTTAGGACTATGTTTGTTTAAATTTAAAAATTAAGTTTCCTTTCATTTGCTTCCTTTTTTTGTTTCTAAACATTTGTATATTAATTTTTTTTTAACACACTTAAACAATTATACAACAATTTAAATACTTTTAATTTAAATACTTAACAATTTAACTACTTTTAACAATTTAAATACTTTTAATAATTATGAGATGTCTTCCATTTTTTTAACTATAACAAATTTCTGTAATGTAGGGTCAATTGCTAAAATTTGTTAACCAAAACAATTGTACATTGCTTGTTATTAATTATTGTATTTGCCGAGAAAGATTTAATTTTTCAAAATAAAAGATGGATGGTTTTACTGAGGGAGCCTCTTTAAATGGTTGCACAATACTAACAAAAGTCATTTTTTAATTCCTTAAATACTATAATTATATTGTCTTAAAGATAAAAAAAAAGTCCTATATCATTTTTATTTATTTATTATTCTTGAAGATTAAATCCAAGCTTTATTTGTTACTCTAACTGCACATAAATTTCAAACACATTACAAAACAGCTTCGATTGAAGAAAATAATAGACATCTATCTGATAATAACAAAAAATAAACTTCCATTTGATACGAAAATATTGTTGACGAATCAAAATTTTTATTTAAGAAAAGTTAAATGTTCTATCCAAAATCATGTTGATGCATGATTTTTCTTACAAACAATGAATAGACATTAAAAAAATATTGAATTAACTAAGGCTTTTATTGTGAAAATTTTTTGTTGATCATAAATCAATTTTAAGTTAATTTTCGATAAAAAGTGTTTTACATTTCAATTTCAAAAACTTTTGAAGCTTCTTGAAAAAGACTCATTAAAAAAATCTAGTTAAGTTAGGCTTTATTTTTTAAAAAATATTTTCCTTCAAAAATGCTTTAAGGAAGGATATATATTAAAACCAATGGGAATGTGGAGATGGAATGGACCAACATAATTTAGGGAAACAAGATACATGAAAACTAAATTAGTTCTTAAACAGAAATAATATAAGGAGTTTTTATAAATACAAAAAATAAGTAAATAAAGAATTTTCATCAATGAATAAAAAAAAAAGTGGCATTAAAGCAGCTTTTTAATAGGTTATGTAATAGAATAAGTAATTAAAGAATTTTCATATATTCAACAAATTAAAGAGGCATAAAAAGAACTTTTAAAAAAAGTAACATAACTAGAAAAGTTTTGTCATAGATAATGACAAAAGGGAATTTTAACACAAACATACCAGATGTTTCTCAGAGTTGTCCATCGATTTTTAAATCAAAAGTTCCAGTGAGGGCGCAGAGTAAGTTATATGCAGTTGTTCTTAAGTTAGAATTCGAGCTGCCGAGATTTAAAAGAGCCATATTTAAAAGTGTTCCAGGTACATCTTTTGGCCGAATTTTCGTATGAACAGTAACTGAATCCTAAATAATAATAAAAAAAACATAAGTTTCATATTATTATTAAAAATATTAATAAATTAAATTAGTAATGAAAGTCATAAAATTACAGGACTTAAATGAGCTGGTGAATTGGGCAGAATGCAAGTCTTTCTGGTAAAGCCCATGCATACTAGATCTCATAGCAACTCGGAGATGGCTTTAGCGTGTTAAAAAAAGACCTTAACCATTCGAAAAATTAAAAACTAGAAAATAGTCACAAAATCAGAGAAGCATGGTAAAATTTTGGCGGAAGTCCTGGGCTCAGTTAGGACTATTTGAGCCAATGAAGAAGAAATTAAATAAACAAAGAAGGAACTTAAGCTAACCCTCTTTTAGCAATCAGACTACATTTCTGCAAAATAAGCTGATTTTTTAGAATTTTTTTTTTTACACAAGAAAACATTGACAGTGAAATACTATACAGGGTCCTAGAAAGTAAAAATCAGAGCATTGGATCAAAAATTATTCATCCGAGTAATCTATTTTTTTTTTATGCACAGTATGTGGCGTAACTACCACTACGAATATTAAAACATCAATTCACTGGTATATAAGACATGCTAACTCGATTCAATCACGAGGTACCTTTTGATAGATGACAGTTGGCATGGTCAATAATTCCGCACCCACATTGGTGACCCGGACGTGATTTGAACACACAGTAACGCCCACTTTGCAAAATAACTTGATGGTAACGCCTACTTCGATGGATAGTCCACATTGTACAGTTGACTTTGCTACTTGAGACTGCAAAATGCAACAATGAAAGCTACGACGTGATGTTAATACACCTCTCACATTCAGCACTCAACAAAGCTCTCCAGATCTTTCACAAGTACAGTAACTAGTGTTAATCATTCATCAAATTCTATCCATGATAAAATTCTGGTGGAGGAGTATTGTAACGTAACTACGACTATGAAAATTAAACATCAATTCACTGGTATATAAGACATGCTAACTTGATTCAATCAAGAGGTACCTTTTCATAGATGATGGTTGGCATGATTGATAACTCCTCCCCCACATTAAATTATAAATAGCACATAAATACAGTCGAACCCCGCTATAGTGAACCGTCTGCGGACTCAGTAATGCGTCCACTATAACCGATGGTTCACTATATCCAAATTTTTTGAAGAATATTTTTTGCATAAGACAGTTGAATGATTGAAAATTGGCTTTGCAATTTTGCATAAGTTATTTAAAATATTATTAACTAATTAACAGATAATAAAGCAAAAATTGATGGAAAAAGTCTGGATGGATGATTTGTCTTCAGCTTGCAAAAAAACATGTTCACGACCAGTCTACAACAAAATTTTCCCTTTTAGAAAAATCAAATATTATATTTTTTATAAAAATTTAGGGTCTAGAAAAATTCAAGCTTACATCAAACTTTTAACTAAGTAAGAACTTTTATTTTTCTTAGAAATTTGCAAGAATCAGTCTAAGCAACATCATTCATTTTTTTTAAAATCATTTTTTTAATTCATTTCAATTTTATGCAAGAGAAAGATTTTGAATATTTACTAAACAAAATGAAAAAAAAAATTATGAGCAACAGATAAACTAAAAATGTTGATTTAATTGTCAGTTCTAAATTCCTTGTGAATAATTACTTGAGACAGGATAGCTTTAGAAAAAATGCAAATTGAAGAGGAGGGGGAAATAATTTTTTTTTAAAAAAAAGAGTTTTCTTCCTCAGTTTCATACAATTTATACACAGCCTTTTCTGGTGCATAAGTTCACTTTTTGTACCCTGAACTTGCAATGTCATTTTGGAAGTAGACACATACAGAATTTTGACAAATCTGTGATGCACAGAATAAAAGTGTAACCTATTCTATAAGATAAATACAAACATAAGAAAGTAACAACACAGTCATGTCTAATTTAAACTCTTTAAACAAACAGAACATCAAGAGTTCATCAGAAAAACGAACATAATTAATAAAGAGTGAAATAGAAAAAATTGACTTATGTTCATAGAGTTTCATATTGTTTTTATGTATAAATTTATTTTATAAAAAAGGTATCAATACAAAAAATATTTGTGTCATTTTACTATTTATCCGATACATACAAAACCCACCCTTTAATATTTAAAATTTGGGTTTGATTTAAACATGGAACCAAGCTATACTGCAGAAAATACATAATTTACAAGTTTTCACTTAAATTTTATAAAAATCAAGTATACAAACCATTCCAGCATTAACAGTTAAGGCACTTTTCACAAACTGAAAAATAACTACATCGATACTTTCTTGATAATGCCCATAACTGATAACCTTCAGGTCCCCACTCCTGCAAAAATAATAATAATAATCAGTAAAATTCAAAAAAATTACAATATTATTTGAAATTTCAAAATAACAACTTGAAAGATTTGCAAGCTATAAAATTTATAACTTCTAAATGAATATTATTACAGGGAAATGAGGACAAAATACCATTCGTTTTTTAGCTTAAGTACAATAAAATACATTTTTTCCAACTAAATCCTTATTTTCTATGAAAATCTAACGTGAAATTTTTTTTCCCAGTAAAATAAATAGCTTAGTTTTTTTTAAAACTTTATTACTTTTAAAAACTATACTTAAATAACTTATTGAAAAAAATCAGCATTAATGCTAGGAAAATTTAAAATTTTGCTTTAAAAAAGTGTAACAAACATTTCTTTAAAAAAAAAATTAATAAATTAAAAAAAAATAAAAAGACGTATAACACAAATTTCAAATTATTCAAATAATATCCTTCTTTTATCATTAAAAAATTTCAAAAAATATATATAACATTTTAACAAAATATATATTGAAATTCATGATGCTCACAATTATAGTTTTCATACAAACCTGCTAAAGTTACAAAAGCAAATTAGCATTAGTTTGATTTAAATTCTATTTACAATAAGAATGTAAAAAAGGTTTCTGTAACAGATACTGCTAATGGCCAATATTTAAATAATTTTTGATAAAAAAAATTCAAAAAATTTGTTTTTTTAACCCTTATTTTCAAAAACATATTCAATTATATTTCGAACACATAATACTGTTTAATTAAATTCAAATTCTTATTTCATACTGGTTGAAACTTTGTTAGCTGAAAAACATCCTGTTATCTACAGGGCTGAAAGTTCATATATATCAAGATGGAAAAGAGTAAACACTGGTAACCAATAAATTTTATTTTTAGCTTTTATTCGGAAATAATAAAATATCCATTATTACCATTACTCTAGATAAGGAAGCATATTCTAATTAGCCTATTTTTACGTAAAATAATATTACTTAAGTCTACTTATAAAAAAAATAATAAAGATCTATAAGAACTTTGAAATGCGTATTAAGTTGTGAGAATTTAATGGAAACTTTTCCTTTTGAAAGTAAAGAATTATATATTATTATGGGAAGCTAAAAGCAATAAAATGTATGAATGTGATAAGGATTATTATAAATGTGAGATTTCTAAAGTGTATTTTCTCTAGTTTAATTTTATTAGTACTTTTCTTTATGCACAAAAGGTTTCATATATTTAAAGATGTTTCTGGTAATAAATTAAAATAACAATGATTTAGCAATTTAAAAAAGGATGTTTACTTTTAAAAAAGATAGATACTTCATTATTAAAAATGTATTTATATTGCTATTTTTAACTGCATGCATACTGCATACTCTATAAAAAATGGAATATAATAATAGTGCATAAGATTTTTCAAAACATTATCTTATAAGTTAGAAATGGTAAGTTAAAAGTTTTTCTAAAAGGGAAAGAATATCTTATTTGTTTTTTATTCCAGATAATTCCCTCTTAATAAAATTACAAAGGAATGGTTTCATAAAATCCTTAATCTGCAATCAAACACAAAATTTTTAATTGAAAGTTAAACCATTTTTCGCTTAAATGCTAAAAAATCAAATGCCTCAAAATTTATACATATTTTTTTCAAAAAGGAAAAGTATTGAAGGTGATAACTTTCTAAACATAGTTAAAAAAAATTATAATGTTTTAACCTAGGTGGATCAACTTCGTAGCTAACGTTAGGCAGATCTAAAAGTGTGCTTAACAATGGATCAAGCAAACTTAACAAATAACCTGCACCATATATCTCAAAGCAGAATGCCATAATTTTGCTACCAAGACTATTTCCTTGAAATAATGTTAACTTACAATCCATTACTTCTACCTAAAAACAGTAAACAATAAAAAAATGAATAATATTGACAATAGAATAATAAACACAATAAAATAAGAAGAAATTCAATGGTGTGTTTTTATATTCAATTAGTAATTTAAAGAAATACTTATAATTCATATTTTTTTAAAAGTGAATTATAAATATAATAAATATTTAAATTTAAAAGCTCTGTACTACTTTGCAAAGGAATGTTATGACTCTATTGCTGATTTTCCCAGTTATAATTTTATTACTACTAATTCAATTAAATTTTTTAAAAATTTGCATATAACAGAGTTGTAACTTAAAAAAAAAAATTTCTTTTCACTGAAAGAGTTTGCTGATAGTTCTTTGAAAGCAAAAAAAGCCATTATTTTAATTAAAATAATTCATTTCACATAAATCTTTTTTTAACAAAATAAATTGAATAAGCAATTAATAAAATTTTCAAAAATTTCATTAATTTTATTAAATTAGTGACTGTTAATATACATGAAAAAATTGTTAGAATTTGTTAATTTGGATGAATAATTTTGGATTTACATGTAACGTCACAAGAGCTTCGCACACACAAATTTCGCTAAAAATAGAAACTTTTTTTAACTGAGCATTTCAGTTGAGGAAAAAAAAAATGTTTATTACTCTAAAATAGTCATACACACATCATATAGCAAATTTGCCAATTCATGTAAATAAAATATAGTTACTTCTTTGTAGAACATGTTCCACAGCAGAGGGGCTAACAAGTGCTTAGCATCAAACAGAGTTACAAATACTCTAGCCAATTCATCCTAAAACATATAAATAACAAACATTTTTATTTAAAAAAAAACCTTAAAAATATTGCAAGCAAATTTCTGAACAAACTTAATCACAGATTAATAGAATTTTAAATAAGTAGCCATAAATATGATACATCATGCAGAAAAATAAGTTTGAAATACACTCTAACTTATGTAACAACAAATGACTTAAAATACTTTTTTAAAATAGGCACATATTTTTATATATTTGATTTCCTATGCATAGGAAGTGATAACATATTTTTATCTCACTAAAATAAAAATAATGTAAACATTAACCAAATCTTACGTTACATACTATCAGATAATTTAACATATTTTCATTTATACAAAATATATATGTTTTGTTATTGCTTTGAAATTTTATTCATGGAAAATGATAACATATTTTTATCTCATCAGAATTAATATAATAAAATCATTAAACAAACCTCAAGTAATATATTAGCAAATAATTTAATGAATTGTCAATTATTTATACAAAATATATATGTTTTGACATGCTTTGAATTTTCATGCAAAGGCAGTAATTTATTTCTTATCTCATTAAAACTAATAAATAAGAAACCATTAAACGAACTTCATTAGTTTCATACTAACAGATAATTCAATGTATTCTTAATTATTTATATAAAATATATATGTTTTGTTATAGCTTTTAATTTTCAAGCATGGGGAGTGATAATTTATTTATCTTGTGATAATTTATTTATCTTGATAAAGCCAATATACAAACCTTAACATATGTAACATCAGATCAATGTATTATCAATTATTTACACAAATATACATGTTTGGTAATATCCTTGAGTTAGTATGCAGGAAAAGTGCTAACTTACTTTCATCTTTTAGAATTAAAATAATGAAAAATTATAACAGGGTGCATAGCCAAATTATTCAACAAAAAATAAGCACATTTTAAGCACTTTTCAAGCAATCAAAAATATTTTTAAACACTAATTAAGTACTATAATTAAGCAGGATTGGAAAGTTTTTGACAATTAAAGATTTTATCTTGTTCTAACCATCATTTCAAAAAAAAAATAAATAATAAATAATAAAAATCGAAGCAAAAATCAACATAGTAATGGAAAAATCTCATTTTGAAAAAGGGAAAATTAAGCACTTTTTAAAAACACAAAATGAAAAAAGCACCAAGGGCTTTTAAAAAATGAAAATCTAAAATAAGCACCTTTAAGCACTTCTTAAAAAAGCTATTCACCCTGTATAAAAAAAACTAAATTTAGTGTTTTCAAATTATCCTTTAAAGTTTGACAGTTAACAATAGAAGTCAATTAATTACTATAATAAATGCTTGAAACTATTAGTTTAGCAATGAAACAAATTTGAGTTGCTCACCATTTGATGATTCATGACAACACTAGTTAAAGCCATTGCAATAGGCGGTTCTCCTTTATCACCAATCATTGTAACAAGCTGAACTAACTGTTCATATCCATCTGCTAACACAGTTTCTGCAAGCATATCAAATTCAGTCCTTGCTGTAAAATTTTGGTCAGAACTTCCATGAAAGCTGCTCTGGTTTGAAGATCCTTATGGCACCCTAAGCCTAAAAATATAAATCAATTTAATAAAATTGAAAGTAAAACAATTATTTTTGATAAAACATTAACGAGCATTAGGTTCATTATCATAAAGAATTACTTAATTTTTAGATCAACATTGGGATTAATAACTTGTCTAAAACTATCCCTCTGGTCCACCATGAAAATTTATTGCCATACAAAGTATAATGTTTTGCAAAGCATTTGTGTAAAGATCTTCGTAGAACAAGATGGCATCATTTTTAAAAAAAGAATAGAATTGGAAATGTTCAAAATTCAACAGGTTACATAGCGAAGAACATTATATGATATGCTTGAAATTCATCACAATTCAACTAAATATATAATACAAAGTTAGGGATTACACACAGTTAAGGAGACATTAAGTAGCAATAATAAAGAGGTAAAAAAAAAAAAAAGGAATCTGAACTCCATTTCCAAGTTGCTGATTTGGGAAGGTATCTAGTAAGTTTCTAAGCAATAGACTTCTATTTGGTTACACCTGTTTGAAAAATTAAGACAATTACTTATGCCATACAATGTTGTACATGATTGATGTTGTACATCAACATATTTTATTTCACTTCAGTTTAACTTAAGTGTTAAGTGTTCAGATTTTTGTGTCAAACAGATTCCATTTATTTCTTAATTTGATGAACTAAAAGATCTGTAAAAAAAATCTAAACCATTCTAAAATACAGAGTACACTTTAATAATTTATAACTCTAATTTGTATTTTAATTTGCAGTTTTAAAGAATTTATTGTTTATTTTTAACAGCCTCTCTGGGATACCACTTTAAGAAAGGATAACTGAGATGTGAGCTCCTGGAAGTGAAGGAAAGAACAGGCTGTGGCAAATAAACTACCTACTATCTTTTTTTTCTTTACTCTCTCCTATTTTGATGAAAAAGAAGTTGACCTGGTGTATGTACAAAAATAGAGCAAGTTTTTAAATGAGAGCACAAAGAGTATATTTAAATCAAAATTCAACCATGAGCTTAAGAAGACGCTATACCGCGAGGCTCCATGAAAGATTTGAATGCTCTAGCCAGTTAGCTCTGCCAATATCAAACAAATCTTTTGACAAGAATTAATCTTTATGTATATTGGGGAAATCATTTAATATTTGCACTAAACATAAAAAAAAAAGTTTTATAATTTATTAAAAAACCCAATTTATAATTAGTTTCAAAAGTAAAATTTTAAATAACAGGAGGACATTTTCATAGCATAAGCAGAAAAGTTTTTTTTTTTTTTTTTTAAATTATTTGTTAATTTTTAAAAAGTTTGCCCTCCTTTGTAAGGGTTATTTACTGGGTAACTAGCATTTAATGAGCATAACTCTCCGATGTTAAGCACTTTTGCTCTTACTAGAATACTACTTTAGGCTTCAGTAGCTACAGGGAAATTTATTATGAAATGGATGAGCTCTACTTTGATTGTTTACGAGGCCTTTATTAGAAGTAAAGAAACAATGCTGCTTTCTCACTTGATAAAAGTTTAATTGATTAAAAGTACATTACAAATAACTTATTAGTACATGTCTTATTTTACGACATAGTTGCCACCATTCTCAAAGCATTTGTTAAGTCTGGGTACAATTTTTTGTATTCCACAATCATAGAACTTTGCTGCCTGTTGTTGGAACTAATAACTTTTGCTGCATGTTGTTGGAACCATGAATTCAACTTAAGTTATAATTTCATTATCGCTGTGAAAATTTTGCCCTGCGAAATATTTTTTTCCAGTAAAGAAATAATCGCTGGACTGGGAAGCTGGGTACAAGACACAGGATGTATGATGCACAGCGTCAGAATGAGTGTTGTCATGCAACAAGCAAACTTCTTATGTCATCAAGCCCCTGCGCTTGTTTTGAATAGTACGCCTTTTGCTTACATGAACTATTACCTATATATATATTAACTATAAACTTATTACCATACGTAACCTTTTGAATGATGAAAACTTATTATGGAATACACTTTACACCTGGCGGTATTCTAAACTGATGCAGACATTATAAAGACGTGCTGCTGAAACAAAGCTTAACATAAAAATAACGAATAACCTCAAGGAAAAAGTGAAACCTTCAAGGTTATAGTCCGCATTGCCCATGGACTCACAGAGACTTCTCCTTTGGTGTTAAAGGTGAAGTATATTTACTTCCTAAAAACACCCCACAATTAACGAATTCACTGGGGTCTGAGTTAAAACTCAAAACTAAGATCAGTCACCCAAGCCACAACCATATCGCAAATGTAATTGTACTTTGTTTTGAAGGCCTGCTTAAAAACATTTGAACTAAAATTAATAAATCAAAACCATCTAAAATATGACACACAACGTTTGCTCCCTCCTTCAGTGGGCCGTGGTAAAATTATCAAATGTTGACCAGATCATGGTGATAAAAAGGTTGAGAAGCAATTTTATATACTAGTGAATTGGTATCGAATAATTGTAGTGGTAGCTACACTGCAATACTTCCCCACCAGAATTTTATTTGTCATAGAATTTGATGAATGGATATCACTGTATGATTCATCGCTGTTTTTATGAGAGGCCGGAAGCACTGAATTAAAATCACCAGATTTTGAGCGCTGATCTGTATTAAGATCACAGTTGTGTGAGTGATTGCTCCTCCGTTGCTATTAGCAGCCATAACCAACGAGAAATAAGGACGTCTTTTAGTAACGTCACAAACAGTATATATATATATATATATTTTTTAACAGTGACTGCCAATTTTAAACATTTGTCATTGCACAATGAACAACAGCTTCGTTTGTCCGTTGGTTGTAGTCGTACTATTCCTTATATCTATTATTATAATATAAATATTTAGCATGCTATATGCATGCACACTACCGAAATGTAAAGGCAATTACAAAAATTGCCTTAAAGTTAACAAATTCCTATGATACGATATTTGATTTATACGATACCCCATCTTAGACTTTTACAAAAACGTGACATTAATGTAGCAGCAGCTAATACAAAGAATATATTCTTTATATTCTATATATTCTTTGGCTAATAGCGGAGTAAGTGCTATTTATCTCTTATATTCGTTTCTGCAAACCTTATTAAAAAGACTTTCTTAACTACCTAATAAAAGAAATCGTATCTAAGTATTATAATTTTTTGGTTACTGTTTGCTTGTTAGCGAATATTATAAAATTGGTAAAACATTCATACTTTTCTAAAACTTTTGGTCGTGAAATAAATGAAATTTAAACATCATTTGTTTTTCTTCTTATATATTTTTTTTAATATTCATGAATTCGGATCAAATATCCTGGAAAATATATTTCAGATGTCATTAAAGTGCTGAAACTTTTATTATTTAAATAACCAGTAACATAAACAAAACAGTTCAGTTTTATTTTTAAAAGAAAGAAAAGATCACTGTTGATAGGCACTTGAGGCTTATTTTTTCTCAATTGATAGTACACTATTATATGATTTAAATTTCATAATTATTTTACTTGAATGCACAAAAATTACTGTGTATGCAATGATAATAATAAAAAATAGAAATTGAAGTCATTGTTAGTCGATTAAATTGTTTTGGGTAATAAATTAGTTTTAACGAAACTGTTGTTCATGCTTCAATTTACAAGATTCCTTCTTACACAGATAAATTTTTTTAGTGTATCTTTTTATGCAGTAGTAAATTATTTTTAATGATTTTTAAAAATTAATTGATTAGATTTCATAATATAATTAAGGTATCACATTAACCAAATACAGGCTAAAGTATTGAAAAATAATTTATTACTTATGTTAAACTTTCAAATAATTCCTAATACAATGAAAAAAAAAACATTTTTCATCTGCTCTATCTGCATTAGTTATAAAGTTTTGAGTATTTTTTGGGAAAAATAGCAGTGTTTTTTTCAGCAAACACGAATGTTTTTTACATGCATGTTTTTTGAAGTTTACATGTTATTTGAATCACTAGGGATTTTTTTTTATGTTTGAAGATGGAACTTTATTGAAATTGTTTTCATGATCGGCAATTGTGCATTGAATAAGCGCTTTGAAAATTATTAAAATTTTTACAGCACGTTATTTATACTTGTGCATTCGATATTTTTTAAATTTTTTTTCTTTTCAATTTTACATAAAGGAAACCATAGAAATTGTTATAATTGATATATAAGCAAATGAATGAGCAGATTTATACAGCAAGAATGCTCATTTTTTTGCGAAAAATATTGTATAAACTTACAGTTTTAAATATTTTTGATACTTTAAGTTTCTAAAAATATGAGTCATTATTAAATTTATAAAAATTAATTTGTATTAAAGTGTAGCTTTTTAGTAAGCTAAAAAGATGATTATTTTAATTTTATTTTTAAAAAAAATTACTGTTCTGATAATACTTTGACCCCATAATCATTGAGGAGATAAAATTAAAATTGCATTTTTTCAGATTTGGATGAGTTCTGGAAATTTGTTCGTAATTATTTTTTGTTACAATATCATTTTCTACTGTTCGTTACAATATCATTACATACAAATAATATTGTTTCTTTACAACATCAAATATTCCTACATGTATTTTATTGAGTTATAACGAAATACATAATATTAAAAAACTGAAAATTCATCACTTAAAAATATTTAAATTAGCTAAAGAAAAAATATTTTACTTCGCTCATATAAGATTTGTACTATTTATTAAAGTTTTCTCTTGCTGCAAATCTATACTCAGAGCACTTCCAAAGATGACGTCACAAAGTTACTGAGAGGGGAAAATTCAAACTGAGGCTTTTCGACGAAGATTAGTTAAAATCTGTTTCGACTATTTCTTTTTAGTTGGTAGGCTAGTTGGTAATTTAGTTTTGTTTAGATGTTATGAAACTTTTGATGGATTTAAAATTCCCTAAATTTGATTAAATTTTAAGATAAGACTTGTTGTTTGTAAGTAAAACTATGCTACATAAGTCATTATCATAATTATTTTGGAAGGGTATCGTTTATCGCAATAACTATCTGTAATGGATTTTTGGTTCATATTTAAAGGCAAAATTCAAATTTCAGATTGCAAAAACAATTTTTTCGGAAGTGTGTCGTCTATTGCAATAACTTTCCTTTCCTTCCAGACGCGGATACGTACCTAGGTTAGTAAGATCCTTACCCGTATAATCCGCGTCTGACCACTACTTCCAGCCAACCTCAATCAATTATTTAAAGTTTCAAAAGAAAGGAGGTTAAAATTTTGTTTACAAATATACAGAAATATTAATTATAGTTTAAACAAGAATTTTATATATATATATATATATATATATATATATATATATATATATATATATATATATATATATATATATATATATATATATATATATATATATGACACATAGAAAGTGACAATAAATAAATTTTGAAAAGTAAATTAATATAAAAGAGAAAAAAAAGGTTAAAAAACAAAATTTTTTTTTTCCTCCATTAAAATTTAGATTTCCAGGTATTAAATAATAAAAGAAAGTAATTAAAATGTTATAATAATAAATAAAAAATTGAATAGAAAAGATATGTACAGTATTTACAACATGTAGGTAAGCATTCCAAAATATATAATAATATTTTTTTTAATATTTAAAATTTCAGAATATTATCATTATCAGAAAGAAAATTCATTACTAATAATAATTTGGTTTTAAGTGTATTGTTAGTTATGAAATGTTTTTGCCAAGTTGGTAGATTAGTGATATTCGATGCACGAGTATACCATGAAGCTGTATGGATGCATTCCGTAAGATAGTGTTCTGGAGTGCCCAGAAGGCCGCATGTGCAGTGATTTCCATTTAACGCTTAGGAGGAATTTGAAAAAAATTTTTAGAAGTTTTATTTCTTTTAGAAAGGCAATTTTTTGGGGGTGGTAAAAGAAGCATTTTCTAATTATTATCATCTAACGTTTCGTACAAAAAGAAAGAGAAAACAAAAAACCCTTTATGAACCAAGCCTTGTTTCGATTTAGTAAGCTTTTCGTGGGAAGACAGAACTTTTTATTTAGTCACATTTGGTTAAAATAAAAAGAATGTTTAAAAATATAATACTGAAGTACCATCAATTATTTGTCCGTGGGCTAAAATCTGATGTGACTTGGTAGATAAACTATAACTTATTTTAGCCGAAACTACTTAAAAGGGAATTAGGGTAAAGAGGTATTGGAACGCTAACTATTTCCGACAAAGATCTTGAAGCGTTAAAATTTGAATTCTGAGTATCTATTTCTTGTAGTGCTGAAAACGTGTTCTGAAGAAAACGGTTTGTGAGAAAGATGGAACATTACCTTCAATTGGCGAAAGTTTTTGAAGAAAGGTTTACAGTTATGGGGGACTATAAGAATACGCTTTTAAATCTTAGTTGTGTTGGGCTATTAGAATGACAAAATACGAATTCTAGGTTTTTTTCTGAAAAAAGCTGGTTTTTCTTTTGAATGGTAGTTAAGCCATCTCCTTATGTGTCTCAGCGTAGAGTGCAACGAGAATTGAGACAAAAAATTTTTTTTTGGAAGATAACAATTATAATAGACTAATTTTCTGTGAATTGGAATTTAGAGTTCGCCCAGAAAAACTTATTAAAAGATAATTAATCATCTGTATAATTATGTACAGACCCTTGCCAGTTTTGCGAATTCATGATTGTTGAACTCACAGTAACTCCATAACTACACTGATGGAAACAATTAAAAAGAGGACGGTTTTTTTAAAAAAAAAAAGAACAGCATAAGAAACACCTTTAAGCATATAAGGTATCAGGTGAAGGCCGTGATACCTTGGTTGTTAGGACGTTGGACTCGTGTTCGTGAGAATGGGAAGTTTGAATCCCGCGTATTAAATGGAGAGGCACATATTAAATTCGTCGGGGTCACAAAGTCCTTCAAGTTCCCATAACAAATCAATACGTCTGGGGGTACTGAATTGGAGATTGATCGGTCGGTCTCTGTGGTTCAGGTCAAAACTACGATCTAGGGATGAATAAATGGGTCCGCCTTGTAAAACGTATTTGTGGCTGAAATTATATTCTTGGATATAGATGGCGCCACTGAAAAACAAAAAACGCACCCTCTGCTTTTAATTCGCTTGTCTTCCCAAACAGGCTAGCTGGCATTGGCAAGCGAAACATCAAATGATATCACAGCTCTTTACTGACAATATTGCGTGTCAGTGCCCTTAGGCAGTTGCAATGCCCTTAGGCAGTGGATCTTTGATCGTGTTGAGTTCAGATACCTCATTTTCTCATCGAAGCTTGTAGCGTAAGGACGGTTAGAAATATCGTAGCTAAGCTCAATCCTTGTTTTTTGAATTCCTTTGTTAACCCGTCGTTAGTACGGCCAGTCTTCATCGTCTCTAGACAATATCACAAGTTGATTGTTGGTCCATCACAGGCTATCTGTTGTCGGGATCTCGGGGTTTCGAGAAATTTTGTGTCCACCCCGTGGAAACAGTTCACAGTGGTCTGTGGGTCTGTCGACCTGCTCAAATCCGCAAAGGGGGCAATAACGCCGGCTTAAGACTAGGGATGTAACGGGTATTCGGCCACTATTCAGTATTCGGCCCTTTTGCCGAATTATTAGTCTAAGTATTAATTGGAAAATGATTTTGTTACAAAGATTTTTTGGCGGAAATTTTAATAGTTTTCATAAAGAATAAGCTAAAATCGTATTTTTTAAAATACATTATTCGAAATAGTTTTCACTCATATTTACCAATTTCTGAAACTTGTTAATTTATATTCTGAAAGATACTTGAAAAAGTGAATTTTGAAGAATTGAAACTAGATTACTTTGCACTGAACCACTAGTTCTGATTTTTTTTCTTTTTTTAAATTATATTCAGGAAAGTCAATTTCATCGTTTTTGTTTTAAAAATTAAACAAATTAGTTTTAAACAAATTAGTTTAAATTTAATTAAAGTTTATTTTAAAAACTAATAATATTTCAACATTTTATGTTTGAAAAATAAAGAATTTTTTTTTGTTTTATTTTTGCTTGCTTGTTTGCTCTCTAACTAAAGCGAAGCATATTAACGGAGAGTTTCTAATAAACTTTATTCTTTAATTGTCACTTTTTTCTCGGAAGGTAAAACAGAAAATTAGTAACATAGAAAACTGTGATTCTCAACGTTCAAGTTATATTTCAGAACAAGGAAAATTTTTTTTAGTTTCGCTTTTGATTTTTCTTTTAATAAGCTTTTTTTAAAGAGCATTTTAGTGAACGTTATTCTTTATGGTCACTTTTTTCTAAAGATACGGAAATGTGTTAAATTAGAATTTTTAGCGTTATATCTTTCGTATAAAAATTAAGGACGTTTTTTGTTTCTACTTTTATCTTTTTTTTTCTTCAAAAAACTTTTTTTTTATAGACGTTTTTGTTAAGAAGCGGCATTTTAAGGGATTTTTATTCGACATTAATCTTCTTTTCCTTTAAAATACTGCAATCGGAAAATTTAAATGTTTAGCTTTAAAATTTTATCTTTCAAAAATCAAAATAGATTTTCATTTTTTCTGCATTGTATCTTTGATTTTTAAAATGCGTTTTTATGACAGCGCTGCATTTTTAAAAGGGTTACTGATAGACATTTCTTTTATTGTTTTATGGATGACTTTTCAAATAGCAGTTTTTTTTTGCCTTGAATATTACTAAATACCTAATTATCTTCATTGTCTTAAATATTTTTAATAAAAATCTTTTTTCATTTATTCCTTACCAAGTTTTGTTTAGATTATTTTTCAATAATGACTAAACTTATATCTAGATAAAAATATATTTATGAATTATTTTTTTAAAAAACATATGTTGTTATTCTACCGCCAAATATTCGGCTAAATCACTATTAGTTACATCCCCATTCAACACCATTATTTGAGGCTTCTAGCCAAACGGGATAAATCAGCGACAGCAACACAACTGTCTCTCATTCTGTATGATTCATCAGGAACGTTCATTTCACGGATAGCAGTCGCCTAGAGACTTAATATGGATGGTCAACATTACTTTAACTCTAAATCACAAAAATAATCATCTGGCATGATGCCGAGCACAATTGTCTTGGACAGAGGATGAGTCGCGATTCAGTCTGAACAGCGAATCGAGACGAATTCTCATGTGGAGAGAACCAGAGAATTGATATCAGCCCTCAAACATTGTCGGAAAGCACCACTATGTTCGAGGTTATGTGGGCAGGCATCATGGCAAACGATCATATAGACCTTCTTGTGTCCGATAGGGGTACTACCAACAGGTCAGTGACATAGGGACAAGATACTTTCATCCATTGCAAGACTTTACCACAGACAGATACTTCTTTTTATTGACGATTACGCCCGTCCACATTGGTGGACCAATCGGGAGGATATTTAACTATTGGGGTGACCTGCAATGTCCGCTGACCATAACTCTATCGCTATTATTTCCTCTGACTGACAAGTCACATGTTGCACTGGACAAGTGACCATTTTTTTAAATTTAGGGTTCAGGATGTGCCCACTTTTATTTTTGCCATATATTTGTCTTATATCGGATATTTTGGCCAGGTTTGATTTTAGTTGCTTTGTTAGTTTTTTTTATTGCAATAAAAACTATTGGCTTCTTCAAGTGCTCTCACTATTGTAATGAAAGGAGTTATCCAATCGGTAATATAAGCACTCTGTGATCAACCTCTAACAGTCGAATGGTTAGTTACAAAACGTAAAAAATTGTGTCAATACCGTAATCGGTTATTCGGTATATTTTTGAGTTTTTCCTGCATTTTAACAATTTTTTTTAAATATTATTTTAATGAAATGATTAAAAACTGACTTTACCAGTTTATATTACTTACATTTAAAAATCGAAATAGTGGCAGCTAGCAGACATTCTCTGACTTCAATCATTCCATTTTGCTGCTAAAAAAATAATATATGTTAATAAAGATATTACATAGTATCAGTCGTGCAAAGTTACATAAAACAGAATTGCTATCGTTTAAGACAGTTTTATGTTATTGACTACGTAGAAAAGGTTAAGTAAAACTAGAATTTATTTTTAAAAAAATCAATAAAGTAATTTTATGGATATGCATTGTTATTAGAATTGCAGCAGATCTTTGAATTTATATTAAAGCTGTGATAGGCTTTTGACTGCTGTTAATTTTTTTAATACATAAGGTACCTAATTTCATTTTTTTAATATTGCTTTTATTTATCTAGAACTTATAATTGCTAATTTTGTTAAGTTTTATTCGAGTCTCTTAACTACAGATCAGGTTTTTGTGAAATTTAAAAAAATAATCAATATTTCGAGAAAAAAATTAAGAACCTGTTTTTGATAATTTGATAAAAATCTTTTCACATTTCTTTGAATCTAAAATTATTGTACACCACAGTTCCTGTTTTTGCATATAAGCGAAAAATAAAATCCCTATTTTGGGAGTAAATAAAAACACAAAAGCCTTTTTTTAAACAGTTGTAGCTTTAAACTTATGATTTAAATTCTTAGTCGTTTTTGTTATGCGTAAGACATATCTTATAGAGGGTTAATTTTTTAGGTGAAAAATATTGTTAAAGGTTCACTTTTAAGATAAAAAACATTTGATAAGGGTTCGTTGACGAACCCAAATTTTTATTAAAATGGACCGTGAAATAAAAATGTCAAATATTATCGTAAAAAAACATTAAAAAATTAAATTAAAAAGTAACATAAATGAAATGAAAAATTTAATTTAAAGATTAATAGCGTCATAAAAATTAAAATTTGAGAATTACTTACATGTGCAGATGAAATTTTTCAGAATTATCGAATCCAGCATCTAGTTGCGCTGTTTCTTAAATGTTTCCATTTCAGGTTTAAATTTGTCAAAGTTATTGAGCCCTTAGTTCTTCCTATAAAACTAAATAACATTAAACTATAATATTTAAGCAAAATAAGTCAAATTACATTCTATAGGAGTAAACCATAAGTAAAGCAAAAAACTTGAGAATAAGTGAAAATGATGACAGGTACGAAATTCGATAAGAGGTACCTCAAAAACATATCACAAAGGAATGGACAGAAAACTCAACAAAGAAAACGACGAAAAATAAAGGACAAGAAAACAAAGAAAAACAAGCAGCAAGGCAACGATTGAAAACAAGCATCAAGGATACGATGGAAAACATGCACCAATAAAACGATTGAAAACAATCATCAAGGAAACGATGGAAAACAAACACCAAGAAAACAATGGAAAACAAGCACACACGAAATAATGGAAAGCAAGCACCAACGAAATAATGGAAAGCAAGCACCAACAAAATAATGGAAAACAAGCACCAACGAAATAATGGAAAGCAAGCACCAACGAATTAATGGAAAGCAATCACCAACGAAATAATGGAAAACAAGCACGAACGAAATAATGGAAAACAAGCACCAACGAAATAATGGAAAACAAGCACCAACGAACTAATGGAAAACAAGCACCAACGAAATAATGGAAAACAAGCACACACGAAATAATGGAAAACAAGCACCAACGAAATAATGGAAAGCAAGCACCAACGAAATAATGGAAAACAAGCACCAACGAAATAATGGAAAACAAGCACCAACGAAATAATGGAAAACAAGCACCAACGAAATAATGGAAAACAAGCACCAACGAAATAATGGAAAACAAGCACCAACGAAATAATGGAAAACAAGCACCAACGAAATAATGGAAAGCAAGCACCAACGAAATAATGGAAAGCAAGCACCAACGAAATAATGGAAAGCAAGCACCAACGAAATAATGGAAAGCAAGCACCAACGAAATAATGGAAAACAAGCACCAACGAACTAATGGAAAACAAGCACCAACGAACTAATGGAAAACAAGCACCAACGAACTAATGGAAAGCAAGCACCAACGAACTAATGGAAAGCAAGCACCAACGAACTAATGGAAAGCAAGCACCAACGAACTAATGGAAAGCAAGCACCAACGAAATAATGGAATGCAAGCACCAACGAACTAATGGAAAACAAGCACCAACGAAATAATGGAAAACAAGCAACGAAATAATTGAAAACAAGCACCAACGAAATAATGGAAAACAAGCACCAACGAAATAATGGAAAACAAGCACCAACGAAATAATGGAAAACAAGCACCAACGAACTAATGGAAAACAAGCACCAACGAACTAATGGAAAACAAGCACCAACGAACTAATGGAAAACAAGCACCAACGAAATAATGGGAAGCAAGCACCAACGAACTAATGGAAGGCAAGCACCAACGAAATAATGGGAAGCAAGCACCAACGAACTAATGGAAAACAAGCACCGACGAAATAATGGGAAGCAAGCACCAACGAACTAATGGAAAACAAGCACCGACAAAATAATGGAAAACAAGCACCAACGAACTAATGGAAAGCAAGCACCAACGAACTAATGGAAAAAAAACACCAACGAAATAATGGAAAACAAGCACCAACGAAATAATGGAAAGAAAGCACCAACGAAATAATGGAAAGCAAGCACCAACGAAATAATGGAAAGCAAGCACCAACGAAATAATGAAAAGCAAGCACCAACGAAGTAATGGAAAACAAGCACCAACGAAATAATGGAAAGCAAGCACCAACGAAATAATGGAAAGCAAGCACCAACGAAGTAATGGAAAACAAGCACCAATGAAATAATGGAAAGCAAGCACCAACGAAATAATGGAAAAAAAGCACCAACGGAATAATGGAAAGCAAGCACCAACGAACAAATGGAAAGCAAGCACCAACGAAATAATGGAAAGCAAGCACCAACTAAATAATGGAAAACAAGCACGAACGAAATAATGGAAAACAAGCACGAACGAAATAATGGAAAACAAGCACACACGAAATAATGGAAAGCAAGCACCAACGAAATAAAGGAAAGCAAGCACCAACAAAATAATGGAAAACAAGCACCAACTAAATAATGGAAAACAAGCACCAACGAAATAATGGAAAACAAGCACGAACGAAATAATGGAAAACAAGCACGAACGAAATAATGGAAAACAAGCACCAACAGAATAATGGAAAACAAGCACCAACGAAATAATGGAAAACAAGCACCAACGAAATAATGGAAAACAAGCACCAACGAAATAATGGAAAACAAGCATCAATGAAATAATGGAAAACAAGCACCAACGAAATATTGGAAAGCAAGCACCAACGAAATATTGGAAAGCAAGCACCTACGAAATAATGGAAAACAAGCACCAACGAAATAATGGAAAGCAAGCACCAACGAAATAATGGAAAACAAGCACCAACGAAATAATGGAAAGCAAGCACCAACGAAATAATGGAAAACAAGCACGAACGAAATAATGGAAAACAAGCACGAACGAAATAATGGAAAACAAGCACCAATGAAATATTGGAAAGCAAGCACCAACGAAATAATGGAAAGCAAGCACCAACGAAATAATGGAAGACAAGCACCTACGAAATAATGGAAAACAAGCACCAACGAAATAATGGAAAGCAAGCACCAACGAAATAATGGAAAACAAGCACCAACGAAATAATGGAAAACAAGCACCAACGAAATAATTGAAAACAAGCACCAACGAAATAATGGAAAGCAAGCACCAACAAAATAATGGAAAGCAAGCACCAACGAAATAATGGAAAGCAAGCACCAACAAAATAATGGAAAACAAGCACCAACGAAATAATGGAAAGCAAGCACCAACGAAATAATGGAAAGCAAGCACCAACGAAATAATGGAAAGCAAGCACCAACGAAATAATGGAAAACAAGCACCAACGAAATAATGGAAAGCAAGCACCAACGAAATAATGGAAAGCAAGCGAAAACGAAATAATGGAAAGCAAGCACCAACGAACTAATAAAAAACAAGCACCAACGAAATAATGGAAAACAAGCACCAACGAAATAATTGAAAACAAGCACCAACGAAATAATGGAAAACAAGCACCAACGAAATAATGGAAAACAAGCACCAACGAGATAATGGAAAACAAGCACCAACGAAATAATGGAAAACAAGCACCAACGAAATCATGGAAAACAAGCACCAACGAACTAATGGAAAACAAGCACCAACGAACTAATGGAAAACAAGCACCAACGAACTAATGGAAAGCAAGCACCAACGAACTAATGGAAAGCAAGCACCAACGAACTAATGGAAAGCAAGCACCAACGAAATAATGGAAAGCAAGCACCAACGAAATAATGGAAAGCAAGCACCAACGAAATAATGGAAAACAAGCACCAACGAAATAATGGAAAGCAAGCACCAACGAAATAATGGAAAGCAAGCACCAACGAAATAATGGAAAGCAAGCACCAACGAACTAATGAAAAACAAGCACCAACGAAATAATGGAAAACAAGCACCAACGAAATAATTGAAAACAAGCACCAACGAAATAATGGAAAACAAGCACCAACGAAATAATGGAAAACAAGCACCAACGAAATAATGGAAAACAAGCACCAACGAAATAATGGAAAACAAGCACCAACGAAATCATGGAAAACAAGCACCAACGAAATAATGGAAAGCAAGCACCAACGAAATAATGGAAAGCAAGCACCAACGAAATAATGGAAAGCAAGCACCAACGAAATAATGGAAAGCAAGCACCAACGAAATAATGGAAAACAAGCACCAACGAACTAATGGAAAACAAGCACCAACGAACTAATGGAAAACAAGCACCAACGAACTAATGGAAAGCAAGCACCAACGAACTAATGGAAAGCAAGCACCAACGAACTAATGGAAAGCAAGCACCAACGAACTAATGGAAAGCAAGCACCAACGAACTAATGGAAAGCAAGCACCAACGAAATAATGGAATGCAAGCACCAACGAACTAATGGAAAACAAGCACCAACGAAATAATGGAAAACAAGCAACGAAATAATTGAAAACAAGCACCAACGAAATAATGGAAAACAAGCACCAACGAAATAATGGAAAACAAGCACCAACGAAATAATGGAAAACAAGCACCAACGAACTAATGGAAAACAAGCACCAACGAACTAATGGAAAACAAGCATCAACGAACTAATGGAAAACAAGCACCAACGAAATAATGGGAAGCAAGCACCAACGAACTAATGGAAGGCAAGCACCAACGAAATAATGGGAAGCAAGCACCAACGAACTAATGGAAAACAAGCACCAACGAAATAATGGAAAACAAGCACCAACGAAATAATGGAAAACAAGCACCAACGAACTAATGGAAAACAAGCACCAACGAACTAATGGAAAACAAGCATCAACGAACTAATGGAAAACAAGCACCAACGAAATAATGGGAAGCAAGCACCAACGAACTAATGGAAGGCAAGCACCAACGAAATAATGGGAAGCAAGCACCAACGAACTAATGGAAAACAAGCACCGACGAAATAATGGGAAGCAAGCACCAACGAACTAATGGAAAACAAGCACCGACAAAATAATGGAAAACAAGCACCAACGAACTAATGGAAAGCAAGCACCAACGAACTAATGGAAAAAAAACACCAACGAAATAATGGAAAACAAGCACCAACGAAATAATGGAAAGAAAGCACCAACGAAATAATGGAAAGCAAGCACCAACGAAATAATGGAAAGCAAGCACCAACGAAATAATGAAAAGCAAGCACCAACGAAGTAATGGAAAACAAGCACCAACGAACTAATGGAAAGCAAGCACCAACGAAATAATGGAATGCAAGCACCAACGAACTAATGGAAAACAAGCACCAACGAAATAATGGAAAACAAGCAACGAAATAATTGAAAACAAGCACCAACGAAATAATGGAAAACAAGCACCAACGAAATAATGGAAAACAAGCACCAACGAAATAATGGAAAACAAGCACCAACGAACTAATGGAAAACAAGCACCAACGAACTAATGGAAAACAAGCACCAACGAACTAATGGAAAACAAGCACCAACGAAATAATGGGAAGCAAGCACCAACGAACTAATGGAAGGCAAGCACCAACGAAATAATGGGAAGCAAGCACCAACGAACTAATGGAAAACAAGCACCGACGAAATAATGGGAAGCAAGCACCAACGAACTAATGGAAAACAAGCACCGACAAAATAATGGAAAACAAGCACCAACGAACTAATGGAAAGCAAGCACCAACGAACTAATGGAAAAAAAACACCAACGAAATAATGGAAAACAAGCACCAACGAAATAATGGAAAGAAAGCACCAACGAAATAATGGAAAGCAAGCACCAACGAAATAATGGAAAGCAAGCACCAACGAAATAATGAAAAGCAAGCACCAACGAAGTAATGGAAAACAAGCACCAACGAAATAATGGAAAGCAAGCACCAACGAAATAATGGAAAGCAAGCACCAACGAAGTAATGGAAAACAAGCACCAATGAAATAATGGAAAGCAAGCACCAACGAAATAATGGAAAAAAAGCACCAACGGAATAATGGAAAGCAAGCACCAACGAACAAATGGAAAGCAAGCACCAACGAAATAATGGAAAGCAAGCACCAACTAAATAATGGAAAACAAGCACGAACGAAATAATGGAAAACAAGCACGAACGAAATAATGGAAAACAAGCACACACGAAATAATGGAAAGCAAGCACCAACGAAATAAAGGAAAGCAAGCACCAACAAAATAATGGAAAACAAGCACCAACTAAATAATGGAAAACAAGCACCAACGAAATAATGGAAAACAAGCACGAACGAAATAATGGAAAACAAGCACGAACGAAATAATGGAAAACAAGCACCAACAGAATAATGGAAAACAAGCACCAACGAAATAATGGAAAACAAGCACCAACGAAATAATGGAAAACAAGCACCAACGAAATAATGGAAAACAAGCATCAATGAAATAATGGAAAACAAGCACCAACGAAATATTGGAAAGCAAGCACCAACGAAATATTGGAAAGCAAGCACCTACGAAATAATGGAAAACAAGCACCAACGAAATAATGGAAAGCAAGCACCAACGAAATAATGGAAAACAAGCACCAACGAAATAATGGAAAGCAATCACCAACGAAATAATGGAAAACAAGCACGAACGAAATAATGGAAAACAAGCACGAACGAAATAATGGAAAACAAGCACCAATGAAATATTGGAAAGCAAGCACCAACGAAATAATGGAAAGCAAGCACCAACGAAATAATGGAAGACAAGCACCTACGAAATAATGGAAAACAAGCACCAACGAAATAATGGAAAGCAAGCACCAACGAAATAATGGAAAACAAGCACCAACGAAATAATGGAAAACAAGCACCAACGAAATAATTGAAAACAAGCACCAACGAAATAATGGAAAGCAAGCACCAACAAAATAATGGAAAGCAAGCACCAACGAAATAATGGAAAGCAAGCACCAACAAAATAATGGAAAACAAGCACCAACGAAATAATGGAAAGCAAGCACCAACGAAATAATGGAAAGCAAGCACCAACGAAATAATGGAAAGCAAGCACCAACGAAATAATGGAAAACAAGCACCAACGAAATAATGGAAAGCAAGCACCAACGAAATAATGGAAAGCAAGCGAAAACGAAATAATGGAAAGCAAGCACCAACGAACTAATAAAAAACAAGCACCAACGAAATAATGGAAAACAAGCACCAACGAAATAATTGAAAACAAGCACCAACGAAATAATGGAAAACAAGCACCAACGAAATAATGGAAAACAAGCACCAACGAGACAATGGAAAACAAGCACCAACGAAATAATGGAAAACAAGCACCAACGAAATCATGGAAAACAAGCACCAACGAACTAATGGAAAACAAGCACCAACGAACTAATGGAAAACAGGCACCAACGAACTAATGGAAAGCAAGCACCAACGAACTAATGGAAAGCAAGCACCAACGAAATAATGGAAAGCAAGCACCAACGAAATAATGGAAAGCAAGCACCAACGAAATAATGGAAAACAAGCACCAACGAAATAATGGAAAGCAAGCACCAACGAAATAATGGAAAGCAAGCACCAACGAAATAATGGAAAGCAAGCACCAACGAACTAATGAAAAACAAGCACCAACGAAATAATGGAAAACAAGCACCAACGAAATAATTGAAAACAAGCACCAACGAAATAATGGAAAACAAGCACCAACGAAATAATGGAAAACAAGCACCAACGAAATAATGGAAAACAAGCACCAACGAAATAATGGAAAGCAAGCACCAACGAAATAATGGAAAGCAAGCACCAACGAAATAATGGAAAGCAAGCACCAACGAACTAATGAAAAACAAGCACCAACGAAATAATGGAAAACAAGCACCAACGAAATAATTGAAAACAAGCACCAACGAAATAATGGAAAACAAGCACCAACGAAATAATGGAAAACAAGCACCAACGAAATAATGGAAAACAAGCACCAACGAAATAATGGAAAACAAGCACCAACGAAATAATGGAAAACAAGCACCAACGAAATAATGGAAAGCAAGCACCAACGAAATAATGGAAAGCAAGCACCAACGAAATAATGGAAAGCAAGCACCAACGAAATAATGGAAAGCAAGCACCAACGAAATAATGGAAAACAAGCACCAACGAACTAATGGAAAACAAGCACCAACGAACTAATGGAAAACAAGCACCAACGAACTAATGGAAAGCAAGCACCAACGAACTAATGGAAAGCAAGCACCAACGAACTAATGGAAAGCAAGCACCAACGAACTAATGGAAAGCAAGCACCAACGAAATAATGGAATGCAAGCACCAACGAACTAATGGAAAACAAGCACCAACGAAATAATGGAAAACAAGCAACGAAATAATTGAAAACAAGCACCAACGAAATAATGGAAAACAAGCACCAACGAAATAATGGAAAACAAGCACCAACGAAATAATGGAAAGCAAGCACCAACGAAATAATGGAAAACAAGCACCAACGAAATAATGGAAAACAAGCACCAACGAAATAATTGAAAACAAGCACCAACGAAATAATGGAAAGCAAGCACCAACGAAATAATGGAAAACAAGCACCAACGAGATAATGGAAAACAAGCACCAACGAAATAATGGAAAACAAGCACCAACGAAATCATGGAAAACAAGCACCAACGAACTAATGGAAAACAAGCACCAACGAACTAATGGAAAACAAGCACCAACGAACTAATGGAAAGCAAGCACCAACGAACTAATGGAAAGCAAGCACCAACGAAATAATGGAAAGCAAGCACCAACGAAATAATGGAAAGCAAGCACCAACGAAATAATGGAAAACAAGCACCAACGAAATAATGGAAAGCAAGCACCAACGAAATAATGGAAAGCAAGCACCAACGAAATAATGGAAAGCAAGCACCAACGAACTAATGAAAAACAAGCACCAACGAAATAATGGAAAACAAGCACCAACGAAATAATTGAAAACAAGCACCAACGAAATAATGGAAAACAAGCACCAACGAAATAATGGAAAACAAGCACCAACGAAATAATGGAAAACAAGCACCAACGAAATAATGGAAAGCAAGCACCAACGAAATAATGGAAAGCAAGCACCAACGAAATAATGGAAAGCAAGCACCAACGAACTAATGAAAAACAAGCACCAACGAAATAATGGAAAACAAGCACCAACGAAATAATTGAAAACAAGCACCAACGAAATAATGGAAAACAAGCACCAACGGAATAATGGAAAACAAGCACCAACGAAATAATGGAAAACAAGCACCAACGAAATAATGGAAAACAAGCACCAACGAAATAATGGAAAACAAGCACCAACGAAATAATGGAAAGCAAGCACCAACGAAATAATGGAAAGCAAGCACCAACGAAATAATGGAAAGCAAGCACCAACGAAATAATGGAAAGCAAGCACCAACGAAATAATGGAAAACAAGCACCAACGAACTAATGGAAAACAAGCACCAACGAACTAATGGAAAACAAGCACCAACGAACTAATGGAAAGCAAGCACCAACGAACTAATGGAAAGCAAGCACCAACGAACTAATGGAAAGCAAGCACCAACGAACTAATGGAAAGCAAGCACCAACGAAATAATGGAATGCAAGCACCAACGAACTAATGGAAAACAAGCACCAACGAAATAATGGAAAACAAGCAACGAAATAATTGAAAACAAGCACCAACGAAATAATGGAAAACAAGCACCAACGAAATAATGGAAAACAAGCACCAACGAAATAATGGAAAACAAGCACCAACGAACTAATGGAAAACAAGCACCAACGAACTAATGGAAAACAAGCACCAACGAACTAATGGAAAACAAGCACCAACGAAATAATGGGAAGCAAGCACCAACGAACTAATGGAAGGCAAGCACCAACGAAATAATGGGAAGCAAGCACCAACGAACTAATGGAAAACAAGCACCGACGAAATAATGGGAAGCAAGCACCAACGAACTAATGGAAAACAAGCACCGACAAAATAATGGAAAACAAGCACCAACGAACTAATGGAAAGCAAGCACCAACGAACTAATGGAAAAAAAACACCAACGAAATAATGGAAAACAAGCACCAACGAAATAATGGAAAGAAAGCACCAACGAAATAATGGAAAGCAAGCACCAACGAAATAATGGAAAGCAAGCACCAACGAAATAATGAAAAGCAAGCACCAACGAAGTAATGGAAAACAAGCACCAACGAAATAATGGAAAGCAAGCACCAACGAAATAATGGAAAGCAAGCACCAACGAAGTAATGGAAAACAAGCACCAATGAAATAATGGAAAGCAAGCACCAACGAAATAATGGAAAAAAAGCACCAACGGAATAATGGAAAGCAAGCACCAACGAACAAATGGAAAGCAAGCACCAACGAAATAATGGAAAGCAAGCACCAACTAAATAATGGAAAACAAGCACGAACGAAATAATGGAAAACAAGCACGAACGAAATAATGGAAAACAAGCACACACGAAATAATGGAAAGCAAGCACCAACGAAATAAAGGAAAGCAAGCACCAACAAAATAATGGAAAACAAGCACCAACTAAATAATGGAAAACAAGCACCAACGAAATAATGGAAAACAAGCACGAACGAAATAATGGAAAACAAGCACGAACGAAATAATGGAAAACAAGCAAAAACAGAATAATGGAAAACAAGCACCAACGAAATAATGGAAAACAAGCACCAACGAAATAATGGAAAACAAGCACCAACGAAATAATGGAAAACAAGCATCAATGAAATAATGGAAAACAAGCACCAACGAAATATTGGAAAGCAAGCACCAACGAAATATTGGAAAGCAAGCACCTACGAAATAATGGAAAACAAGCACCAACGAAATAATGGAAAGCAAGCACCAACGAAATAATGGAAAACAAGCACCAACGAAATAATGGAAAGCAATCACCAACGAAATAATGGAAAACAAGCACGAACGAAATAATGGAAAACAAGCACGAACGAAATAATGGAAAACAAGCACCAATGAAATATTGGAAAGCAAGCACCAACGAAATAATGGAAAGCAAGCACCAACGAAATAATGGAAGACAAGCACCTACGAAATAATGGAAAACAAGCACCAACGAAATAATGGAAAGCAAGCACCAACGAAATAATGGAAAACAAGCACCAACGAAATAATGGAAAACAAGCACCAACGAAATAATTGAAAACAAGCACCAACGAAATAATGGAAAGCAAGCACCAACAAAATAATGGAAAGCAAGCACCAACGAAATAATGGAAAGCAAGCACCAACAAAATAATGGAAAACAAGCACCAACGAAATAATGGAAAGCAAGCACCAACGAAATAATGGAAAGCAAGCACCAACGAAATAATGGAAAGCAAGCACCAACGAAATAATGGAAAACAAGCACCAACGAAATAATGGAAAGCAAGCACCAACGAAATAATGGAAAGCAAGCGAAAACGAAATAATGGAAAGCAAGCACCAACGAACTAATAAAAAACAAGCACCAACGAAATAATGGAAAACAAGCACCAACGAAATAATTGAAAACAAGCACCAACGAAATAATGGAAAACAAGCACCAACGAAATAATGGAAAACAAGCACCAACGAGATAATGGAAAACAAGCACCAACGAAATAATGGAAAACAAGCACCAACGAAATCATGGAAAACAAGCACCAACGAACTAATGGAAAACAAGCACCAACGAACTAATGGAAAACAAGCACCAACGAACTAATGGAAAGCAAGCACCAACGAACTAATGGAAAGCAAGCACCAACGAAATAATGGAAAGCAAGCACCAACGAAATAATGGAAAGCAAGCACCAACGAAATAATGGAAAACAAGCACCAACGAAATAATGGAAAGCAAGCACCAACGAAATAATGGAAAGCAAGCACCAACGAAATAATGGAAAGCAAGCACCAACGAACTAATGAAAAACAAGCACCAACGAAATAATGGAAAACAAGCACCAACGAAATAATTGAAAACAAGCACCAACGAAATAATGGAAAACAAGCACCAACGAAATAATGGAAAACAAGCACCAACGAAATAATGGAAAACAAGCACCAACGAAATAATGGAAAACAAGCACCAACGAAATCATGGAAAACAAGCACCAACGAACTAATGGAAAACAAGCACCAACGAACTAATGGAAAACAAGCACCAACGAACTAATGGAAAGCAAGCACCAACGAACTAATGGAAAGCAAGCACCAACGAAATAATGGAAAGCAAGCACCAACGAACTAATGGAAAACAAGCACCAACGAAATAATGGAAAGCAAGCACCAACGAAATAATGGAAAACAAGCACCAACGAAATAATGGAAAACAAGCACCAACGAAATAATGGAAAACAAGCACCAACGAAATAATGGAAAACAAGCACCAACGAAATAATGGAAAGCAAGCACCAACGTAATATTGGAAAGAAAGCACCAACGAAATAATGGAAAACAAGCACGAAGAAAATAATGGAAAGCAAGCACCAACGAACTAATAGATAGCTAGCACCAATGAAATAATGGAAAACAAGCATAAACGAAATAATGGAAAACAAGCACCAACGAAATAATGGAAAACAAGCACCAACGAAATAATGGAAAACAAGCACCAATGAAATAATGGAAAACAAGCACCAACGGAATAATGGAAAGCAAGCACCAACAAAATAATGGAAAGCAAGCACCAACGGAATAATGGAAAGCAAGCACCAACGAACAAATGGAAAGCAAGCACCAACGAAATAATGGAAAGCAAGCACCAACGAAATAATGGAAAGCAATCACCAACGAAATAATGGAAAACAAGCACGAACGAAATAATGGAAAACAAGCACGAACGAAATAATGGAAAACAAGCACCAATGAAATAATGGAAAGCAAGCACCAACGAAATAATGGAAAGCAAGCACCAACGAAATAATGGAAGACAAGCACCTACGAAATAATGGAAAACAAGCACCAACGAAATAATGGAAAGCAAGCACCAACGAAATAATGGAAAACAAGCACCAACGAAATAATGGAAAACAAGCACCAACGAAATAATTGAAAACAAGCACCAACGAAATAATGGAAAGCAAGCACCAACAAAATAATGGAAAGCAAGCACCAACGAAATAATGGAAAGCAAGCACCAACAAAATAATGGAAAACAAGCACCAACGAAATAATGGAAAGCAAGCACCAACGAAATAATGGAAAGCAAGCACCAACGAAATAATGGAAAGCAAGCACCAACGAAATAATGGAAAACAAGCACCAACGAAATAATGGAAAGCAAGCACCAACGAAATAATGGAAAGCAAGCGAAAACGAAATAATGGAAAGCAAGCACCAACGAACTAATAAAAAACAAGCACCAACGAAATAATGGAAAACAAGCACCAACGAAATAATTGAAAACAAGCACCAACGAAATAATGGAAAACAAGCACCAACGAAATAATGGAAAACAAGCACCAACGAGATAATGGAAAACAAGCACCAACGAAATAATGGAAAACAAGCACCAACGAAATCATGGAAAACAAGCACCAACGAACTAATGGAAAACAAGCACCAACGAACTAATGGAAAACAAGCACCAACGAACTAATGGAAAGCAAGCACCAACGAACTAATGGAAAGCAAGCACCAACGAAATAATGGAAAGCAAGCACCAACGAAATAATGGAAAGCAAGCACCAACGAAATAATGGAAAACAAGCACCAACGAAATAATGGAAAGCAAGCACCAACGAAATAATGGAAAGCAAGCACCAACGAAATAATGGAAAGCAAGCACCAACGAACTAATGAAAAACAAGCACCAACGAAATAATGGAAAACAAGCACCAACGAAATAATTGAAAGCAAGCACCAACGAAATAATGGAAAACAAGCACCAACGAAATAATGGAAAACAAGCACCAACGAAATAATGGAAAACAAGCACCAACGAACTAATGGAAAAAAAGCACCAACGAAATAATGGAAAACAAGCACCAACGAAATAATGGAAAACAAGAACCAACGAAATAATGGAAAGCAATCACCAACGATATAATGGAAAACAAGCACGAACGAAATAATGGAAAGCAAGCACCAACGAACTAATAGAAAGCAAGCACCAATGAAATAATGGAAAACAAGCATAAACGAAATAATGGAAAACAAGCACCAACAAAATAATGGAAAACAAGCACCAACGAAATAATGGAAAACAAGCACCAACGAAATAATTGAAAACAAGCACCAGCGAAATAATTGAAAACAAGCACCAACGAAATAATGGAAAACAAGCACCAACGAAATAATGGAAAACAAGCACCAACGAAATAATGGAAAACAAGCACCAACGAAATAATGGAAAACAAGCACAGACGAAATAATGGAAAACAAGCACCAACGAACTAATGGAAAACAAGCACCAACGAACTAATGGAAAACAAGCACCAACGAACTAATGGAAAGCAAGCACCAACGAACTAATGGAAAGCAAGCACCAACGAAATAATGGAATGCAAGCACCAACGAACTAATGGAAAACAAGCACCAACGAAATAATGGAAAACAAGCACCAACGAAATAATTGAAAACAAGCACCAACGAAATAATGGAAAACAAGCACCAACGAAATAATGGAAAACAAGCACCAACGAAATAATGGAAAACAAGCACCAACGAAATAATGGAAAACAAGCACCAACGAACTAATGGAAAACAAGCACCAACGAACTAATGGAAAGCAAGCACCAACGAAGTAATGGAAAGCAAGCACCAACGAACTAATGGAAAGCAAGCACCAACAAAATAATGGAAAGCAAGCACCAACGAAATAATGGAAAGCAAGCACCAACGAAATAATGGAAAGCAAGCACCAACGAAATAATGGAAAGCAAGCACCAACGAAATAATGGAAAGCAAGCACCAACGAAATAAAGGAAAGCAAGCACCAACGAACTAATGGAAAACAAGCACCAACGAAATAATGGAAAGCAAGCACCAGCGGAATAATGGAAAGCAAGCACCAACGAACAAATGGAAAGCAAGCACCAACGAAATAATGGAAAGCAAGCACCAACTAAATAATGGAAAACAAACACGAACGAAATAATGGAAAACAATCACCAACGAAATAATGGAAAACAAGCACGAACGAAATAATGGAAAACAAGCACTAACGAAATAATGGCAAACAAGCACCAACGAAATAATGGAAAGCAAGCACCAACGAAATATTGGAAAGCAAGCACCAACGAAATAATGGAAAACAAGCACGAAGAAAATAATGGAAAGCAAGCACCAACGAACTAATAGAAAGCTAGCACCAATGAAATAATGGAAAACAAGCATAAACGAAATAATGGAAAACAAGCACCAACGAAATAATGGAAAACAAGCACCAACGAAATAATGGAAAACAAGCACCAACGGAATAATGGAAAGCAAGCACCAACAAAATAATGGAAAGCAAGCACCAACGGAATAATGGAAAGCAAGCACCAACGAACAAATGGAAAGCAAGCACCAACGAAATAATGGAAAGCAAGCACCAACTAAATAATGGAAAACAAGCACCAACAAAATAATGGAAAACAAGCACCAGCGAACTAATGGAAAGCAAGCACCAACGAACTAATGGAAAGCAAGCACCAACGAAATAATGGAATGCAAGCACCAACGAACTAATGGAAAACAAGCACCAACGAAATAATGGAAAACAAGCACCAACGAAATAATTGAAAACAAGCACCAACGAAATAATGGAAAACAAGCACCAACGAAATAATGGAAAACAAGCACCAACAAAATAATGGAAAACAAGCACCAACGAAATAATGGAAAACAAGCACCAACGAACTAATGGAAAACAAGCACCAACGAACTAATGGAAAGCAAGCACCAACGAAGTAATGGAAAGCAAGCACCAACGAACTAATGGAAAGCAAGCACCAACAAAATAATGGAAAGCAAGCACCAACGAAATAATGGAAAGCAAGCACCAACGAAATAATGGAAAGCAAGCACCAACGAAATAATGGAAAGCAAGCACCAACGAAATAATGGAAAGCAAGCACCAACGAAATAAAGGAAAGCAAGCACCAACGAACTAATGGAAAACAAGCACCAACGAAATAATGGAAAGCAAGCACCAGCGGAATAATGGAAAGCAAGCACCAACGAACAAATGGAAAGCAAGCACCAACGAAATAATGGAAAGCAAGCACCAACTAAATAATGGAAAACAAACACGAACGAAATAATGGAAAACAATCACCAACGAAATAATGGAAAACAAGCACGAACGAAATAATGGAAAACAAGCACGAACGAAATAATGGAAAACAAGCACCAACGAAATAATGGAAAACAAGCACCAACGAAATAATGGAAAACAAGCACCAAGGAAATAATGGAAAACAAGCACCAAGGAAATAATGGAAAACAAGCACTAACGAAATAATGGCAAACAAGCACCAACGAAATAATGGAAAGCAAGCACCAACGAAATATTGGAAAGCAAGCACCAACGAAATAATGGAAAACAAGCACGAAGAAAATAATGGAAAGCAAGCACCAACGAACTAATAGAAAGCTAGCACCAATGAAATAATGGAAAACAAGCATAAACGAAATAATGGAAAACAAGCACCAACGAAATAATGGAAAACAAGCACCAACGAAATAATGGAAAACAAGCAGCAACGGAATAATGGAAAGCAAGCACCAACAAAATAATGGAAAGCAAGCACCAACGGAATAATGGAAAGCAAGCACCAACGAACAAATGGAAAGCAAGCACCAACGAAATAATGGAAAGCAAGCACCAACTAAATAATGGAAAACAAGCACCAACAAAATAATGGAAAACAAGCACCAACGAACTAATGGAAAACAAGCACCAACGAAATAATGGAAAGCAAGCACTAGCGGAATAATGGAAAGCAAGCACCAACGAACAAATGGAAAGCAAGCACCAACGAAATAATGGAAAGCAAGCACCAACTAAATAATGGAAAACAAACACGAACGAAATAATGGAAAACAATCACCAACGAAATAATGGAAAACAAGCACGAACGAAATAATGGAAAACAAGCACGAACGAAATAATGGAAAACAAGCACAAACGAAATAATGGAAAACAAGCACCAACGAAATAATGGAAAACAAGCACCAAGGAAATAATGGAAAACAAGCACCAAGGAAATAATGGAAAACAAGCACTAACGAAATAATGGCAAACAAGCACCAACGAAATAATGGAAAGCAAGCACCAACGAAATATTGGAAAGCAAGCACCAACGAAATAATGGAAAACAAGCACGAAGAAAATAATGGAAAGCAAGCACCAACGAACTAATAGAAAGCTAGCACCAATGAAATAATGGAAAACAAGCATAAACGAAATAATGGAAAACAAGCACCAACGAAATAATGGAAAACAAGCAGCAACGGAATAATGGAAAGCAAGCACCAACAAAATAATGGAAAGCAAGCACCAACGGAATAATGGAAAGCAAGCACCAACGAACAAATGGAAAGCAAGCACCAACGAAATAATGGAAAGCAAGCACCAACTAAATAATGGAAAACAAGCACCAACAAAATAATGGAAAACAAGCACCAACGAAATAATGGAAAACAAGCACCAACGAAATAATGGAAAACAAGCACCAATGGAATAATGGAAAGCAAGCACCAACAAAATAATGGAAAACAAGCACCAACGAAATAATGGAAAGCAAGCACCAACTAAATAATGGAAAACAAACACGAACGAAATAATGGAAAACAATCACCAACGAAATAATGGAAAACAAGCACGAACGAAATAATGGAAAACAAGCACTAACGAAATAATGGCAAACAAGCACCAACGAAATAATGGAAAGCAAGCACCAACGAAATATTGGAAAGCAAGCACCAACGAAATAATGGAAAACAAGCACGAAGAAAATAATGGAAAGCAAGCACCAACGAACTAATAGAAAGCTAGCACCAATGAAATAATGGAAAACAAGCATAAACGAAATAATGGAAAACAAGCACCAACGAAATAATGGAAAACAAGCACCAACGAAATAATGGAAAACAAGCACCAACGGAATAATGGAAAGCAAGCACCAACAAAATAATGGAAAGCAAGCACCAACGGAATAATGGAAAGCAAGCACCAACGAACAAATGGAAAGCAAGCACCAACGAAATAATGGAAAGCAAGCACCAACTAAATAATGGAAAACAAGCACCAACAAAATAATGGAAAACAAGCACCAGCGAACTAATGGAAAGCAAGCACCAACGAACTAATGGAAAGCAAGCACCAACGAAGTAATGGAAAGCAAGCACCAACGAACTAATGGAAAGCAAGCACCAACAAAATAATGGAAAGCAAGCACCAACGAAATAATGGAAAGCAAGCACCAACGAAATAATGGAAAGCAAGCACCAACGAAATAATGGAAAGCAAGCACCAACGAAATAATGGAAAGCAAGCACCAACGAAATAAAGGAAAGCAAGCACCAACGAACTAATGGAAAACAAGCACCAACGAAATAATGGAAAGCAAGCACCAGCGGAATAATGGAAAGCAAGCACCAACGAACAAATGGAAAGCAAGCACCAACGAAATAATGGAAAGCAAGCACCAACTAAATAATGGAAAACAAACACGAACGAAATAATGGAAAACAATCACCAACGAAATAATGGAAAACAAGCACGAACGAAATAATGGAAAACAAGCACGAACGAAATAATGGAAAACAAGCACCAACGAAATAATGGAAAACAAGCACCAACGAAATAATGGAAAACAAGCACCAAGGAAATAATGGAAAACAAGCACCAAGGAAATAATGGAAAACAAGCACTAACGAAATAATGGCAAACAAGCACCAACGAAATAATGGAAAGCAAGCACCAACGAAATATTGGAAAGCAAGCACCAACGAAATAATGGAAAACAAGCACGAAGAAAATAATGGAAAGCAAGCACCAACGAACTAATAGAAAGCTAGCACCAATGAAATAATGGAAAACAAGCATAAACGAAATAATGGAAAACAAGCACCAACGAAATAATGGAAAACAAGCACCAACGAAATAATGGAAAACAAGCAGCAACGGAATAATGGAAAGCAAGCACCAACAAAATAATGGAAAGCAAGCACCAACGGAATAATGGAAAGCAAGCACCAACGAACAAATGGAAAGCAAGCACCAACGAAATAATGGAAAGCAAGCACCAACTAAATAATGGAAAACAAGCACCAACAAAATAATGGAAAACAAGCACCAACGAACTAATGGAAAACCAGCACCAACGAAATAATGGAAAGCAAGCACTAGCGGAATAATGGAAAGCAAGCACCAACGAACAAATGGAAAGCAAGCACCAACGAAATAATGGAAAGCAAGCACCAACTAAATAATGGAAAACAAACACGAACGAAATAATGGAAAACAATCACCAACGAAATAATGGAAAACAAGCACGAACGAAATAATGGAAAACAAGCACGAACGAAATAATGGAAAACAAGCACCAACGAAATAATGGAAAACAAGCACCAACGAAATAATGGAAAACAAGCACCAAGGAAATAATGGAAAACAAGCACCAAGGAAATAATGGAAAACAAGCACTAACGAAATAATGGCAAACAAGCACCAACGAAATAATGGAAAGCAAGCACCAACGAAATATTGGAAAGCAAGCACCAACGAAATAATGGAAAACAAGCACGAAGAAAATAATGGAAAGCAAGCACCAACGAACTAATAGAAAGCTAGCACCAATGAAATAATGGAAAACAAGCATAAACGAAATAATGGAAAACAAGCACCAACGAAATAATGGAAAACAAGCACCAACGAAATAATGGAAAACAAGCAGCAACGGAATAATGGAAAGCAAGCACCAACAAAATAATGGAAAGCAAGCACCAACGGAATAATGGAAAGCAAGCACCAACGAACAAATGGAAAGCAAGCACCAACGAAATAATGGAAAGCAAGCACCAACTAAATAATGGAAAACAAGCACCAACAAAATAATGGAAAACAAGCACCAACGAAATAATGGAAAACAAGCACCAACGAAATAATGGAAAACAAGCACCAATGGAATAATGGAAAGCAAGCACCAACAAAATAATGGAAAACAAGCACCAATGAAATAATGGAAAGCAAGCACCAACGAAATAATGGAAAGCAAGCACCAACAAAATAATGGAAAGCAAGCACCAACGAAATAATGGAAAGCAAGCACCAACGAAGTAATGGAAAACAAGCACCAACGAAATAATGGAAAGCAAGCCCCAACGAAATAATGGAAAGCAAGCACCAACGAAATAATGGAAAGCAAGCATCAACTGAATAATGGAAAGCAAGCACTAACAAAATAATGGAAAACAAGCACCAACGAAATAATGGAAAACAAGCACTAACGAAATGAGGGAAAACCAGCACCAAGGAAACAATGGAAAACAAGTACCAACAAAATAATGGAAAACAAGCACGAAGAAAATAATGGAAAGCAAGCACCAACGAACTAATAGAAAGCAAGCACCAATGAAAAAATGGAAAACAAGCATAAACGAAATAATGGAAAACAAGCACCAACGAAATAATGGAAAACAAGCACCAACGAAATAATGGAAAACAAGCACCAACGAAATAATGGAAAACAAGCACCAACGAAATAATTGAAAACAAGCACCAACGAAATAATGGAAAGCAAGCACCAACAAAATAATGGAAAGCAAGAACCAACGAAATAATGGAAAGCAAGCACCAACAAAATAATGGAAAACAAGCACCAACGAAATAATGGAAAGCAAGCACCAACGAAATAATAGAAAACAAGCACCAACGAAATAATGGAAAGCAAGCACCAACGAAATAATGGAAAACAAGCACCAACGAACTAATGGAAAACAAGCACCAACGAAATAATGGAAAACAAGCACCAACGAAATAATGGAAAACAAGAACCAACGAAATAATGGAAAGCAATCACCAACGAAATAATGGAAAACAAGCACGAACGAAATAATGGAAAGCAAGCACCAACGAACTAATAGAAAGCAAGCACCAATGAAATAATGGAAAACAAGCATAAACGAAATAATGGAAAACAAGCACCAACGAAATAATGGAAAACAAGTACCAACGAAATAATGGAAAACAAGCACCAACGAAATAATGGAAAACAAGCACCAACGAAATAATTGAAAACAAGCACCAACGAAATAATGGAAAACAAGCACCAACGAAATAATGGAAAACAAGCACCAACGAAATAATGGAAAACAAGCACAGACGAAATAATGGAAAACAAGCACCAACGAAATAATGGAAAACAAGCACCAACGAACTAATGGAAAACAAGCACCAACGAACTAATGGAAAACAAGCACCAACGAACTAATGGAAAGCAAGCACCAACGAACTAATGGAAAGCAAGCACCAACGAAATAATGGAAAGCAAGCACCAACGAACTAATGGAAAGCAAGCACCAACGAACTAATGGAAAACAAGCACCAACGAAATAATGGAAAACAAGCACCAACGAAATAATGGAAAACAAGCACCAACGAAATAATGGAAAACAAGCACCAACGAACTAATGGAAAACAAGCACCAACGAACTAATGGAAAACAAGCACCAACGAACTAATGGAAAGCAAGCACCAACGAACTAATGGAAAGCAAGCACCAACGAACTAATGGAAAGCAAGCACCAACGAACTAATGGAAAGCAAGCACCAACGAAATAATGGAATGCAAGCACCAACGAACTAATGGAAAGCAAGCACCAACGAAATAATGGAAAACAAGCAACGAAATAATTGAAAACAAGCACCAACGAAATAATGGAAAACAAGTACCAACGAAATAATGGAAAACAAGCACCAACGAAATAATGGAAAACAAGCACCAACGAACTAATGGAAAACAAGCACCAACGAACTAATGGAAAACAAGCACCAACGAACTAATGGAAAGCAAGCACCAACGAACTAATGGAAAGCAAGCACCAACGAAGTAATGGAAAGCAAGCACCAACGAACTAATGGAAAGCAAGCACCAACGAAATAATGGAAAGCAAGCACCAACGAAATAAAGGAAAGCAAGCACCAACGAACTAATGGAAAACAAGCACCAACGAAATAATGGAAAGCAAGCACCAGCGGAATAATGGAAAGCAAGCACCAACGAACAAATGGAAATCCAGCACCAACGAAATAATGGAAAGCAAGCACCAACTAAATAATGGAAAACAAACACGAACGAAATAATGGAAAACAATCACCAACGAAATAATGGAAAACAAGCACGAACGAAATAATGGAAAACAAGCACGAACGAAATAATGGAAAACAAGCACCAACGAAATAATGGAAAATAAGCACCAACGAAATAATGGAAAACAAGCACCAACGAAATAATGGAAAACAAGCACCAAGGAAATAATGGAAAACAAGCACCAACGAAATAATGGAAAACAAGCACCAACGAAATAATGGAAAGCAAGCACCAACGAAATATTGGAAAGCAAGCACCAACGAAATAATGGAAAACAAGCACGAAGAAAATAATGGAAAGCAAGCACCAACGAACTAATAGAAAGCTAGCACCAATGAAATAATGGAAAACAAGCATAAACGAAATAATGGAAAACAAGCACCAACGAAATAATGGAAAACAAGCACCAACGAAATAATGGAAAACAAGCACCAACGGAATAATGGAAAGCAAGCACCAACAAAATAATGGAAAGCAAGCACCAACGGAATAATGGAAAGCAAGCACCAACGAACAAATGGAAAGCAAGCACCAACGAAATAATGGAAAGCAAGCACCAACTAAATAATGGAAAACAAGCACCAACAAAATAATGGAAAACAAGCACCAACGAAATAATGGAAAACAAGCACCAACGAAATAATGGAAAACAAGCACCAACGGAATAATGGAAAGCAAGCACCAACAAAATAATGGAAAACAAGCACCAATGAAATAATGGAAAGCAAGCACCAACGAAATAATGGAAAGCAAGCACCAACAAAATAATAGAAAGCAAGCACCAACGAAATAATGAAAAGCAAGCACCAACGAAGTAATGGAAAACAAGCACCAACGAAATAATGGAAAGCAAGCCCCAACGAAATAATGGAAAGCAAGCACCAACGAAATAATGGAAAGCAAGCATCAACTGAATAATGGAAAGCAAGCACCAACAAAATAATGGAAAACAAGCACCAACGAAATAATGGAAAACAAGCACCGACGAAATGAGGGAAAACCAGCACCAAGGAAACAATGGAAAACAAGTACCAACAAAATAATGGAAAACAAGCACGAAGAAAATAATGGAAAGCAAGCACCAACGAACTAATAGAAAGCAAGCTCCAATGAAAAATGGAAAACAAGCATAAACGAAATAATGGAAAACAAGCACCAACGAAATAATGGAAAACAAGCACCAACGAAATAATGGAAAACAAGCACCAACGAAATAATGGAAAACAAGCACCAACGAACTAATGGAAAACAAGCACCAACGAACTAATGGAAAACAAGCACCAACGAACTAATGGAAAACAAGCACCAACGAACTAATGGAAAGCAAGCACCAACGAACTAATGGAAAGCAAGCACCAACGAACTAATGGAAAGCAAGCACCAACGAACTAATGGAAAGCAAGCACCAACGAAATAATGGAATGCAAGCACCAACGAACTAATGGAAAACAAGCACCAACGAAATAATGGAAAACAAGCAACGAAATAATTGAAAACAAGCACCAACGAAATAATGGAAAACAAGCACCAACGAAATAATGGAAAACAAGCACCAACGAAATAATGGAAAACAAGCACCAACGAACTAATGGAAAACAAGCACCAACGAAATAATGGAAAACAAGCACCAACGAAATAATGGAAAACAAGCACCAACGAACTAATGGAAAACAAGCACCAACGAAATAATGGAAAACAAGCACCAACGAACTAATGGAAAACAAGCACCAACGAACTAATGGAAAACAAGCACCAACGAACTAATGGAAAGCAAGCACCAACGAACTAATGGAAAGCAAGCACCAACGAAGTAATGGAAAACAAGCACCAACGAAATAATGGAAAGCAAGCACCAGCGGAATAATGGAAAGCAAGCACCAACGAACAAATGGAAAGCCAGCACCAACGAAATAATGGAAAGCAAGCACCAACTAAATAATGGAAAACAAACACGAACGAAATAATGGAAAACAATCACCAACGAAATAATGGAAAACAAGCACCAACGAAATAATGGAAAACAAGCACCAACGAAATAATGGAAAACAAGCACCAACGAAATAATGGAAAACAAGCACCAACGAAATAATGGAAAACAAGCACCAACGAAATAATGGAAAACAAGCACCAACGAAATAATGGAAAACAAGCGCCAACGAAATAATGGAAAACAAGCACAGACGAAATAATGGAAAACAAGCACCAACGAAATAATGGAAAACAAGCACCAACGAACTAATGAAAAACAAGCACGAACGAACTAATGGAAAACAAGCACCAACGAACTAATGGAAAGCAAGCACCAACGAACTAATGGAAAGCAAGCACCAACGAAATAATGGAAAGCAAGCACCAACGAACTAATGGAAAGCAAGCACCAACGAACTAATGGAAAACAAGCACCAACGAAATAATGGAAAACAAGAACCAACGAAATAATTGAAAACAAGCACCAACGAAATAATGGAAAACAAGCACCAACGAAATAATGGAAAACAAGCACCAACGAACTAATGGAAAACAAGCACCAACGAAATAATGGAAAGCAAGCACCAACGAACTAATGGAAAGCAAGCACCAACGGACTAATGGAAAACAAGCACCAACGAAATAATGGAAAACAAGAACCAACGAAATAATTGAAAACAAGCACCAACGAAATAATGGAAAACAAGCACCAACGAAATAATGGAAAACAAGCACCAACGAAATAATGGAAAACAAGCACCAACGAAATAATGGAAAACAAGCACCAACGAAATAATGGAAAACAAGCACCAACGAACTAATGGAAAACAAGCACCAACGAACTAATGGAAAACAAGCACCAACGAACTAATGGAAAGCAAGCACCAACGAACTAATGGAAAGCAAGCACGAACGAAATAATGGAAAACAAGCACCAACGAAATAATGGAAAACAAGCACCAACGAAATAATGGAAAACAAGCACCAACGAAATAATGGAAAACTAGCACCAACGAAATAATGGAAAACAAGCACCAACGAAATAATGGAAAACAAGCACCAACGAAATAATGGAAAACAAGCACCAACGAAATAATGGAAAGCAAGCACCAACGAAATATTGGAAAGCAAGCACCAACGAAATAATGGAAAGCAAGCACCAACAAAATAATGGAAAACAAGCACCAACGAAATAATGGAAAGCAAGCACCAACGAAATAATGGAAAGCAAGCACCAACGAAATAATGGAAAGCAAGCACCAACGAAATAATGGAAAACAAGCACCAACGAAATAATGGAAAGCAAGCACCAACGAAATAATGGAAAGCAAGCGAAAACGAAATAATGGAAAGCAAGCACCAACGAACTAATAAAAAACAAGCACCAACGAAATAATGGAAAACAAGCACCAACGAAATAATTGAAAACAAGCACCAACGAAATAATGGAAAACAAGCACCAACGAAATAATGGAAAACAAGCACCAACGAGATAATGGAAAACAAGCACCAACGAAATAATGGAAAACAAGCACCAACGAAATCATGGAAAACAAGCACCAACGAACTAATGGAAAACAAGCACCAACGAACTAATGGAAAACAAGCACCAACGAACTAATGGAAAGCAAGCACCAACGAACTAATGGAAAGCAAGCACCAACGAAATAATGGAAAGCAAGCACCAACGAAATAATGGAAAGCAAGCACCAACGAAATAATGGAAAACAAGCACCAACGAAATAATGGAAAGCAAGCACCAACGAAATAATGGAAAGCAAGCACCAACGAAATAATGGAAAGCAAGCACCAACGAAGTAATGAAAAACAAGCACCAACGAAATAATGGAAAACAAGCACCAACGAAATAATTGAAAGCAAGCACCAACGAAATAATGGAAAACAAGCACCAACGAAATAATGGAAAACAAGCACCAACGAAATAATGGAAAACAAGCACCAACGAACTAATGGAAAAAAAGCACCAACGAAATAATGGAAAACAAGCACCAACGAAATAATGGAAAACAAGAACCAACGAAATAATGGAAAGCAATCACCAACGATATAATGGAAAACAAGCACGAACGAAATAATGGAAAGCAAGCACCAACGAACTAATAGAAAGCAAGCACCAATGAAATAATGGAAAACAAGCATAAACGAAATAATGGAAAACAAGCACCAACAAAATAATGGAAAACAAGCACCAACGAAATAATGGAAAACAAGCACCAACGAAATAATTGAAAACAAGCACCAGCGAAATAATTGAAAACAAGCACCAACGAAATAATGGAAAACAAGCACCAACGAAATAATGGAAAACAAGCACCAACGAAATAATGGAAAACAAGCACCAACGAAATAATGGAAAACAAGCACAGACGAAATAATGGAAAACAAGCACCAACGAACTAATGGAAAACAAGCACCAACGAACTAATGGAAAACAAGCACCAACGAACTAATGGAAAGCAAGCACCAACGAACTAATGGAAAGCAAGCACCAACGAAATAATGGAATGCAAGCACCAACGAACTAATGGAAAACAAGCACCAACGAAATAATGGAAAACAAGCACCAACGAAATAATTGAAAACAAGCACCAACGAAATAATGGAAAACAAGCACCAACGAAATAATGGAAAACAAGCACCAACGAAATAATGGAAAACAAGCACCAACGAAATAATGGAAAACAAGCACCAACGAACTAATGGAAAACAAGCACCAACGAACTAATGGAAAGCAAGCACCAACGAAGTAATGGAAAGCAAGCACCAACGAACTAATGGAAAGCAAGCACCAACAAAATAATGGAAAGCAAGCACCAACGAAATAATGGAAAGCAAGCACCAACGAAATAATGGAAAGCAAGCACCAACGAAATAATGGAAAGCAAGCACCAACGAAATAATGGAAAGCAAGCACCAACGAAATAAAGGAAAGCAAGCACCAACGAACTAATGGAAAACAAGCACCAACGAAATAATGGAAAGCAAGCACCAGCGGAATAATGGAAAGCAAGCACCAACGAACAAATGGAAAGCAAGCACCAACGAAATAATGGAAAGCAAGCACCAACTAAATAATGGAAAACAAACACGAACGAAATAATGGAAAACAATCACCAACGAAATAATGGAAAACAAGCACGAACGAAATAATGGAAAACAAGCACTAACGAAATAATGGCAAACAAGCACCAACGAAATAATGGAAAGCAAGCACCAACGAAATATTGGAAAGCAAGCACCAACGAAATAATGGAAAACAAGCACGAAGAAAATAATGGAAAGCAAGCACCAACGAACTAATAGAAAGCTAGCACCAATGAAATAATGGAAAACAAGCATAAACGAAATAATGGAAAACAAGCACCAACGAAATAATGGAAAACAAGCACCAACGAAATAATGGAAAACAAGCACCAACGGAATAATGGAAAGCAAGCACCAACAAAATAATGGAAAGCAAGCACCAACGGAATAATGGAAAGCAAGCACCAACGAACAAATGGAAAGCAAGCACCAACGAAATAATGGAAAGCAAGCACCAACTAAATAATGGAAAACAAGCACCAACAAAATAATGGAAAACAAGCACCAGCGAACTAATGGAAAGCAAGCACCAACGAACTAATGGAAAGCAAGCACCAACGAAATAATGGAATGCAAGCACCAACGAACTAATGGAAAACAAGCACCAACGAAATAATGGAAAACAAGCACCAACGAAATAATTGAAAACAAGCACCAACGAAATAATGGAAAACAAGCACCAACGAAATAATGGAAAACAAGCACCAACAAAATAATGGAAAACAAGCACCAACGAAATAATGGAAAACAAGCACCAACGAACTAATGGAAAACAAGCACCAACGAACTAATGGAAAGCAAGCACCAACGAAGTAATGGAAAGCAAGCACCAACGAACTAATGGAAAGCAAGCACCAACAAAATAATGGAAAGCAAGCACCAACGAAATAATGGAAAGCAAGCACCAACGAAATAATGGAAAGCAAGCACCAACGAAATAATGGAAAGCAAGCACCAACGAAATAATGGAAAGCAAGCACCAACGAAATAAAGGAAAGCAAGCACCAACGAACTAATGGAAAACAAGCACCAACGAAATAATGGAAAGCAAGCACCAGCGGAATAATGGAAAGCAAGCACCAACGAACAAATGGAAAGCAAGCACCAACGAAATAATGGAAAGCAAGCACCAACTAAATAATGGAAAACAAACACGAACGAAATAATGGAAAACAATCACCAACGAAATAATGGAAAACAAGCACGAACGAAATAATGGAAAACAAGCACGAACGAAATAATGGAAAACAAGCACCAACGAAATAATGGAAAACAAGCACCAACGAAATAATGGAAAACAAGCACCAAGGAAATAATGGAAAACAAGCACCAAGGAAATAATGGAAAACAAGCACTAACGAAATAATGGCAAACAAGCACCAACGAAATAATGGAAAGCAAGCACCAACGAAATATTGGAAAGCAAGCACCAACGAAATAATGGAAAACAAGCACGAAGAAAATAATGGAAAGCAAGCACCAACGAACTAATAGAAAGCTAGCACCAATGAAATAATGGAAAACAAGCATAAACGAAATAATGGAAAACAAGCACCAACGAAATAATGGAAAACAAGCACCAACGAAATAATGGAAAACAAGCAGCAACGGAATAATGGAAAGCAAGCACCAACAAAATAATGGAAAGCAAGCACCAACGGAATAATGGAAAGCAAGCACCAACGAACAAATGGAAAGCAAGCACCAACGAAATAATGGAAAGCAAGCACCAACTAAATAATGGAAAACAAGCACCAACAAAATAATGGAAAACAAGCACCAACGAACTAATGGAAAACAAGCACCAACGAAATAATGGAAAGCAAGCACTAGCGGAATAATGGAAAGCAAGCACCAACGAACAAATGGAAAGCAAGCACCAACGAAATAATGGAAAGCAAGCACCAACTAAATAATGGAAAACAAACACGAACGAAATAATGGAAAACAATCACCAACGAAATAATGGAAAACAAGCACGAACGAAATAATGGAAAACAAGCACGAACGAAATAATGGAAAACAAGCACCAACGAAATAATGGAAAACAAGCACCAACGAAATAATGGAAAACAAGCACCAAGGAAATAATGGAAAACAAGCACCAAGGAAATAATGGAAAACAAGCACTAACGAAATAATGGCAAACAAGCACCAACGAAATAATGGAAAGCAAGCACCAACGAAATATTGGAAAGCAAGCACCAACGAAATAATGGAAAACAAGCACGAAGAAAATAATGGAAAGCAAGCACCAACGAACTAATAGAAAGCTAGCACCAATGAAATAATGGAAAACAAGCATAAACGAAATAATGGAAAACAAGCACCAACGAAATAATGGAAAACAAGCAGCAACGGAATAATGGAAAGCAAGCACCAACAAAATAATGGAAAGCAAGCACCAACGGAATAATGGAAAGCAAGCACCAACGAACAAATGGAAAGCAAGCACCAACGAAATAATGGAAAGCAAGCACCAACTAAATAATGGAAAACAAGCACCAACAAAATAATGGAAAACAAGCACCAACGAAATAATGGAAAACAAGCACCAACGAAATAATGGAAAACAAGCACCAATGGAATAATGGAAAGCAAGCACCAACAAAATAATGGAAAACAAGCACCAACGAAATAATGGAAAGCAAGCACCAACTAAATAATGGAAAACAAACACGAACGAAATAATGGAAAACAATCACCAACGAAATAATGGAAAACAAGCACGAACGAAATAATGGAAAACAAGCACTAACGAAATAATGGCAAACAAGCACCAACGAAATAATGGAAAGCAAGCACCAACGAAATATTGGAAAGCAAGCACCAACGAAATAATGGAAAACAAGCACGAAGAAAATAATGGAAAGCAAGCACCAACGAACTAATAGAAAGCTAGCACCAATGAAATAATGGAAAACAAGCATAAACGAAATAATGGAAAACAAGCACCAACGAAATAATGGAAAACAAGCACCAACGAAATAATGGAAAACAAGCACCAACGGAATAATGGAAAGCAAGCACCAACAAAATAATGGAAAGCAAGCACCAACGGAATAATGGAAAGCAAGCACCAACGAACAAATGGAAAGCAAGCACCAACGAAATAATGGAAAGCAAGCACCAACTAAATAATGGAAAACAAGCACCAACAAAATAATGGAAAACAAGCACCAGCGAACTAATGGAAAGCAAGCACCAACGAACTAATGGAAAGCAAGCACCAACGAAATAATGGAATGCAAGCACCAACGAACTAATGGAAAACAAGCACCAACGAAATAATGGAAAACAAGCACCAACGAAATAATTGAAAACAAGCACCAACGAAATAATGGAAAACAAGCACCAACGAAATAATGGAAAACAAGCACCAACAAAATAATGGAAAACAAGCACCAACGAAATAATGGAAAACAAGCACCAACGAACTAATGGAAAACAAGCACCAACGAACTAATGGAAAGCAAGCACCAACGAAGTAATGGAAAGCAAGCACCAACGAACTAATGGAAAGCAAGCACCAACAAAATAATGGAAAGCAAGCACCAACGAAATAATGGAAAGCAAGCACCAACGAAATAATGGAAAGCAAGCACCAACGAAATAATGGAAAGCAAGCACCAACGAAATAATGGAAAGCAAGCACCAACGAAATAAAGGAAAGCAAGCACCAACGAACTAATGGAAAACAAGCACCAACGAAATAATGGAAAGCAAGCACCAGCGGAATAATGGAAAGCAAGCACCAACGAACAAATGGAAAGCAAGCACCAACGAAATAATGGAAAGCAAGCACCAACTAAATAATGGAAAACAAACACGAACGAAATAATGGAAAACAATCACCAACGAAATAATGGAAAACAAGCACGAACGAAATAATGGAAAACAAGCACGAACGAAATAATGGAAAACAAGCACCAACGAAATAATGGAAAACAAGCACCAACGAAATAATGGAAAACAAGCACCAAGGAAATAATGGAAAACAAGCACCAAGGAAATAATGGAAAACAAGCACTAACGAAATAATGGCAAACAAGCACCAACGAAATAATGGAAAGCAAGCACCAACGAAATATTGGAAAGCAAGCACCAACGAAATAATGGAAAACAAGCACGAAGAAAATAATGGAAAGCAAGCACCAACGAACTAATAGAAAGCTAGCACCAATGAAATAATGGAAAACAAGCATAAACGAAATAATGGAAAACAAGCACCAACGAAATAATGGAAAACAAGCACCAACGAAATAATGGAAAACAAGCAGCAACGGAATAATGGAAAGCAAGCACCAACAAAATAATGGAAAGCAAGCACCAACGGAATAATGGAAAGCAAGCACCAACGAACAAATGGAAAGCAAGCACCAACGAAATAATGGAAAGCAAGCACCAACTAAATAATGGAAAACAAGCACCAACAAAATAATGGAAAACAAGCACCAACGAACTAATGGAAAACAAGCACCAACGAAATAATGGAAAGCAAGCACTAGCGGAATAATGGAAAGCAAGCACCAACGAACAAATGGAAAGCAAGCACCAACGAAATAATGGAAAGCAAGCACCAACTAAATAATGGAAAACAAACACGAACGAAATAATGGAAAACAATCACCAACGAAATAATGGAAAACAAGCACGAACGAAATAATGGAAAACAAGCACGAACGAAATAATGGAAAACAAGCACCAACGAAATAATGGAAAACAAGCACCAACGAAATAATGGAAAACAAGCACCAAGGAAATAATGGAAAACAAGCACCAAGGAAATAATGGAAAACAAGCACTAACGAAATAATGGCAAACAAGCACCAACGAAATAATGGAAAGCAAGCACCAACGAAATATTGGAAAGCAAGCACCAACGAAATAATGGAAAACAAGCACGAAGAAAATAATGGAAAGCAAGCACCAACGAACTAATAGAAAGCTAGCACCAATGAAATAATGGAAAACAAGCATAAACGAAATAATGGAAAACAAGCACCAACGAAATAATGGAAAACAAGCACCAACGAAATAATGGAAAACAAGCAGCAACGGAATAATGGAAAGCAAGCACCAACAAAATAATGGAAAGCAAGCACCAACGGAATAATGGAAAGCAAGCACCAACGAACAAATGGAAAGCAAGCACCAACGAAATAATGGAAAGCAAGCACCAACTAAATAATGGAAAACAAGCACCAACAAAATAATGGAAAACAAGCACCAACGAAATAATGGAAAACAAGCACCAACGAAATAATGGAAAACAAGCACCAATGGAATAATGGAAAGCAAGCACCAACAAAATAATGGAAAACAAGCACCAATGAAATAATGGAAAGCAAGCACCAACGAAATAATGGAAAGCAAGCACCAACAAAATAATGGAAAGCAAGCACCAACGAAATAATGGAAAGCAAGCACCAACGAAGTAATGGAAAACAAGCACCAACGAAATAATGGAAAGCAAGCCCCAACGAAATAATGGAAAGCAAGCACCAACGAAATAATGGAAAGCAAGCATCAACTGAATAATGGAAAGCAAGCACTAACAAAATAATGGAAAACAAGCACCAACGAAATAATGGAAAACAAGCACTAACGAAATGAGGGAAAACCAGCACCAAGGAAACAATGGAAAACAAGTACCAACAAAATAATGGAAAACAAGCACGAAGAAAATAATGGAAAGCAAGCACCAACGAACTAATAGAAAGCAAGCACCAATGAAAAAATGGAAAACAAGCATAAACGAAATAATGGAAAACAAGCACCAACGAAATAATGGAAAACAAGCACCAACGAAATAATGGAAAACAAGCACCAACGAAATAATGGAAAACAAGCACCAACGAAATAATTGAAAACAAGCACCAACGAAATAATGGAAAGCAAGCACCAACAAAATAATGGAAAGCAAGAACCAACGAAATAATGGAAAGCAAGCACCAACAAAATAATGGAAAACAAGCACCAACGAAATAATGGAAAGCAAGCACCAACGAAATAATAGAAAACAAGCACCAACGAAATAATGGAAAGCAAGCACCAACGAAATAATGGAAAACAAGCACCAACGAACTAATGGAAAACAAGCACCAACGAAATAATGGAAAACAAGCACCAACGAAATAATGGAAAACAAGAACCAACGAAATAATGGAAAGCAATCACCAACGAAATAATGGAAAACAAGCACGAACGAAATAATGGAAAGCAAGCACCAACGAACTAATAGAAAGCAAGCACCAATGAAATAATGGAAAACAAGCATAAACGAAATAATGGAAAACAAGCACCAACGAAATAATGGAAAACAAGTACCAACGAAATAATGGAAAACAAGCACCAACGAAATAATGGAAAACAAGCACCAACGAAATAATTGAAAACAAGCACCAACGAAATAATGGAAAACAAGCACCAACGAAATAATGGAAAACAAGCACCAACGAAATAATGGAAAACAAGCACAGACGAAATAATGGAAAACAAGCACCAACGAAATAATGGAAAACAAGCACCAACGAACTAATGGAAAACAAGCACCAACGAACTAATGGAAAACAAGCACCAACGAACTAATGGAAAGCAAGCACCAACGAACTAATGGAAAGCAAGCACCAACGAAATAATGGAAAGCAAGCACCAACGAACTAATGGAAAGCAAGCACCAACGAACTAATGGAAAACAAGCACCAACGAAATAATGGAAAACAAGCACCAACGAAATAATGGAAAACAAGCACCAACGAAATAATGGAAAACAAGCACCAACGAACTAATGGAAAACAAGCACCAACGAACTAATGGAAAACAAGCACCAACGAACTAATGGAAAGCAAGCACCAACGAACTAATGGAAAGCAAGCACCAACGAACTAATGGAAAGCAAGCACCAACGAACTAATGGAAAGCAAGCACCAACGAAATAATGGAATGCAAGCACCAACGAACTAATGGAAAGCAAGCACCAACGAAATAATGGAAAACAAGCAACGAAATAATTGAAAACAAGCACCAACGAAATAATGGAAAACAAGCACCAACGAAATAATGGAAAACAAGCACCAACGAAATAATGGAAAACAAGCACCAACGAACTAATGGAAAACAAGCACCAACGAACTAATGGAAAACAAGCACCAACGAACTAATGGAAAGCAAGCACCAACGAACTAATGGAAAGCAAGCACCAACGAAGTAATGGAAAGCAAGCACCAACGAACTAATGGAAAGCAAGCACCAACGAAATAATGGAAAGCAAGCACCAACGAAATAAAGGAAAGCAAGCACCAACGAACTAATGGAAAACAAGCACCAACGAAATAATGGAAAGCAAGCACCAGCGGAATAATGGAAAGCAAGCACCAACGAACAAATGGAAAGCCAGCACCAACGAAATAATGGAAAGCAAGCACCAACTAAATAATGGAAAACAAACACGAACGAAATAATGGAAAACAATCACCAACGAAATAATGGAAAACAAGCACGAACGAAATAATGGAAAACAAGCACGAACGAAATAATGGAAAACAAGCACCAACGAAATAATGGAAAATAAGCACCAACGAAATAATGGAAAACAAGCACCAACGAAATAATGGAAAACAAGCACCAAGGAAATAATGGAAAACAAGCACCAACGAAATAATGGAAAACAAGCACCAACGAAATAATGGAAAGCAAGCACCAACGAAATATTGGAAAGCAAGCACCAACGAAATAATGGAAAACAAGCACGAAGAAAATAATGGAAAGCAAGCACCAACGAACTAATAGAAAGCTAGCACCAATGAAATAATGGAAAACAAGCATAAACGAAATAATGGAAAACAAGCACCAACGAAATAATGGAAAACAAGCACCAACGAAATAATGGAAAACAAGCACCAACGGAATAATGGAAAGCAAGCACCAACAAAATAATGGAAAGCAAGCACCAACGGAATAATGGAAAGCAAGCACCAACGAACAAATGGAAAGCAAGCACCAACGAAATAATGGAAAGCAAGCACCAACTAAATAATGGAAAACAAGCACCAACAAAATAATGGAAAACAAGCACCAACGAAATAATGGAAAACAAGCACCAACGAAATAATGGAAAACAAGCACCAACGGAATAATGGAAAGCAAGCACCAACAAAATAATGGAAAACAAGCACCAATGAAATAATGGAAAGCAAGCACCAACGAAATAATGGAAAGCAAGCACCAACAAAATAATAGAAAGCAAGCACCAACGAAATAATGAAAAGCAAGCACCAACGAAGTAATGGAAAACAAGCACCAACGAAATAATGGAAAGCAAGCCCCAACGAAATAATGGAAAGCAAGCACCAACGAAATAATGGAAAGCAAGCATCAACTGAATAATGGAAAGCAAGCACCAACAAAATAATGGAAAACAAGCACCAACGAAATAATGGAAAACAAGCACCGACGAAATGAGGGAAAACCAGCACCAAGGAAACAATGGAAAACAAGTACCAACAAAATAATGGAAAACAAGCACGAAGAAAATAATGGAAAGCAAGCACCAACGAACTAATAGAAAGCAAGCTCCAATGAAAAATGGAAAACAAGCATAAACGAAATAATGGAAAACAAGCACCAACGAAATAATGGAAAACAAGCACCAACGAAATAATGGAAAACAAGCACCAACGAAATAATGGAAAACAAGCACCAACGAACTAATGGAAAACAAGCACCAACGAACTAATGGAAAACAAGCACCAACGAACTAATGGAAAACAAGCACCAACGAACTAATGGAAAGCAAGCACCAACGAACTAATGGAAAGCAAGCACCAACGAACTAATGGAAAGCAAGCACCAACGAACTAATGGAAAGCAAGCACCAACGAAATAATGGAATGCAAGCACCAACGAACTAATGGAAAACAAGCACCAACGAAATAATGGAAAACAAGCAACGAAATAATTGAAAACAAGCACCAACGAAATAATGGAAAACAAGCACCAACGAAATAATGGAAAACAAGCACCAACGAAATAATGGAAAACAAGCACCAACGAACTAATGGAAAACAAGCACCAACGAAATAATGGAAAACAAGCACCAACGAACTAATGGAAAACAAGCACCAACGAACTAATGGAAAACAAGCACCAACGAACTAATGGAAAGCAAGCACCAACGAACTAATGGAAAGCAAGCACCAACGAAGTAATGGAAAGCAAGCACCAACGAACTAATGGAAAGCAAGCACCAACGAAATAATGGAAAGCAAGCACCAACGAAATAAAGGAAAGCAAGCACCAACGAACTAATGGAAAACAAGCACCAACGAAATAATGGAAAGCAAGCACCAGCGGAATAATGGAAAGCAAGCACCAACGAACAAATGGAAAGCCAGCACCAACGAAATAATGGAAAGCAAGCACCAACTAAATAATGGAAAACAAACACGAACGAAATAATGGAAAACAATCACCAACGAAATAATGGAAAACAAGCACCAACGAAATAATGGAAAACAAGCACCAACGAAATAATGGAAAACAAGCACCAACGAAATAATGGAAAACAAGCACCAACGAAATAATGGAAAACAAGCACCAACGAAATAATGGAAAACAAGCACCAACGAAATAATGGAAAACAAGCGCCAACGAAATAATGGAAAACAAGCACAGACGAAATAATGGAAAACAAGCACCAACGAAATAATGGAAAACAAGCACCAACGAACTAATGAAAAACAAGCACGAACGAACTAATGGAAAACAAGCACCAACGAACTAATGGAAAGCAAGCACCAACGAACTAATGGAAAGCAAGCACCAACGAAATAATGGAAAGCAAGCACCAACGAACTAATGGAAAGCAAGCACCAACGAACTAATGGAAAACAAGCACCAACGAAATAATGGAAAACAAGAACCAACGAAATAATTGAAAACAAGCACCAACGAAATAATGGAAAACAAGCACCAACGAAATAATGGAAAACAAGCACCAACGAACTAATGGAAAACAAGCACCAACGAAATAATGGAAAGCAAGCACCAACGAACTAATGGAAAGCAAGCACCAACGAACTAATGGAAAACAAGCACCAACGAAATAATGGAAAACAAGAACCAACGAAATAATTGAAAACAAGCACCAACGAAATAATGGAAAACAAGCACCAACGAAATAATGGAAAACAAGCACCAACGAAATAATGGAAAACAAGCACCAACGAAATAATGGAAAACAAGCACCAACGAAATAATGGAAAACAAGCACCAACGAACTAATGGAAAACAAGCACCAACGAACTAATGGAAAACAAGCACCAACGAACTAATGGAAAGCAAGCACCAACGAACTAATGGAAAGCAAGCACGAACGAAATAATGGAAAACAAGCACCAACGAAATAATGGAAAACAAGCACCAACGAAATAATGGAAAACAAGCACCAACGAAATAATGGAAAACTAGCACCAACGAAATAATGGAAAACAAGCACCAACGAAATAATGGAAAACAAGCACCAACGAAATAATGGAAAACAAGCACCAACGAAATAATGGAAAGCAAGCACCAACGAAATATTGGAAAGCAAGCACCAACGAAATAATGGAAAACAAGCACGAAGAAAATAATGGAAAGCAAGCACCAACGAACTAATAGAAAGCTAGCACCAATGAAATAATGGAAAACAAGCATAAACGAAATAATGGAAAACAAGCACCAACGAAATAATGGAAAACAAGCACCAACGGAATAATGGAAAGCAAGCACCAACAAAATAATGGAAAACAAGCACCAATGAAATAATGGAAAGCAAGCACCAACGAAATAATGGAAAGCAAGCACCAACAAAATAATGGAAAGCAAGCACCAACGAAATAATGGAAAGCAAGCACCAACGAAGTAATGGAAAACAAGCACCAACGAAATAATGGAAAGCAAGCCCCAACGAAATAATGGAAAGCAAGCACCAACGAAATAATGGAAAGCAAGCATCAACTGAATAATGGAAAGCAAGCACCAACAAAATAATGGAAAACAAGCACCAACGAAATAATGGAAAACAAGCACCGACGAAATGAGGGAAAACCAGCACCAAGGAAACAATGGAAAACAAGTACCAACAAAATAATGGAAAACAAGCACGAAGAAAATAATGGAAAGCAAGCACCAACGAACTAATAGAAAGCAAGCTCCAATGAAAAATGGAAAACAAGCATAAACGAAATAATGGAAAACAAGCACCAACGAAATAATGGAAAACAAGCACCAACGAAATAATGGAAAACAAGCACCAACGAAATAATGGAAAACAAGCACCAACGAACTAATGGAAAACAAGCACCAACGAACTAATGGAAAACAAGCACCAACGAACTAATGGAAAGCAAGCACCAACGAACTAATGGAAAGCAAGCACCAACGAACTAATGGAAAGCAAGCACCAACGAACTAATGGAAAGCAAGCACCAACGAAATAATGGAATGCAAGCACCAACGAACTAATGGAAAACAAGCACCAACGAAATAATGGAAAACAAGCAACGAAATAATTGAAAACAAGCACCAACGAAATAATGGAAAACAAGCACCAACGAAATAATGGAAAACAAGCACCAACGAAATAATGGAAAACAAGCACCAACGAACTAATGGAAAACAAGCACCAACGAAATAATGGAAAACAAGCACCAACGAACTAATGGAAAACAAGCACCAACGAACTAATGGAAAACAAGCACCAACGAACTAATGGAAAGCAAGCACCAACGAACTAATGGAAAGCAAGCACCAACGAAGTAATGGAAAGCAAGCACCAACGAACTAATGGAAAGCAAGCACCAACGAAATAATGGAAAGCAAGCACCAACGAAATAAAGGAAAGCAAGCACCAACGAACTAATGGAAAACAAGCACCAACGAAATAATGGAAAGCAAGCACCAGCGGAATAATGGAAAGCAAGCACCAACGAACAAATGGAAAGCCAGCACCAACGAAATAATGGAAAGCAAGCACCAACTAAATAATGGAAAACAAACACGAACGAAATAATGGAAAACAATCACCAACGAAATAATGGAAAACAAGCACCAACGAAATAATGGAAAACAAGCACCAACGAAATAATGGAAAACAAGCACCAACGAAATAATGGAAAACAAGCACCAACGAAATAATGGAAAACAAGCACCAACGAAATAATGGAAAACAAGCACCAACGAAATAATGGAAAACAAGCGCCAACGAAATAATGGAAAACAAGCACAGACGAAATAATGGAAAACAAGCACCAACGAAATAATGGAAAACAAGCACCAACGAACTAATGAAAAACAAGCACGAACGAACTAATGGAAAACAAGCACCAACGAACTAATGGAAAGCAAGCACCAACGAACTAATGGAAAGCAAGCACCAACGAAATAATGGAAAGCAAGCACCAACGAACTAATGGAAAGCAAGCACCAACGAACTAATGGAAAACAAGCACCAACGAAATAATGGAAAACAAGAACCAACGAAATAATTGAAAACAAGCACCAACGAAATAATGGAAAACAAGCACCAACGAAATAATGGAAAACAAGCACCAACGAACTAATGGAAAACAAGCACCAACGAAATAATGGAAAGCAAGCACCAACGAACTAATGGAAAGCAAGCACCAACGAACTAATGGAAAACAAGCACCAACGAAATAATGGAAAACAAGAACCAACGAAATAATTGAAAACAAGCACCAACGAAATAATGGAAAACAAGCACCAACGAAATAATGGAAAACAAGCACCAACGAAATAATGGAAAACAAGCACCAACGAAATAATGGAAAACAAGCACCAACGAAATAATGGAAAACAAGCACCAACGAACTAATGGAAAACAAGCACCAACGAACTAATGGAAAACAAGCACCAACGAACTAATGGAAAGCAAGCACCAACGAACTAATGGAAAGCAAGCACGAACGAAATAATGGAAAACAAGCACCAACGAAATAATGGAAAACAAGCACCAACGAAATAATGGAAAACAAGCACCAACGAAATAATGGAAAACTAGCACCAACGAAATAATGGAAAACAAGCACCAACGAAATAATGGAAAACAAGCACCAACGAAATAATGGAAAACAAGCACCAACGAAATAATGGAAAGCAAGCACCAACGAAATATTGGAAAGCAAGCACCAACGAAATAATGGAAAACAAGCACGAAGAAAATAATGGAAAGCAAGCACCAACGAACTAATAGAAAGCTAGCACCAATGAAATAATGGAAAACAAGCATAAACGAAATAATGGAAAACAAGCACCAACGAAATAATGGAAAACAAGCACCAACGGAATAATGGAAAGCAAGCACCAACAAAATAATGGAAAACAAGCACCAATGAAATAATGGAAAGCAAGCACCAACGAAATAATGGAAAGCAAGCACCAACAAAATAATGGAAAGCAAGCACCAACGAAATAATGGAAAGCAAGCACCAACGAAGTAATGGAAAACAAGCACCAACGAAATAATGGAAAGCAAGCCCCAACGAAATAATGGAAAGCAAGCACCAACGAAATAATGGAAAGCAAGCATCAACTGAATAATGGAAAGCAAGCACCAACAAAATAATGGAAAACAAGCACCAACGAAATAATGGAAAACAAGCACCGACGAAATGAGGGAAAACCAGCACCAAGGAAACAATGGAAAACAAGTACCAACAAAATAATGGAAGACAAGCACGAAGAAAATAATGGAAAGCAAGCACCAACGAACTAATAGAAAGCAAGCTCCAATGAAAAATGGAAAACAAGCATAAACGAAATAATGGAAAACAAGCACCAACGAAATAATGGAAAACAAGCACCAACGAAATAATGGAAAACAAGCACCAACGAAATAATGGAAAACAAGCACCAACGAACTAATGGAAAACAAGCACCAACGAACTAATGGAAAACAAGCACCAACGAACTAATGGAAAACAAGCACCAACGAACTAATGGAAAGCAAGCACCAACGAACTAATGGAAAGCAAGCACCAACGAACTAATGGAAAGCAAGCACCAACGAACTAATGGAAAGCAAGCACCAACGAAATAATGGAATGCAAGCACCAACGAACTAATGGAAAACAAGCACCAACGAAATAATGGAAAACAAGCAACGAAATAATTGAAAACAAGCACCAACGAAATAATGGAAAACAAGCACCAACGAAATAATGGAAAACAAGCACCAACGAAATAATGGAAAACAAGCACCAACGAACTAATGGAAAACAAGCACCAACGAAATAATGGAAAACAAGCACCAACGAACTAATGGAAAACAAGCACCAACGAACTAATGGAAAACAAGCACCAACGAACTAATGGAAAGCAAGCACCAACGAACTAATGGAAAGCAAGCACCAACGAAGTAATGGAAAGCAAGCACCAACGAACTAATGGAAAGCAAGCACCAACGAAATAATGGAAAGCAAGCACCAACGAAATAAAGGAAAGCAAGCACCAACGAACTAATGGAAAACAAGCACCAACGAAATAATGGAAAGCAAGCACCAGCGGAATAATGGAAAGCAAGCACCAACGAACAAATGGAAAGCCAGCACCAACGAAATAATGGAAAGCAAGCACCAACTAAATAATGGAAAACAAACACGAACGAAATAATGGAAAACAATCACCAACGAAATAATGGAAAACAAGCACCAACGAAATAATGGAAAACAAGCACCAACGAAATAATGGAAAACAAGCACCAACGAAATAATGGAAAACAAGCACCAACGAAATAATGGAAAACAAGCACCAACGAAATAATGGAAAACAAGCACCAACGAAATAATGGAAAACAAGCGCCAACGAAATAATGGAAAACAAGCACAGACGAAATAATGGAAAACAAGCACCAACGAAATAATGGAAAACAAGCACCAACGAACTAATGAAAAACAAGCACGAACGAACTAATGGAAAACAAGCACCAACGAACTAATGGAAAGCAAGCACCAACGAACTAATGGAAAGCAAGCACCAACGAAATAATGGAAAGCAAGCACCAACGAACTAATGGAAAGCAAGCACCAACGAACTAATGGAAAACAAGCACCAACGAAATAATGGAAAACAAGAACCAACGAAATAATTGAAAACAAGCACCAACGAAATAATGGAAAACAAGCACCAACGAAATAATGGAAATCAAGCACCAACGAACTAATGGAAAACAAGCACCAACGAAATAATGGAAAGCAAGCACCAACGAACTAATGGAAAGCAAGCACCAACGAACTAATGGAAAACAAGCACCAACGAAATAATGGAAAACAAGAACCAACGAAATAATTGAAAACAAGCACCAACGAAATAATGGAAAACAAGCACCAACGAAATAATGGAAAACAAGCACCAACGAAATAATGGAAAACAAGCACCAACGAAATAATGGAAAACAAGCACCAACGAAATAATGGAAAACAAGCACCAACGAACTAATGGAAAACAAGCACCAACGAACTAATGGAAAACAAGCACCAACGAACTAATGGAAAGCAAGCACCAACGAACTAATGGAAAGCAAGCACGAACGAAATAATGGAAAACAAGCACCAACGAAATAATGGAAAACAAGCACCAACGAAATAATGGAAAACAAGCACCAACGAAATAATGGAAAACTAGCACCAACGAAATAATGGAAAACAAGCACCAACGAAATAATGGAAAACAAGCACCAACGAAATAATGGAAAACAAGCACCAACGAAATAATGGAAAGCAAGCACCAACGAAATATTGGAAAGCAAGCACCAACGAAATAATGGAAAACAAGCACGAAGAAAATAATGGAAAGCAAGCACCAACGAACTAATAGAAAGCTAGCACCAATGAAATAATGGAAAACAAGCATAAACGAAATAATGGAAAACAAGCACCAACGAAATAATGGAAAACAAGCACCAACGGAATAATGGAAAGCAAGCACCAACAAAATAATGGAAAACAAGCACCAATGAAATAATGGAAAGCAAGCACCAACGAAATAATGGAAAGCAAGCACCAACAAAATAATGGAAAGCAAGCACCAACGAAATAATGGAAAGCAAGCACCAACGAAGTAATGGAAAACAAGCACCAACGAAATAATGGAAAGCAAGCCCCAACGAAATAATGGAAAGCAAGCACCAACGAAATAATGGAAAGCAAGCATCAACTGAATAATGGAAAGCAAGCACCAACAAAATAATGGAAAACAAGCACCAACGAAATAATGAAAAACAAGCACCGACGAAATGAGGGAAAACCAGCACCAAGGAAACAATGGAAAACAAGTACCAGCAAAATAATGGAAAACAAGCACGAAGAAAATAATGGAAAGCAAGCACCAACGAACTAATAGAAAGCAAGCACCAATGAAAAAATGGAAAACAAGCATAAACGAAATAATGGAAAACAAGCACCAACGAAATAATGGAAAACAAGCACCAACGAAATAATGGAAAACAAGCACCAACGAAATAATGGAAAACAAGCACCAACGAAATAATGGAAAACAAGCACCAACGAAATAATTGAAAACAAGCACCAACGAAATAATGGAAAGCAAGCACCAACAAAATAATGGAAAGCAAGAACCAACGAAATAATGGAAAGCAAGCATCAACAAAATAATGGAAAACAAGCACCAACGAAATAATGGAAAACAAGCACCAACGAAATAATGGAAAGCAAGCACCAACGAAATAATGGAAAGCAAGCACCAACGAAATAATGGAAAGCAAGCACCAACGAAATAATGGAAAACAAGCACCAACGAAATAATGGAAAACAAGCACAGGCGAAATAATGGAAAACAAGCACCAACGAAATAATGGAAAACAAGCACCAACGAACTAATGGAAAACAAGCACCAACGAACTAATGGAAAACAAGCACCAACGAACTAATGGAAAGCAAGCACCAACGAACTAATGGAAAGCAAGCACCAACGAAATAATGGAAAGCAAGCACCAACGAACTAATGGAAAGCAAGCACCAACGAACTAATGGAAAACAAGCACCAACAAACTAATGGAAAACAAGCACCAACGAAATAATAGAAAACAAGCACCAACGAAATAATTGAAAACAAGCACCAACGAAATAATGGAAAACAAGCACCAACGAAATAATGGAAAACAAGCACCAACGAAATAATGGAAAACAAGCACCTACGAAATAATGGAAAACAAGCACCAACGAAATAATGGAAAACAAGCACCAACGAACTAATGGAAAACAAGCACCAACGAACTAATGGAAAACAAGCACCAACGAACTAATGGAAAGCAAGCACCAACGAACTAATGGAAAGCAAGCACGAACGAAATAATGGAAAACAAGCACCAACGAAATAATGGAAAACAAGCACCAACGAAATAATGGAAAACAAGCACCAACGAAATAATGGAAAACAAGCACCAACGAAATAATGGAAAACAAGCACCAACAAAATAATGGAAAACAAGCACCAATGAAATAATGGAAAGCAAGCACCAACGAAATAATGGAAAGCAAGCACCAACAAAATAATAGAAAGCAAGCACCAACGAAATAATGGAAAGCAAGCACCAACGAAGTAATGGAAAACAAGCACCAACGAAATAATGGAAAGCAAGCCCCAACGAAATAATGGAAAGCAAGCACCAACGAAATAATGGAAAGCAAGCATCAACTGAATAATGGAAAGCAAGCACCAACAAAATAATGGAAAACAAGCACCAACGAAATAATGGAAAACAAGCACCGACGAAATGAGGGAAAACCAGCACCAAGGAAACAATGGAAAACAAGTACCAACAAAATAATGGAAAACAAGCACGAAGAAAATAATGGAAAGCAAGCACCAACGAACTAATAGAAAGCAAGCACCAATGAAAAATGGAAAACAAGCATAAACGAAATAATGGAAAACAAGCACCAACGAATGAATGGAAAACAAGCACCAACGAAATAATGGAAAACAAGCACCAACGAACTAATGGAAAACAAGCACCAACGAAATAATGGAAAACAAGCACCAACGAAATAATGGAAAACAAGCACCAACGAACTAATGGAAAGCAAGCACCAACGAAATAATGGAAAACAAGCGCCAACGAAATAATGGAAAACAAGAACCAACGAAATAATGGAAAGCAATCACCAACGAAATAATGGAAAACAAGCACGAACGAAATAATGGAAAGCAAGCACCAACGAACTAATAGAAAGCAAGCACCAATGAAATAATGGAAAACAAGCATAAACGAAATAATGGAAAAGAAGCACCAACGAAATAATGGAAAACAAGCACCAACGAAATAATGGAAAACAAGCACCAACGAAATAATGGAAAACAAGCACCAACGAAATAATGGAAAACAAGCACCAACGAAATAATGGAAAACAAGCACCAACGAAATAATGGAAAACAAGCACCAACGAAATAATGGAAAGCAAGCACAACGAAATAATGAAAAGCAAGCACCAACGAAATAATGGAAAGCAAGCACCAACGAAATAATGGAAAGCAAGCACCAACGAAATAATGGAAAACAAGCATAAACGAAATAATGGAAAACAAGCACCAACGAAATAATGGAAAACAAGCATAAACGAAATAATGGAAAACAAGCACCAACGAAATAATGGAAAACAAGCACCAACGAAATAATGGAAAACAAGCACCAACGAAATAATGGAAAGCAAGCACCAACGAAATAATGGAAAGCAAGCACCAACGAAATAATGGAAAACAAGCATAAACGAAATAATGGAAAACAAGCACCAACGAAATAATGGAAAACAAGCATAAACGAAATAATGGAAAACAAGCACCAACGAAATAATGGAAAACAAGCACCAACGAAATAATGGAAAACAAGCACCAACGAAATAATGGAAAGCAAGCACCAACGAAATAATGGAAAGCAAGCACCAACGAAATAATGGAAAGCAAGCACCAACGAAATAATGGAAAGCAAGCACCAACGAAATAATGGAAAGCAAGCACCAACGAAATAATGGAAAACAAGCACCAACGAAATAATGGAAAACAAGCACCAACGAACTAATGGAAAACAAGCACCAACGAAATAATGGAAAACAAGCACCAACGAAATAATGGAAAACAAGAACCAACGAAATAATGGAAATCAATCACCAACGAAATAATGGAAAACAAGCACGAACGAACTAATGGAAAGCAAGCACCAACGAACTAATGGAAAACAAGCACCAACGAAATAATGGAAAACAAGAACCAACGAAATAATTGAAAACAAGCACTAACGAAATAATGGAAAACAAGCACCAACGAACTAATGGAAAACAAGCAACAACGAACTAATGGAAAACAAGCACCAACGAACTAATGGAAAGCAAGCACCAACGAACTAATGGAAAGCAAGCACGAACGAAATAATGGAAAACAAGCACCAACGAAATAATGGAAAACAAGCACCAACGAAATAATGGAAAACAAGCACCAACGAAATAATGGAAAACCAGCACCAACGAAATAATGGAAAACAAGCACCAACGAAATAATGGAAAACAAGCACCAACGAACTAATGGGAAACAAGCACCAACGAACTAATGGAAAGCAAGCACCAACGAACTAATGGAAAGCAAGCACCAACGAACTAATGGAAAGCAAGCACCAACGAACTAATGGAAAGCAAGCACCAACGAAATAATGGAATGCAAGCACCAACGAACTAATGGAAAGCAAGCACCAACGAAATAATGGAAAACAAGCAACGAAATAATTGAAAACAAGCACCAACGAAATAATGGAAAACAAGCACCAACGAAATAATGGAAAACAAGCACCAACGAAATAATGGAAAACAAGCACCAACGAAATAATGGAAAACAAGCACCAACGAACTAATGGAAAACAAGCACCAACGAACTAATGGAAAACAAGCACCAACGAACTAATGGAAAGCAAGCACCAACGAACTAATGGAAAGCAAGCACCAACGAAGTAATGGAAAGCAAGCACCAACGAACTAATGGAAAGCAAGCACCAACGAAATAATGGAAAGCAAGCACCAACGAAATAAAGGAAAGCAAGCACCAACGAACTAATGGAAAACAAGCACCAACGAAATAATGGAAAGCAAGCACCAGCGGAATAATGGAAAGCAAGCCCCAACGAACAAATGGAAAGCCAGCACCAACGAAATAATGGAAAGCAAGCACCAACTAAATAATGGAAAACAAACACGAACGAAATAATGGAAAACAATCACCAACGAAATAATGGAAAACAAGCACGAACGAAATAATGGAAAACAAGCACGAACGAAATAATGGAAAACAAGCACCAACGAAATAATAGAAAATAAGCACCAACGAAATAATGGAAAACAAGCACCAACGAAATAATGGAAAACAAGCACCAAGGAAATAATGGAAAACAAGCACCAAGGAAATAATGGAAAACAAGCACCAACGAAATAATGGAAAGCAAGCACCAACGAAATATTGGAAAGCAAGCACCAACGAAATAATGGAAAACAAGCACGAAGAAAATAATGGAAAGAAAGCACCAACGAACTAATAGAAAGCTAGCACCAATGAAATAATGGAAAACAAGCATAAACGAAATAATGGAAAACAAGCACCAACGAAATAATGGAAAACAAGCACCAACGAAATAATGGAAAACAAGCACCAACGGAATAATGGAAAGCAAGCACCAACAAAATAATGGAAAGCAAGCACCAACGGAATAATGGAAAGCAAGCACCAACGAACAAATGGAAAGCAAGCACTAACGAAATAATGGAAAGCAAGCACCAACTAAATAATGGAAAACAAGCACCAACAAAATAATGGAAAACAAGCACCAACGAAATAATGGAAAACAAGCACCAACGAAATAATGGAAAACAAGCACCAACGGAATAATGGAAAGCAAGCACCAACAAAATAATGGAAAACAAGCACCAATGAAATAATGGAAAGCAAGCACCAACGAAATAATGGAAAGCAAGCACCAACAAAATAATAGAAAGCAAGCACCAACGAAATAATGGAAAGCAAGCACCAACGAAGTAATGGAAAACAAGCACCAACGAAATAATGGAAAGCAAGCCCCAACGAAATAATGGAAAGCAAGCACCAACGAAATAATGGAAAGCAAGCATCAACTGAATAATGGAAAGCAAGCACCAACAAAATAATGGAAAACAAGCACCAACGAAATAATGGAAAACAAGCACCGACGAAATGAGGGAAAACCAGCACCAAGGAAACAATGGAAAACAAGTACCAACAAAATAATGGAAAACAAGCACGAAGAAAATAATGGAAAGCAAGCACCAACGAACTAATAGAAAGCAAGCTCCAATGAAAAATGGAAAACAAGCATAAACGAAATAATGGAAAACAAGCACCAACGAAATAATGGAAAACAAGCACCAACGAAATAATGGAAAACAAGCACCAACGAAATAATGGAAAACAAGCACCAACGAACTAATGGAAAACAAGCACCAACGAACTAATGGAAAACAAGCACCAGCGAACTAATGGAAAGCAAGCACCAACGAACTAATGGAAAGCAAGCACCAACGAACTAATGGAAAGCAAGCACCAACGATTTAATGGAAAGCAAGCACCAACGAAATAATGGAATGCAAGCACCAACGAACTAATGGAAAACAAGCACCAACGAAATAATGGAAAACAAGCAACGAAATAATTGAAAACAAGCACCAACGAAATAATGGAAAACAAGCACCAACGAAATAATGGAAAACAAGCACCAACGAAATAATGGAAAACAAGCACCAACGAAATAATGGAAAACAAGCACCAACGAAATAATGGAAAACAAGCACCAACGAACTAATGGAAAACAAGCACCAACGAACTAATGGAAAACAAGCACCAACGAACTAATGGAAAGCAAGCACCAACGAACTAATGGAAAGCAAGCACCAACGAAGTAATGGAAAGCAAGCACCAACGAACTAATGGAAAGCAAGCACCAACGAAATAATGGAAAGCAAGCACCAACGAAATAAAGGAAAGCAAGCACCAACGAACTAATGGAAAACAAGCACCAACGAAATAATGGAAAGCAAGCACCAGCGGAATAATGGAAAGCAAGCACCAACGAACAAATGGAAAGCCAGCACCAACGAAATAATGGAAAGCAAGCACCAACTAAATAATGGAAAACAAACACGAACGAAATAATGGAAAACAATCACCAACGAAATAATGGAAAACAAGCACCAACGAAATAATGGAAAACAAGCACCAACGAAATAATGGAAAACAAGCACCAACGAAATAATGGAAAACAAGCACCAACGAAATAATGGAAAACAAGCACCAACGAACTAATGGAAAACAAGCACCAACGAACTAATGGAAAACAAGCATCAACGAACTAATGGAAAACAAGCACCAACGAACTAATGGAAAGCAAGCACCAACGAACTAATGGAAAGCAAGCACGAACGAAATAATGGAAAACAAGCACCAACGAAATAATGGAAAACAAGCACCAACGAAATAATGGAAAACAAGCACCAACGAAATAATGGAAAACTAGCACCAACGAAATAATGGAAAACAAGCACCAACGAAATAATGGAAAACAAGCACCAACGAAATAATGGAAAACAAGCACCAACGAAATAATGGAAAGCAAGCACCAACGAAATAATGGAAAGCAAGCACCAACGAAGTAATGGAAAACAAGCACCAACGAAATAATGGAAAGCAAGCCCCAACGAAATAATGGAAAGCAAGCACCAACGAAATAATGGAAAGCAAGCATCAACTGAATAATGGAAAGCAAGCACCAACAAAATAATGGAAAACAAGCACCAACGAAATAATGAAAAACAAGCACCGACGAAATGAGGGAAAACCAGCACCAAGGAAACAATGGAAAACAAGTACCAGCAAAATAATGGAAAACAAGCACGAAGAAAATAATGGAAAGCAAGCACCAACGAACTAATAGAAAGCAAGCACCAATGAAAAAATGGAAAACAAGCATAAACGAAATAATGGAAAACAAGCACCAACGAAATAATGGAAAACAAGCACCAACGAAATAATGGAAAACAAGCACCAACGAAATAATGGAAAACAAGCACCAACGAAATAATGGAAAACAAGCACCAACGAAATAATTGAAAACAAGCACCAACGAAATAATGGAAAGCAAGCACCAACAAAATAATGGAAAGCAAGAACCAACGAAATAATGGAAAGCAAGCATCAACAAAATAATGGAAAACAAGCACCAACGAAATAATGGAAAGCAAGCACCAACGAAATAATGGAAAACAAGCACCAACGAAATAATGGAAAACAAGCACAGGCGAAATAATGGAAAACAAGCACCAACGAAATAATGGAAAACAAGCACCAACGAACTAATGGAAAACAAGCACCAACGAACTAATGGAAAACAAGCACCAACGAACTAATGGAAAGCAAGCACCAACGAACTAATGGAAAGCAAGCACCAACGAAATAATGGAAAGCAAGCACCAACGAACTAATGGAAAGCAAGCACCAACGAACTAATGGAAAACAAGCACCAACAAACTAATGGAAAACAAGCACCAACGAAATAATTGAAAACAAGCACCAACGAAATAATGGAAAACAAGCACCAACGAAATAATGGAAAACAAGCACCAACGAAATAATGGAAAACAAGCACCTACGAAATAATGGAAAACAAGCACCAACGAAATAATGGAAAACAAGCACCAACGAACTAATGGAAAACAAGCACCAACGAACTAATGGAAAACAAGCACCAACGAACTAATGGAAAGCAAGCACCAACGAACTAATGGAAAGCAAGCACGAACGAAATAATGGAAAACAAGCACCAACGAAATAATGGAAAACAAGCACCAACGAAATAATGGAAAACAAGCACCAACGAAATAATGGAAAACAAGCACCAACGAAATAATGGAAAACAAGCACCAACGAAATAATGGAAAACAAGCACCAACAAAATAATGGAAAACAAGCACCAATGAAATAATGGAAAGCAAGCACCAACGAAATAATGGAAAGCAAGCACCAACAAAATAATAGAAAGCAAGCACCAACGAAATAATGGAAAGCAAGCACCAACGAAGTAATGGAAAACAAGCACCAACGAAATAATGGAAAGCAAGCCCCAACGAAATAATGGAAAGCAAGCACCAACGAAATAATGGAAAGCAAGCATCAACTGAATAATGGAAAGCAAGCACCAACAAAATAATGGAAAACAAGCACCAACGAAATAATGGAAAACAAGCACCAACGAAATAATGGAAAACAAGCACCAACGAAATAATGGAAAACAAGCACCAACGAAATAATGGAAAACAAGCACCAACGAAATAATGGAAAACAAGCACCAACGAAATAATGGAAAACAAGCACCAACGAAATAATGGAAAACAAGCACCAACGAAATAATGGAAAGCAAGCACAACGAAATAATGAAAAGCAAGCACCAACGAAATAATGGAAAGCAAGCACCAACGAAATAATGGAAAGCAAGCACCAACGAAATAATGGAAAACAAGCATAAACGAAATAATGGAAAACAAGCACCAACGAAATAATGGAAAACAAGCATAAACGAAATAATGGAAAACAAGCACCAACGAAATAATGGAAAACAAGCACCAACGAAATAATGGAAAACAAGCACCAACGAAATAATGGAAAGCAAGCACCAACGAAATAATGGAAAGCAAGCACCAACGAAATAATGGAAAACAAGCATAAACGAAATAATGGAAAACAAGCACCAACGAAATAATGGAAAACAAGCATAAACGAAATAATGGAAAACAAGCACCAACGAAATAATGGAAAACAAGCACCAACGAAATAATGGAAAACAAGCACCAACGAAATAATGGAAAGCAAGCACCAACGAAATAATGGAAAGCAAGCACCAACGAAATAATGGAAAGCAAGCACCAACGAAATAATGGAAAGCAAGCACCAACGAAATAATGGAAAGCAAGCACCAACGAAATAATGGAAAACAAGCACCAACGAAATAATGGAAAACAAGCACCAACGAACTAATGGAAAACAAGCACCAACGAAATAATGGAAAACAAGCACCAACGAAATAATGGAAAACAAGAACCAACGAAATAATGGAAATCAATCACCAACGAAATAATGGAAAACAAGCACGAACGAACTAATGGAAAGCAAGCACCAACGAACTAATGGAAAACAAGCACCAACGAAATAATGGAAAACAAGAACCAACGAAATAATTGAAAACAAGCACTAACGAAATAATGGAAAACAAGCACCAACGAAATAATGGAAAACAAGCACCAACGAAATAATGGAAAACAAGCACCAACGAAATAATGGAAAACAAGCACCAACGAAATAATGGAAAACAAGCACCAACGAAATAATGGAAAACAAGCACCAACGAAATAATGGAAAACAAGCACCAACGAAATAATGGAAAACAAGCACCAACGAAATAATGGAAAACCAGCACCAACGAAATAATGGAAAACAAGCACCAACGAAATAATGGAAAACAAGCACCAACGAAATAATGGAAAATAAGCACCAACGAAATAATGGAAAGCAAGCACCAACGAAATATTGGAAAACAAGCACGAAGAAAATAATGGAAAGCAAGCACCAACGAACTAATAGAAAGCTAGCACTAATGAAATAATGGAAAACAAGCATAAACGAAATAATGGAAAACAAGCACCAACGAAATAATGGAAAACAAGCACCAACGGAATAATGGAAAGCAAGCACCAACAAAATAATGGAAAACAAGCACCAATGAAATAATGGAAAGCAAGCACCAACGAAATAATGGAAAGCAAGCACCAACAAAATAATGGAAAGCAAGCACCAACGAAATAATGGAAAGCAAGCACCAACGAAGTAATGGAAAACAAGCACCAACGAAATAATGGAAAGCAAGCCCCAACGAAATAATGGAAAGCAAGCACCAACGAAATAATGGAAAGCAAGCATCAACTGAATAATGGAAAGCAAGCACCAACAAAATAATGGAAAACAAGCACCAACGAAATAATGAAAAACAAGCACCGACGAAATAATGGAAAACAAGCACCAACGAAATAATGGAAAACAAGCACCAACGAAATAATGGAAAACAAGCACCAGCGAAATAATGGAAAGCAAGCACCAACGAAATAATGAAAAGCAAGCACCAACGAAATAATGGAAAGCAAGCACCAACGAAATAATGGAAAGCAAGCACCAAAGAAATAATGGAAAACAAGCATAAACGAAATAATGGAAAACAAGCACCAACGAAATAATGGAAAACAAGCATAAACGAAATAATGGAAAACAAGCACCAACGAAATAATGGAAAACAAGCACCAACGAAATAATGGAAAACAAGCACCAACGAAATAATGGAAAGCAAGCACCAACGAAATAATGGAAAGCAAGCACCAACGAAATAATGGAAAACAAGCATAAACGAAATAATGGAAAACAAGCACCAACGAAATAATGGAAAACAAGCATAAACGAAATAATGGAAAACAAGCACCAACGAAATAATGGAAAGCAAGCACCAACGAAATAATGGAAAGCAAGCACCAACGAAATAATGGAAAACAAGCACCAACGAACTAATGGAAAACAAGCACCAACGAACTAATGGAAAACAAGCACCAACGAACTAATGGAAAGCAAGCACCAACGAACTAATGGAAAACAAGCACCAACGAAATAATGGAAAGCAAGCACCAGCGGAATAATGGAAAGCAAGCCCCAACGAACAAATGGAAAGCCAGCACCAACGAAATAATGGAAAGCAAGCACCAACTAAATAATGGAAAACAAACACGAACGAAATAATGGAAAACAATCACCAACGAAATAATGGAAAACAAGCACGAACGAAATAATGGAAAACAAGCACGAACGAAATAATGGAAAACAAGCACCAACGAAATAATGGAAAATAAGCACCAACGAAATAATGGAAAACAAGCACCAACGAAATAATGGAAAGCAAGCACCAAGCACCAACAAAAACAACAAAACAAGCAACAAAACAACCAACAAAAACAAGCACCAACGAACTAATGGAAAACAAGCACCAACGAAATAATGGAAAGCAAGCACCAGCGGAATAATGGAAAGCAAGCCCCAACGAACAAATGGAAAGCCAGCACCAACGAAATAATGGAAAGCAAGCACCAACTAAATAATGGAAAACAAACACGAACGAAATAATGGAAAACAATCACCAACGAAATAATGGAAAACAAGCACGAACGAAATAATGGAAAACAAGCACGAACGAAATAATGGAAAACAAGCACCAACGAAATAATGGAAAATAAGCACCAACGAAATAATGGAAAACAAGCACCAACGAAATAATGGAAAACAAGCACCAAGGAAATAATGGAAAACAAGCACCAAGGAAATAATGGAAAACAAGCACCAACGAAATAATGGAAAGCAAGCACCAACGAAATATTGGAAAGCAAGCACCAACGAAATAATGGAAAACAAGCACGAAGAAAATAATGGAAAGCAAGCACCAACGAACTAATAGAAAGCTAGCACCAATGAAATAATGGAAAACAAGCATAAACGAAATAATGGAAAACAAGCACCAACGAAATAATGGAAAACAAGCACCAACGAAATAATGGAAAACAAGCACCAACGGAATAATGGAAAGCAAGCACCAACAAAATAATGGAAAGCAAGCACCAACGGAATAATGGAAAGCAAGCACCAACGAACAAATGGAAAGCAAGCACCAACGAAATAATGGAAAGCAAGCACCAACTAAATAATGGAAAACAAGCACCAACAAAATAATGGAAAACAAGCACCAACGAAATAATGGAAAACAAGCACAAACGAAATAATGGAAAACAAGCACCAACGGAATAATGGAAAGCAAGCACCAACAAAATAATGGAAAACAAGCACCAATGAAATAATGGAAAGCAAGCACCAACGAAATAATGGAAAGCAAGCACCAACAAAATAATAGAAAGCAAGCACCAACGAAATAATGGAAAGCAAGCACCAACGAAGTAATGGAAAACAAGCACCAACGAAATAATGGAAAGCAAGCCCCAACGAAATAATGGAAAGCAAGCACCAACGAAATAATGGAAAGCAAGCATCAACTGAATAATGGAAAGCAAGCACCAACAAAATAATGGAAAACAAGCACCAACGAAATAATGGAAAACAAGCACCGACGAAATGAGGGAAAACCAGCACCAAGGAAACAATGGAAAACAAGTACCCACAAAATAATGGAAAACAAGCACGAAGAAAATAATGGAAAGCAAGCACCAACGAACTAATAGAAAGCAAGCTCCAATGAAAAATGGAAAACAAGCATAAACGAAATAATGGAAAACAAGCACCAACGAAATAATGGAAAACAAGCACCAACGAAATAATGGAAAACAAGCACCAACGAAATAATGGAAAACAAGCACCAACGAACTAATGGAAAACAAGCACCAACGAACTAATGGAAAACAAGCACCAACGAACTAATGGAAAGCAAGCACCAACGAACTAATGGAAAGCAAGCACCAATGAACTAATGGAAAGCAAGCACCAACGATTTAATGGAAAGCAAGCACCAACGAAATAATGGAATGCAAGCACCAACGAACTAATGGAAAACAAGCACCAACGAAATAATGGAAAACAAGCAACGAAATAATTGAAAACAAGCACCAACGAAATAATGGAAAACAAGCACCAAAGAAATAATGGAAAACAAGCACCAACGAAATAATGGAAAACAAGCACCAACGAAATAATGGAAAACAAGCACCAACGAAATAATGGAAAACAAGCACCAACGAACTAATGGAAAACAAGCACCAACGAACTAATGGAAAACAAGCACCAACGAACTAATGGAAAGCAAGCACCAACGAACTAATGGAAAGCAAGCACCAACGAAGTAATGGAAAGCAAGCACCAACGAACTAATGGAAAGCAAGCACCAACGAAATAATGGAAAGCAAGCACCAACGAAATAAAGGAAAGCAAGCACCAACGAACTAATGGAAAACAAGCACCAACGAAATAATGGAAAGCAAGCACCAGCGGAATAATGGAAAGCAAGCACCAACGAACAAATGGAAAGCCAGCACCAACGAAATAATGGAAAGCAAGCACCAACTAAATAATGGAAAACAAACACGAACGAAATAATGGAAAACAATCACCAACGAAATAATGGAAAACAAGCACCAACGAAATAATGGAAAACAAGCACCAACGAAATAATGGAAAACAAGCACCAACGAAATAATGGAAAACAAGCACCAACGAACTAATGGAAAACAAGCACCAACGAACTAATGGAAAACAAGCACCAACGAACTAATGGAAAGCAAGCACCAACGAACTAATGGAAAGCAAGCACCAACGAAGTAATGGAAAGCAAGCACCAACGAACTAATGGAAAGCAAGCACCAACGAAATAATGGAAAACAAGCACCAACGAAATAATGGAAAACAAGCACCAACGAAATAATGGAAAACAAGCACCAACGAAATAATGGAAAACAAGCACCAACGAACCAATGGAAAACAAGCACCAACGAACTAATGGAAAACAAGCACCAACGAACTAATGGAAAGCAAGCACCAACGAACTAATGGAAAGCAAGCACGAACGAAATAATGGAAAACAAGCACCAACGAAATAATGGAAAACAAGCACCAACGAAATAATGGAAAACAAGCACCAACGAAATAATGGAAAACTAGCACCAACGAAATAATGGAAAACAAGCACCAACGAAATAATGGAAAACAAGCACCAACGAAATAATGGAAAACAAGCACCAACGAAATAATGGAAAGCAAGCACCAACGAAATATTGGAAAGCAAGCACCAACGAAATAATGGAAAACAAGCACGAAGAAAATAATGGAAAGCAAGCACCAACGAACTAATAGAAAGCTAGCACCAATGAAATAATGGAAAACAAGCATAAACGAAATAATGGAAAACAAGCACCAACGAAATAATGGAAAACAAGCACCAACGGAATAATGGAAAGCAAGCACCAACAAAATAATGGAAAACAAGCACCAATGAAATAATGGAAAGCAAGCACCAACGAAATAATGGAAAGCAAGCACCAACAAAATAATGGAAAGCAAGCACCAACGAAATAATGGAAAGCAAGCACCAACGAAGTAATGGAAAACAAGCACCAACGAAATAATGGAAAGCAAGCCCCAACGAAATAATGGAAAGCAAGCATCAACTGAATAATGGAAAGCAAGCACCAACAAAATAATGGAAAACAAGCACCAACGAAATAATGAAAAACAAGCACCGACGAAATGAGGGAAAACCAGCACCAAGGAAACAATGGAAAACAAGTACCAGCAAAATAATGGAAAACAAGCACGAAGAAAATAATGGAAAGCAAGCACCAACGAACTAATAGAAAGCAAGCACCAATGAAAAAATGGAAAACAAGCATAAACGAAATAATGGAAAACAAGCACCAACGAAATAATGGAAAACAAGCACCAACGAAATAATGGAAAACAAGCACCAACGAAATAATGGAAAACAAGCACCAACGAAATAATGGAAAACAAGCACCAACGAAATAATTGAAAACAAGCACCAACGAAATAATGGAAAGCAAGCACCAACAAAATAATGGAAAGCAAGAACCAACGAAATAATGGAAAGCAAGCATCAACAAAATAATGGAAAACAAGCACCAACGAAATAATGGAAAGCAAGCACCAACGAAATAATGGAAAGCAAGCACCAACGAACTAATGGAAAGCAAGCACCAACGAACTAATGGAAAACAAGCACCAACAAACTAATGGAAAACAAGCACCAACGAAATAATTGAAAACAAGCACCAACGAAATAATGGAAAACAAGCACCAACGAAATAATGGAAAACAAGCACCAACGAAATAATGGAAAACAAGCACCTACGAAATAATGGAAAACAAGCACCAACGAAATAATGGAAAACAAGCACCAACGAACTAATGGAAAACAAGCACCAACGAACTAATGGAAAACAAGCACCAACGAACTAATGGAAAGCAAGCACCAACGAACTAATGGAAAGCAAGCACGAACGAAATAATGGAAAACAAGCACCAACGAAATAATGGAAAACAAGCACCAACGAAATAATGGAAAACAAGCACCAACGAAATAATGGAAAACAAGCACCAACGAAATAATGGAAAACAAGCACCAACGAAATAATGGAAAACAAGCACCAACAAAATAATGGAAAACAAGCACCAATGAAATAATGGAAAGCAAGCACCAACGAAATAATGGAAAGCAAGCACCAACAAAATAATAGAAAGCAAGCACCAACGAAATAATGGAAAGCAAGCACCAACGAAGTAATGGAAAACAAGCACCAACGAAATAATGGAAAGCAAGCCCCAACGAAATAATGGAAAGCAAGCACCAACGAAATAATGGAAAGCAAGCATCAACTGAATAATGGAAAGCAAGCACCAACAAAATAATGGAAAACAAGCACCAACGAAATAATGGAAAACAAGCACCGACGAAATGAGGGAAAACCAGCACCAAGGAAACAATGGAAAACAAGCATAAACGAAATAATGGAAAACAAGCACCAACGAAATAATGGAAAACAAGCACCAACGAAATAATGGAAAACAAGCACCAACGAAATAATGGAAAGCAAGCACCAACGAAATAATGGAAAGCAAGCACCAACGAAATAATGGAAAGCAAGCACCAACGAAATAATGGAAAACAAGCACCAACGAAATAATGGAAAACAAGCACCAACGAAATAATGGAAAACAAGCACCAACGAACTAATGGAAAACAAGCACCAACGAACTAATGGAAAACAAGCACCAACGAACTAATGGAAAGCAAGCACCAACGAAATAATGGAAAACAAGCACCAACGAAATAATGGAAAACAAGAACCAACGAAATAATGGAAAGCAATCACCAACGAAATAATGGAAAACAAGCACGAACGAAATAATGGAAAGCAAGCACCAACGAACTAATAGAAAGCAAGCACCAATGAAATAATGGAAAACAAGCATAAACGAAATAATGGAAAACAAGCACCAACGAAATAATGGAAAACAAGCACCAACGAAATAATGGAAAACAAGCACCAACGAAATAATGGAAAACAAGCACCAACGAAATAATGGAAAACAAGCACCAACGAAATAATGGAAAACAAGCACCAACGAAATAATGGAAAACAAGCACCAACGAAATAATGGAAAGCAAGCACAACGAAATAATGAAAAGCAAGCACCAACGAAATAATGGAAAGCAAGCACCAACGAAATAATGGAAAGCAAGCACCAACGAAATAATGGAAAACAAGCATAAACGAAATAATGGAAAACAAGCACCAACGAAATAATGGAAAACAAGCATAAACGAAATAATGGAAAACAAGCACCAACGAAATAATGGAAAACAAGCACCAACGAAATAATGGAAAACAAGCACCAACGAAATAATGGAAAGCAAGCACCAACGAAATAATGGAAAGCAAGCACCAACGAAATAATGGAAAACAAGCATAAACGAAATAATGGAAAACAAGCACCAACGAAATAATGGAAAACAAGCATAAACGAAATAATGGAAAACAAGCACCAACGAAATAATGGAAAACAAGCACCAACGAAATAATGGAAATCAAGCACCAACGAAATAATGGAAAGCAAGCACCAACGAAATAATGGAAAGCAAGCACCAACGAAATAATGGAAAGCAAGCACCAACGAAATAATGGAAAGCAAGCACCAACGAAATAATGGAAAGCAAGCACCAACGAAATAATGGAAAACAAGCACCAACGAAATAATGGAAAACAAGCACCAACGAACTAATGGAAAACAAGCACCAACGAAATAATGGAAAACAAGCACCAACGAAATAATGGAAAACAAGAACCAACGAAATAATGGAAATCAATCACCAACGAAATAATGGAAAACAAGCACGAACGAACTAATGGAAAGCAAGCACCAACGAACTAATGGAAAACAAGCACCAACGAAATAATGGAAAACAAGAACCAACGAAATAATTGAAAACAAGCACTAACGAAATAATGGAAAACAAGCACCAACGAAATAATGGAAAACAAGCACCAACGAAATAATGGAAAACAAGCACCAACGAAATAATGGAAAACAAGCACCAACGAAATAATGGAAAACAAGCACCAACGAACTAATGGAAAACAAGCACCAACGAACTAATGGAAAACAAGCACCAACGAACTAATGGAAAGCAAGCACCAACGAACTAATGGAAAGCAAGCACGAACGAAATAATGGAAAACAAGCACCAACGAAATAATGGAAAACAAGCACCAACGAAATAATGGAAAACAAGCACCAACGAAATAATGGAAAACCAGCACCAACGAAATAATGGAAAACAAGCACCAACGAAATAATGGAAAACAAGCACCAACGAAATAATGGAAAACAAGCACCAACGAAATAATGGAAAGCAAGCACCAACGAAATATTGGAAAGCAAGCACCAACGAAATAATGGAAAACAAGCACGAAGAAAATAATGGAAAGCAAGCACCAACGAACTAATAGAAAGCTAGCACTAATGAAATAATGGAAAACAAGCATAAACGAAATAATGGAAAACAAGCACCAACGAAATAATGGAAAACAAGCACCAACGGAATAATGGAAAGCAAGCACCAACAAAATAATGGAAAACAAGCACCAATGAAATAATGGAAAGCAAGCACCAACGAAATAATGGAAAGCAAGCACCAACAAAATAATGGAAAGCAAGCACCAACGAAATAATGGAAAGCAAGCACCAACGAAGTAATGGAAAACAAGCACCAACGAAATAATGGAAAGCAAGCCCCAACGAAATAATGGAAAGCAAGCACCAACGAAATAATGGAAAGCAAGCATCAACTGAATAATGGAAAGCAAGCACCAACAAAATAATGGAAAACAAGCACCAACGAAATAATGAAAAACAAGCACCGACGAAATAATGGAAAACAAGCACCAACGAAATAATGGAAAACAAGCACCAACGAAATAATGGAAAACAAGCACCAGCGAAATAATGGAAAGCAAGCACCAACGAAATAATGAAAAGCAAGCACCAACGAAATAATGGAAAGCAAGCACCAACGAAATAATGGAAAGCAAGCACCAAAGAAATAATGGAAAACAAGCATAAACGAAATAATGGAAAACAAGCACCAACGAAATAATGGAAAACAAGCACCAACGAAATAATGGAAAACAAGCACCAACGAAATAATGGAAAACAAGAACCAACGAAATAATGGAAAGCAATCACCAACGAAATAATGGAAAACAAGCACGAACGAAATAATGGAAAGCAAGCACCAACGAACTAATAGAAAGCAAGCACCAATGAAATAATGGAAAACAAGCATAAACGAAATAATGGAAAACAAGCACCAACGAAATAATGGAAAACAAGCACCAACGAAATAATGGAAAACAAGCACCAACGAAATAATGGAAAACAAGCACCAACGAAATAATGGAAAACAAGCACCAACGAAATAATGGAAAACAAGCACCAACGAAATAATGGAAAACAAGCACCAACGAAATAATGGAAAACAAGCACAGACGAAATAATGGAAAACAAGCACCAACGAAATAATGGAAAACAAGCACCAACGAAATAATGGAAAACAAGCACAGACGAAATAATGGAAAACAAGCACCAACGAAATAATGGAAAACAAGCACCAACGAACTAATGGAAAACAAGCACCAACGAACTAATGGAAAACAAGCACCAACGAACTAATGGAAAGCAAGCACCAACGAACTAATGGAAAGCAAGCACCAACGAAATAATGGAAAGCAAGCACCAACGAAATAATGGAAAACAAGCACCAACGAAATAATGGAAAACAAGCACCAACGAAATAATGGAAAACAAGCACCAACGAAATAATGGAAAACCAGCTCCAACGAAATAATGGAAAACAAGCACCAACGAAATAATGGAAAACAAGCACCAACGAAATAATGGAAAACAAGCACCAACGAAATAATGGAAAGCAAGCACCAACGAAATATTGGAAAGCAAGCACCAACGAAATAATGGAAAACAAGCACGAAGAAAATAATGGAAAGCAAGCACCAACGAAATAATGGAAAACAAGCACCAACGAACTAATGGAAAACAAGCACCAACGAAATAATGGAAAACAAGCACCAACGAAATAATGGAAAACAAGAACCAACGAAATAATGGAAAGCAATCACCAACGAAATAATGGAAAACAAGCACGAACGAAATAATGGAAAGCAAGCACCAACGAACTAATAGAAAGCAAGCACCAATGAAATAATGGAAAACAAGCATAAACGAAATAATGGAAAACAAGCACCAACGAAATAATGGAAAACAAGCACCAACGAAATAATGGAAAACAAGCACCAACGAAATAATGGAAAACAAGCACCAACGAAATAATGGAAAACAAGCACCAACGAAATAATGGAAAACAAGCACAGACGAAATAATGGAAAACAAGCACCAACGAAATAATGGAAAACAAGCACCAACGAACTAATGGAAAACAAGCACCAACGAACTAATGGAAAACAAGCACCAACGAACTAATGGAAAGCAAGCACCAACGAACTAATGGAAAGCAAGCACCAACGAAATAATGGAAAGCAAGCACCAACGAAATAATGGAAAACAAGCACCAACGAAATAATGGAAAACAAGCACCAACGAAATAATGGAAAACAAGCACCAACGAAATAATGGAAAACCAGCTCCAACGAAATAATGGAAAACAAGCACCAACGAAATAATGGAAAACAAGCACCAACGAAATAATGGAAAACAAGCACCAACGAAATAATGGAAAGCAAGCACCAACGAAATATTGGAAAGCAAGCACCAACGAAATAATGGAAAACAAGCACGAAGAAAATAATGGAAAGCAAGCACCAACGAACTCATAGAAAGCTAGCACTAATGAAATAATGGAAAACAAGCATAAACGAAATAATGGAAAACAAGCACCAACGAAATAATGGAAAACAAGCACCAACGGAATAATGGAAAGCAAGCACCAACAAAATAATGGAAAACAAGCACCAATGAAATAATGGAAAGCAAGCACCAACGAAATAATGGAAAGCAAGCACCAACAAAATAATGGAAAGCAAGCACCAACGAAATAATGGAAAGCAAGCACCAACGAAGTAATGGAAAACAAGCACCAACGAAATAATGGAAAGCAAGCCCCAACGAAATAATGGAAAGCAAGCACCAACGAAATAATGGAAAGCAAGCATCAACTGAATAATGGAAAGCAAGCACCAACAAAATAATGGAAAACAAGCACCAACGAAATAATGAAAAACAAGCACCGACGAAATGAGGGAAAACCAGCACCAAAGAAACAATGGAAAACAAGTACCAACAAAATAATGGAAAACAAGCACGAAGAAAACAATGGAAAGCAAGCACCAACGAACTAATAGAAAGCAAGCACCAATGAAAAAATGGAAAACAAGCATAAACGAAATAATGGAAAACAAGCACCAACGAAATAATGGAAAACAAGCACCAACGAAATAATGGAAAACAAGCACCAACGAAATAATGGAAAACAAGCACCAACGAAATAATTGAAAACAAGCACCAACGAAATAATGGAAAGCAAGCACCAACAAAATAATGGAAAGCAAGAACCAACGAAAAAATGGAAAGCAAGCATCAACAAAATAATGGAAAACAAGCACCAACGAAATAATGGAAAACAAGCACCAACGAAATAATGGAAAGCAAGCACAACGAAATAATGGAAAGCAAGCACCAACGAAATAATGGAAAGCAAGCACCAACGAAATAATGGAAAACAAGCACCAACGAAATAATGGAAAACAAGCACAGGCGAAATAATGGAAAACAAGCACCAACGAAATAATGGAAAACAAGCACCAACGAACTAATGGAAAACAAGCACCAACGAACTAATGGAAAACAAGCACCAACGAACTAATGGAAAGCAAGCACCAACGAACTAATGGAAAGCAAGCACCAACGAAATAATGGAAAGCAAGCACCAACGAACTAATGGAAAGCAAGCACCAACGAACTAATGGAAAACAAGCACCAACGAAATAATGGAAAACAAGCACCAACGAAATAATTGAAAACAAGCACCAACGAAATAATGGAAAACAAGCACCAACGAAATAATGGAAAACAAGCACCAACGAAATAATGGAAAACAAGCACCTACGAAATAATGGAAAACAAGCACCAACGAAATAATGGAAAACAAGCACCAACGAACTAATGGAAAACAAGCACCAACGAACTAATGGAAAACAAGCACCAACGAACTAATGGAAAGCAAGCACCAACGAACTAATGGAAAGCAAGCACGAACGAAATAATGGAAAACAAGCACCAACGAAATAATGGAAAACAAGCACCAACGAAATAATGGAAAACAAGCACCAACGAAATAATGGAAAACAAGCACCAACGAAATAATGGAAAACAAGCACCAACGAAATAATGGAAAACAAGCACCAACGAAATAATGGAAAACAAGCACCAACGAAATAATGGAAAGCAAGCACCAACGAAATATTGGAAAGCAAGCACCAACGAAATAATGGAAAACAAGCACGAAGAAAATAATGGAAAGCAAGCACCAACGAACTAATAGAAAGCTAGCACCAATGAAATAACGGAAAACAAGCATAAACGAAATAATGGAAAACAAGCACCAACGAAATAATGGAAAACAAGCACCAACGAAATAATGGAAAACAAGCACCAACGGAATAATGGAAAGCAAGCACCAGCAAAATAATGGAAAACAAGCACCAATGAAATAATGGAAAGCAAGCACCAACGAAATAATGGAAAGCAAGCACCAACAAAATAATGGAAAGCAAGCATAAACGAAATAATGGAAAGCAAGCACCAACGAAATAATGGAAAGCAAGCACCAACGAACTAATAGAAAGCAAGCACCAATGAAATAATGGAAAACAAGCATAAACGAAATAATGGAAAACAAGCACCAACGAAATAATGGAAAACAAGCACCAACGAAATAATGGAAAACAAGCACCAACGAAATAATGGAAAACAAGCACCAACGAAATAATGGAAAACAAGCACCAACGAAATAATGGAAAACAAGCACCAACGAAATAATGGAAAGCAAGCACCAACAAAATAATGGAAAGCAAGCACCAACGAAATAATGGAAAACAAGCACCAACGAACTAATGGAAAACAAGCACCAACGAACTAATGGAAAGCAAGCACCAACGAACTAATGGAAAGCAAGCACGAACGAAATAATGGAAAACAAGCACCAACGAAATAATGGAAAACAAGCACCAACGAAATAATGGAAAACAAGCACCAACGAAATAATGGAAAACAAGCACCAACGAAATAATGGAAAACAAGCACCAACGAAATAATGGAAAACAAGCACCAACGAAATAATGGAAAACAAGCACCAACGAAATAATGGAAAGCAAGCACCAACGAAATATTGGAAAGCAAGCACCAACGAAATAATGGAAAACAAGCACGAAGAAAATAATGGAAAGCAAGCACCAACGAACTAATAGAAAGCTAGCACCAATGAAATAACGGAAAACAAGCATAAACGAAATAATGGAAAACAAGCACCAACGAAATAATGGAAAACAAGCACCAACGAAATAATGGAAAACAAGCACCAACGGAATAATGGAAAGCAAGCACCAACAAAATAATGGAAAACAAGCACCAATGAAATAATGGAAAGCAAGCACCAACGAAATAATGGAAAGCAAGCACCAACAAAATAATGGAAAGCAAGCACCAACGAAATAATGGAAAGCAAGCACCAACGAAATAATGGAAAGCAAGCACCAACGAACTAATAGAAAGCAAGCACCAATGAAATAATGGAAAACAAGCATAAACGAAATAATGGAAAACAAGCACCAACGAAATAATGGAAAACAAGCACCAACGAAATAATGGAAAACAAGCACCAACGAAATAATGGAAAACAAGCACCAACGAAATAATGGAAAACAAGCACCAACGAAATAATGGAAAACAAGCACCAACGAAATAATGGAAAACAAGCACCAACGAAATAATGGAAAACAAGCACCAACGAAATAATGGAAAACAAGCACAGACGAAATAATGGAAAACAAGCACCAACGAAATAATGGAAAACAAGCACCAACGAACTAATGGAAAACAAGCACCAACGAACTAATGGAAAACAAGCACCAACGAACTAATGGAAAACAAGCACCAACGAACTGATGGAAAGCAAGCACCAACGAAATAATGGAAAGCAAGCACCAACGAACTAATGGAAAGCAAGCACCAACGAACTAATGGAAAACAAGCACCAACGAAATAATGGAAAACAAGAACCAACGAAATAATTGAAAACAAGCACCAACGAAATAATGGAAAACAAGCACCAACGAAATAATGGAAAACAAGCACCAACGAAATAATGGAAAACAAGCACCAACGAAATAATGGAAAACAAGCACCAACGAACTAATGGAAAACAAGCACCAACGAACTAATGGAAAACAAGCACCAACGAACTAATGGAAAGCAAGCACCAACGAACTAATGGAAAGCAAGCACGAACGAAATAATGGAAAACAAGCACCAACGAAATAATGGAAAACAAGCACCAACGAAATAATGGAAAACAAGCACCAACGAAATAATGGAAAACCAGCACCAACGAAATAATGGAAAACAAGCACCAACGAAATAATGGAAAACAAGCACCAACGAAATAATGGAAAACAAGCACCAACGAAATAATGGAAAGCAAGCACCAACGAAATATTGGAAAGCAAGCACCAACGAAATAATGGAAAACAAGCACGAAGAAAATAATGGAAAGCAAGCACCAACGAACTAATAGAAAGCTAGCACTAATGAAATAATGGAAAACAAGCATAAACGAAATAATGGAAAACAAGCACCAACGAAATAATGGAAAACAAGCACCAACGGAATAATGGAAAGCAAGCACCAACAAAATAATGGAAAACAAGCACCAATGAAATAATGGAAAGCAAGCACCAACGAAATAATGGAAAGCAAGCACCAACAAAATAATGGAAAGCAAGCACCAACGAAATAATGGAAAGCAAGCATCAACTGAATAATGGAAAGCAAGCACCAACAAAATAATGGAAAACAAGCACCAACGAAATAATGAAAAACAAGCACCGACGAAATGAGGGAAAACCAGCACCAAAGAAACAATGGAAAACAAGTACCAACAAAATAATGGAAAACAAGCACGAAGAAAACAATGGAAAGCAAGCACCAACGAACTAATAGAAAGCAAGCACCAATGAAAAAATGGAAAACAAGCATAAACGAAATAATGGAAAACAAGCACCAACGAAATAATGGAAAACAAGCACCAACGAAATAATGGAAAACAAGCACCAACGAAATAATGGAAAACAAGCACCAACGAAATAATGGAAAACAAGCACCAACGAAATAATTGAAAACAAGCACCAACGAAATAATGGAAAGCAAGCACCAACAAAATAATGGAAAGCAAGAACCAACGAAATAATGGAAAGCAAGCATCAACAAAATAATGGAAAACAAGCACCAACGAAATAATGGAAAACAAGCACCAACGAAATAATGGAAAGCAAGCACCAACGAAATAATGGAAAGCAAGCACCAACGAAATAATGGAAAGCAAGCACCAACGAAATAATGGAAAACAAGCACCAACGAAATAATGGAAAACAAGCACAGGCGAAATAATGGAAAACAAGCACCAACGAAATAATGGAAAACAAGCACCAACGAACTAATGGAAAACAAGCACCAACGAACTAATGGAAAACAAGCACCAACGAACTAATGGAAAGCAAGCACCAACGAACTAATGGAAAGCAAGCACCAACGAAATAATGGAAAGCAAGCACCAACGAACTAATGGAAAGCAAGCACCAACGAACTAATGGAAAACAAGCACCAACGAAATAATGGAAAACAAGCACCAACGAAATAATTGAAAACAAGCACCAACGAAATAATGGAAAACAAGCACCAACGAAATAATGGAAAACAAGCACCATCGAAATAATGGAAAACAAGCACCTACGAAATAATGGAAAACAAGCACCAACGAAATAATGGAAAACAAGCACCAACGAACTAATGGAAAACAAGCACCAACGAACTAATGGAAAACAAGCACCAACGAACTAATGGAAAGCAAGCACCAACGAACTAATGGAAAGCAAGCACGAACGAAATAATGGAAAACAAGCACCAACGAAATAATGGAAAACAAGCACCAACGAAATAATGGAAAACAAGCACCAACGAAATAATGGAAAACAAGCACCAACGAAATAATGGAAAACAAGCACCAACGAAATAATGGAAAACAAGCACCAACGAAATAATGGAAAACAAGCACCAACGAAATAATGGAAAGCAAGCACCAACGAAATATTGGAAAGCAAGCACCAACGAAATAATGGAAAACAAGCACGAAGAAAATAATGGAAAGCAAGCACCAACGAACTAATAGAAAGCTAGCACCAATGAAATAACGGAAAACAAGCATAAACGAAATAATGGAAAACAAGCACCAACGAAATAATGGAAAACAAGCACCAACGAAATAATGGAAAACAAGCACCAACGGAATAATGGAAAGCAAGCACCAACAAAATAATGGAAAACAAGCACCAATGAAATAATGGAAAGCAAGCACCAACGAAATAATGGAAAGCAAGCACCAACAAAATAATGGAAAGCAAGCACCAACGAAATAATGGAAAGCAAGCACCAACGAAATAATGGAAAGCAAGCACCAACGAACTAATAGAAAGCAAGCACCAATGAAATAATGGAAAACAAGCATAAACGAAATAATGGAAAACAAGCACCAACGAAATAATGGAAAACAAGCACCAACGAAATAATGGAAAACAAGCACCAACGAAATAATGGAAAACAAGCACCACCGAAATAATGGAAAACAAGCACCAACGAAATAATGGAAAACAAGCACCAACGAAATAATGGAAAGCAAGCACCAACAAAATAATGGAAAGCAAGCACCAACGAAATAATGGAAAACAAGCACCAACGAACTAATGGAAAACAAGCACCAACGAACTAATGGAAAGCAAGCACCAACGAACTAATGGAAAGCAAGCACGAACGAAATAATGGAAAACAAGCACCAACGAAATAATGGAAAACAAGCACCAACGAAATAATGGAAAACAAGCACCAACGAAATAATGGAAAACAAGCACCAACGAAATAATGGAAAACAAGCACCAACGAAATAATGGAAAACAAGCACCAACGAAATAATGGAAAACAAGCACCAACGAAATAATGGAAAGCAAGCACCAACGAAATATTGGAAAGCAAGCACCAACGAAATAATGGAAAACAAGCACGAAGAAAATAATGGAAAGCAAGCACCAACGAACTAATAGAAAGCTAGCACCAATGAAATAACGGAAAACAAGCATAAACGAAATAATGGAAAACAAGCACCAACGAAATAATGGAAAACAAGCACCAACGAAATAATGGAAAACAAGCACCAACGGAATAATGGAAAGCAAGCACCAACAAAATAATGGAAAACAAGCACCAATGAAATAATGGAAAGCAAGCACCAACGAAATAATGGAAAGCAAGCACCAACAAAATAATGGAAAGCAAGCACCAACGAAATAATGGAAAGCAAGCACCTACGAAATAATGGAAAGCAAGCACCAACGAACTAATAGAAAGCAAGCACCAATGAAATAATGGAAAACAAGCATAAACGAAATAATGGAAAACAAGCACCAACGAAATAATGGAAAACAAGCACCAACGAAATAATGGAAAACAAGCACCAACGAAATAATGGAAAACAAGCACCAACGAAATAATGGAAAACAAGCACCAACGAAATAATGGAAGACAAGCACCAACGAAATAATGGAAAACAAGCACCAACGAAATAATGGAAAACAAGCACCAACGAAATAATGGAAAACAAGCACAGACGAAATAATGGAAAACAAGCACCAACGAAATAATGGAAAACAAGCACCAACGAACTAATGGAAAACAAGCACCAACGAACTAATGGAAAACAAGCACCAACGAACTAATGGAAAACAAGCACCAACGAACTGATGGAAAGCAAGCACCAACGAAATAATGGAAAGCAAGCACCAACGAACTAATGGAAAGCAAGCACCAACGAACTAATGGAAAACAAGCACCAACGAAATAATGGAAAACAAGAACCAACGAAATAATTGAAAACAAGCACCAACGAAATAATGGAAAACAAGCACCAACGAAATAATGGAAAACAAGCACCAACGAAATAATGGAAAACAAGCACCAACGAAATAATGGAAAACAAGCACCAACGAACTAATGGAAAACAAGCACCAACGAACTAATGGAAAACAAGCACCAACGAACTAATGGAAAGCAAGCACCAACGAACTAATGGAAAGCAAGCACGAACGAAATAATGGAAAACAAGCACCAACGAAATAATGGAAAACAAGCACCAACGAAATAATGGAAAACAAGCACCAACGAAATAATGGAAAACCAGCACCAACGAAATAATGGAAAACAAGCACCAACGAAATAATGGAAAACAAGCACCAACGAAATAATGGAAAACAAGCACCAACGAAATAATGGAAAGCAAGCACCAACGAAATATTGGAAAGCAAGCACCAACGAAATAATGGAAAACAAGCACGAAGAAAATAATGGAAAGCAAGCACCAACGAACTAATAGAAAGCTAGCACTAATGAAATAATGGAAAACAAGCATAAACGAAATAATGGAAAACAAGCACCAACGAAATAATGGAAAACAAGCACCAACGGAATAATGGAAAGCAAGCACCAACAAAATAATGGAAAACAAGCACCAATGAAATAATGGAAAGCAAGCACCAACGAAATAATGGAAAGCAAGCACCAACAAAATAATGGAAAGCAAGCACCAACGAAATAATGGAAAGCAAGCATCAACTGAATAATGGAAAGCAAGCACCAACAAAATAATGGAAAACAAGCACCAACGAAATAATGAAAAACAAGCACCGACGAAATGAGGGAAAACCAGCACCAAAGAAACAATGGAAAACAAGTACCAACAAAATAATGGAAAACAAGCACGAAGAAAACAATGGTAAGCAAGCACCAACGAACTAATAGAAAGCAAGCACCAATGAAAAAATGGAAAACAAGCATAAACGAAATAATGGAAAACAAGCACCAACGAAATAATGGAAAACAAGCACCAACGAAATAATGGAAAACAAGCACCAACGAAATAATGGAAAACAAGCACCAACGAAATAATGGAAAACAAGCACCAACGAAATAATTGAAAACAAGCACCAACGAAATAATGGAAAGCAAGCACCAACAAAATAATGGAAAGCAAGAACCAACGAAATAATGGAAAGCAAGCATCAACAAAATAATGGAAAACAAGCACCAACGAAATAATGGAAAACAAGCACCAACGAAATAATGGAAAGCAAGCACCAACGAAATAATGGAAAGCAAGCACCAACGAAATAATGGAAAGCAAGCACCAACGAAATAATGGAAAACAAGCACCAACGAAATAATGGAAAACAAGCACAGGCGAAATAATGGAAAACAAGCACCAACGAAATAATGGAAAACAAGCACCAACGAACTAATGGAAAACAAGCACCAACGAACTAATGGAAAACAAGCACCAACGAACTAATGGAAAGCAAGCACCAACGAACTAATGGAAAGCAAGCACCAACGAAATAATGGAAAGCAAGCACCAACGAACTAATGGAAAGCAAGCACCAACGAACTAATGGAAAACAAGCACCAACGAAATAATGGAAAACAAGCACCAACGAAATAATTGAAAACAAGCACCAACGAAATAATGGAAAACAAGCACCAACGAAATAATGGAAAACAAGCACCATCGAAATAATGGAAAACAAGCACCTACGAAATAATGGAAAACAAGCACCAACGAAATAATGGAAAACAAGCACCAACGAACTAATGGAAAACAAGCACCAACGAACTAATGGAAAACAAGCACCAACGAACTAATGGAAAGCAAGCACCAACGAACTAATGGAAAGCAAGCACGAACGAAATAATGGAAAACAAGCACCAACGAAATAATGGAAAACAAGCACCAACGAAATAATGGAAAACAAGCACCAACGAAATAATGGAAAACAAGCACCAACGAAATAATGGAAAACAAGCACCAACGAAATAATGGAAAACAAGCACCAACGAAATAATGGAAAACAAGCACCAACGAAATAATGGAAAGCAAGCACCAACGAAATATTGGAAAGCAAGCACCAACGAAATAATGGAAAACAAGCACGAAGAAAATAATGGAAAGCAAGCACCAACGAACTAATAGAAAGCTAGCACCAATGAAATAATGGAAAACAAGCATAAACGAAATAATGGAAAACAAGCACCAACGAAATAATGGAAAACAAGCACCAACGAAATAATGGAAAACAAGCACCAACGGAATAATGGAAAGCAAGCACCAACAAAATAATGGAAAACAAGCACCAATGAAATAATGGAAAGCAAGCACCAACGAAATAATGGAAAGCAAGCACCAACAAAATAATGGAAAGCAAGCACCAACGAAATAATGGAAAGCAAGCACCAACGAAGTAATGGAAAACAAGCACCAACGAAATAATGGAAAGCAAGCCCCAACGAAATAACGGAAAGCAAGCACCAACGAAATAATGGAAAGCAAGCATAAACTGAATAATGGAAAGCAAGCACCAACAAAATAATGGAAAACAAGCACCAACGAAATAATGGAAAACAAGCACCGACGAAATGAGGGAAAACCAGCACCAAGGAAACAATGGAAAACAAGTACCAACAAAATAATGGAAAACAAGCACGAAGAAAATAATGGAAAGCAAGCACCAACGAACTAATAGAAAGCAAGCACCAATGAAAAAATGGAAAACAAGCATAAACGAAATAATGGAAAACAAGCACCAACGAAATAATGGAAAACAAGCACCAACGAAATAATGGAAAACAAGCACCAACGAAATAATGGAAAAGAAGCACCAACGAAATAATGGAAATCAAGCACCAACGAAATAATTGAAAACAAGCACCAACGAAATAATGGAAAGCAAGCACCAACAAAATAATGGAAAGCAAGAACCAACGAAATAATGGAAAGCAAGCATCAACAAAATAATGGAAAACAAGCACCAACGAAATAATGGAAAACAAGCACCAACGAAATAATGGAAAGCAAGCACCAACGAAATAATGGAAAGCAAGCACCAACGAAATAATGGAAAGCAAGCACCAACGAAATAATGGAAAACAAGCACCAACGAAATAATGGAAAGCAAGCACCAACGAAATAATGGAAAACAAGCACCAACGAAATAATGGAAAGCAAGCACCAACGAAATAATGGAAAGCAAGCACCAACGAAATAATGGAAAGCAAGCACCAACGAAATAATGGAAAACAAGCACCAACGAAATAATGGAAAGCAAGCACCAACGAAATAATGGAAAACAAGCACCAACGAACTAATGGAAAACAAGCACCAACGAAATAATGGAAAACAAGCACCAACGAAATAATGGAAAACAAGAACCAACGAAATAATGGAAAACAAGCACCAACGAAATAATTGAAAACAAGCACCAACGAAATAATGGAAAGCAAGCACCAACGAAATAATGGAAAGCAAGCACCAACGAAATAATGGAAAACAAGCACCAACGAAATAATGGAAAGCAAGCACCAACGAAATAATGGAAAACAAGCACCAACGAAATAATGGAAAGCAAGCACCAACGAAATAATGGAAAGCAAGCACCAACGAAATAATGGAAAGCAAGCACCAACGAAATAATGGAAAACAAGCACCAACGAAATAATGGAAAGCAAGCACCAACGAAATAATGGAAAACAAGCACCAACGAACTAATGGAAAACAAGCACCAACGAAATAATGGAAAACAAGCACCAACGAAATAATGGAAAACAAGAACCAACGAAATAATGGAAAACAAGCACCAACGAAATAATTGAAAACAAGCACCAAAGAAATAATGGAAAGCAAGCACCAACAAAATAATGGAAAGCAAGAACCAACGAAATAATGGAAAGCAAGCATCAACAAAATAATGGAAAACAAGCACCAACGAAATAATGGAAAACAAGCACCAACGAAATAATGGAAAGCAAGCAATAACGAAATAATTGAAAGCAAGCACCAACGAAATAATGGAAAGCAAGCACCAACGAAATAATGGAAAACAAGCACCAACGAAATAATGGAAAGCAAGCACCAACGAAATAATGGAAAACAAGCACCAACGAAATAATGGAAAGCAAGCACCAACGAAATAATGGAAAGCAAGCACCAACGAAATAATGGAAAACAAGCACCAACGAAATAATGGAAAGCAAGCGCCAACGAAATAATGGAAAACAAGCACCAACGAAATAATGGAAAGCAAGCACCAACGAAATAATGGAAAGCAAGCACCAACGAAATAATGGAAAGCAAGCACCAACGAAGTAATGGAAAACAAGCACCAACGAAATAATGGAAAGCAAGCACCAACGAAATAATGGAAAACAAGCACCAACGAACTAATGGAAAACAAGCACCAACGAAATAATGGAAAACAAGCACCAACGAAATAATGGAAAACAAGCTCCAACGAAATAATGGAAAACAAGCACCAACGAAATAATTGAAAACAAGCACCAACGAAATAATGGAAAGCAAGCACCAACAAAATAATAGAAAGCAAGAACCAACGAAATAATGGAAAGCAAGCACCAACGAAATAATGGAAAGCAAGCACCAACGAAATAATGGAAAGCAAGCACCAACGAAATAATGGAAAGCAAGCACCAACGAACTAATGGAAAGCAAGCACCAACGAACTAATGGAAAACAAGCACCAACGAAATAATGGAAAACAAGCACCAACGAAATAATGGAAAACAAGCACCAACGAAATAATGGAAAACAAGCACCAACGAAATAATGGAAAACAAGCACCAACGAAATAATGGAAAACAAGCACCAACGAATAAATGGAAAACAAGCACCAACAAAATAATGGAAAACAAGCACCAACGAACTAATGGAAAACAAGCACCAACGAACTAATGGAAAACAAGCACAAACGAACTAATGGAAAGCAAGCACTAACGAACTAATGGAAAGCAAGCACGAACGAAATAATGGAAAACAAGCACCAACGAAATAATGGAAAACAAGCACCAACGAAATAATGGAAAACAAGCACCAACGAAATAATGGAAAACAAGCACCAACGAAATAATGGAAAACAAGCACCAACGAAATAATGGAAAACAAGCACCAACGAAATAATGGAAAACAAGCACCAACGAAATAATGGAAAGCAAGCACCAACGAAATATTGGAAAGCAAGCACCAACGAAATAATGGAAAACAAGCACGAAGAAAATAATGGAAAGCAAGCACCAACGAACTAATAGAAAGCTAGCACCAATGAAATAATGGAAAACAAGCATAAACGAAATAATGGAAAACAAGCACCAACGAAATAATGGAAAACAAGCACCAACGAACTAATGGAAAACAAGCACCAACGAACTAATGGAAAACAAGCACCAACGAACTAATGGAAAGCAAGCACGAACGAAATAATGGAAAACAAGCACCAACGAAATAATGGAAAACAAGCACCAACGAAATAATGGAAAGCAAGCACCAACGAAATATTGGAAAGCAAGCACCAACGAAATAATGGAAAACAAGCACGAAGAAAATAATGGAAAGCAAGCACCAACGAACTAATAGAAAGCTAGCACCAATGAAATAATGGAAAACAAGCATAAACGAAATAATGGAAAACAAGCACCAACGAAATAATGGAAAACAAGCACCAACGAAATAATGGAAAACAAGCACCAACGGAATAATGGAAAGCAAGCACCAACAAAATAATGGAAAACAAGCACCAATGAAATAATGGAAAGCAAGCACCAACGAAATAATGGAAAGCAAGCACCAACAAAATAATGGAAAGCAAGCACCAACGAAATAATGGAAAGCAAGCACCAACGAAGTAATGGAAAACAAGCACCAACGAAATAATGGAAAGCAAGCACCAACGAAATAATGGAAAACAAGCACCAACGAACTAATGGAAAACAAGCACCAACGAAATAATGGAAAACAAGCACCAACGAAATAATGGAAAACAAGAACCAACGAAATAATGGAAAGCAATCACCAACGAAATAATGGAAAACAAGCACGAACGAAATAATGGAAAGCAAGCACCAACGAACTAATAGAAAGCAAGCACCAATGAAATAATGGAAAACAAGCATAAACGAAATAATGGAAAACAAGCACCAACGAAATAATGGAAAACAAGCACCAACGATATAATGGAAAACAAGCACCAACGAAATAATGGAAAACAAGCACCAACGAAATAATGGAAAACAAGCACCAACGAAATAATGGAAAACAAGCACCAACGAAATAATGGAAAACAAGCACAGACGAAATAATGGAAAACAAGCACCAACGAAATAATGGAAAACAAGCACCAACGAACTAATGGAAAACAAGCACCAACGAACTAATGGAAAACAAGCACCAACGAACTAATGGAAAGCAAGCACCAACGAACTAATGGAAAGCAAGCACCAACGAAATAATGGAAAACAAGCACCAACGAAATAATGGAAAACAAGCACCAACGAAATAATGGAAAACAAGCACCAACGAAATAATGGAAAACAAGCACGAAGAAAATAATGGAAAACAAGCACCAACGAACTAATAGAAAGCTAGCACCAATGAAATAATGGAAAACAAGCATAAACGAAATAATGGAAAACAAGCACCAACGAAATAATGGAAAACAAGCACCAACGAAATATTGGAAAACAAGCACCAACGGAATAATGGAAAGCAAGCACCAACAAAATAATGGAAAGCAAGCACCAGCGGAATAATGGAAAACAAGCACCAACCAAATAATGGAAGACAAGCACCAACGAAATAATGGAAAACAAGCACCAACGAAATAATGGAAAACAAGCACCAACGAAATAATGGAAAACAAGCACCAACGAACTAATGGAAAACAAGCACCAACGAACTAATGGAAAACAAGCACCAACGAACTAATGGAAAGCAAGCACCAACGAACTAATGGAAAGCAAGCACCAACGAAATAATGGAAAGCAAGCACCAACGAACTAATGGAAAGCAAGCACCAACAAAATAATGGAAAGCAAGCACCAATGAAATAATGGAAAGCAAGCACCAACGAAATAATGGAAAGCAAGCACCAACGAAATAATGGAAAGCAAGCACCAACGAAATAATGGAAAGCAAGCACCAACGAAATAATGGAAAGCAAGCACCAACGAAATAATGGGAAGCAAGCACCTACGAAATAATGGAAAGCAAGCACCAACAAAATAATGGAAAGCAAGCAAAAACGAACTAATGGAAAACAAGCACCAACGAAATAATGGAAAACAAGCACCAACGAAATAATGGAAAACAAGCACCAACGAAATAATGGAAAACAAGCACCAACGAAATAATGGAAAACAAGCACCAACGAAATAATGGAAAACAAGCACCAACGAAATAATGGAAAACAAGCACCAACGAAATAATGGAAAACAAGCACCAATGAAATAATGGAAAACAAGCACCAACGAACTAATAGAAAGCTAGCACCAATGAAATAATGGAAAACAAGCATAAACGAAATAATGGAAAACCAGCACCAACGAAATAATGGAAAACAAGCACCAACGAAATAATGGAAAACAAGCACCAACGGAATAATGGAAAGCAAGCACCAACAAAATAATGGAAAGCAAGCACCAGCGGAATAATGGAAAACAAGCACCAACCAAATAATGGAAAACAAGCACCAACGAAATAATGGAAAACAAGCACCAACGAAATAATGGAAAACAAGCACCAACGAAATAATGGAAAACAAGCACCAACGAAATAATGGAAAACAAGCAGCAACGAACTAATGGAAAACAAGCACTAACGAACTAATGGAAAACAAGCACCAACGAACTAATGGAAAGCAAGCACCAACGAACTAATGGAAAGCAAGCACCAACGAAATAATGGAAAACAAGCACCAACGAAATAATGGAAAACAAGCACCAACGAAATAATGGAAAACAAGCACCAACGAAATAATGGAAAACAAGCACAGACGAAATAATGGAAAACAAGCACCAACGAAATAATGGAAAACAAGCACCAACGAACTAATGGAAAACAAGCACCAACGAACTAATGGAAAACAAGCACCAACGAACTAATGGAAAGCAAGCACCAACGAACTAATGGAAAGCAAGCACCAACGAAATAATGGAAAACAAGCACCAACGAAATAATGGAAAACAAGCACCAACGAAATAATGGAAAACAAGCACCAACGAAATAATGGAAAACAAGCACCAACGAAATAATGGAAAGCAAGCACCAACAAAATAATGGAAAGCAAGCACCAATGAAATAATGGAAAGCAAGCACCAACGAAATAATGGAAAGCAAGCACCAACGAAATAATGGAAAGCAAGCACCAACGAAATAATGGAAAGCAAGCACCAACGAAATAATGGAAAGCAAGCACCAACGAAATAATGGGAAGCAAGCACCTACGAAATAATGGAAAGCAAGCACCAACAAAATAATGGAAAGCAAGCACCAACGAACTAATGGAAAACAAGCACCAACGAAATAATGGAAAACAAGCACCAACGAAATAATGGAAAACAAGCACCAACGAAATAATGGAAAACAAGCACCAACGAAATAATGGAAAACAAGCACCAACGAAATAATGGAAAACAAGCACCAACGAAATAATGGAAAACAAGCACCAACGAAATAATGGAAAACAAGCACCAATGAAATAATGGAAAACAAGCACCAACGAAATAATGGAAAGCAAGCACCAACGAAATATTGGAAAGCAAGCACCAACGAAATAATGGAAAACAAGCACGAAGAAAATAATGGAAAGCAAGCACCAACGAACTAATAGAAAGCTAGCACCAATGAAATAATGGAAAACAAGCATAAACGAAATAATGGAAAACAAGCACCAACGAAATAATGGAAAACAAGCACCAACGAAATAATGGAAAACAAGCACCAACGGAATAATGGAAAGCAAGCACCAACAAAATAATGGAAAGCAAGCACCAGCGGAATAATGGAAAACAAGCACCAACGAAATAATTGAAAACAAGCACCAACGAAATAATGGAAAGCAAGCACCAACAAAATAATGGAAAGCAAGCACCAACGAACTAATGGAAAGCAAGCACCAACGAACTAATGGAAAACAAGCACCAACGAAATAATGGAAAACAAGCACCAACGAAATAATGGAAAACAAGCACCAACGAAATAATGGAAAACAAGCACCAACGAAATAATGGAAAACAAGCACCAACGAAATAATGGAAAACAAGCACCAACGAAATAATGGAAAACAAGCACCAACAAAATAATGGAAAACAAGCACCAACGAACTAATGGAAAACAAGCACCAACGAACTAATGGAAAACAAGCACAAACGAACTAATGGAAAGCAAGCACCAACGAACTAATGGAAAGCAAGCACGAACGAAATAATGGAAAACAAGCACCAACGAAATAATGGAAAACAAGCACCAACGAAATAATGGAAAACAAGCACCAACGAAATAAGGGAAAACAAGCACCAACGAAATAATGGAAAACAAGCACCAACGAAATAATGGAAAACAAGCACCAACGAAATAATGGAAAACAAGCACCAACGAAATAATGGAAAGCAAGCACCAACGAAATAATGGAAAACAAGCACGAAGAAAATAATGGAAAGCAAGCACCAACGAACTAATAGAAAGCTAGCACCAATGAAATAATGGAAAACAAGCATAAACGAAATAATGGAAAACGAGCACCAACGAAATAATGGAAAACAAGCACCAACGAACTAATGGAAAACAAGCACCAACGAACTAATGGAAAACAAGCACCAACGAACTAATGGAAAGCAAGCACGAACGAAATAATGGAAAACAAGCACCAACGAAATAATGGAAAACAAGCACCAACGAAATAATGGAAAACAAGCACCAACGAAATAATGGAAAGCAAGCACCAACGAAATATTGGAAAGCAAGCACCAACGAAATAATGGAAAACAAGCACGAAGAAAATAATGGAAAGCAAGCACCAACGAACTAATAGAAAGCTAGCACCAATGAAATAATGGAAAACAAGCATAAACGAAATAATGGAAAACATGCACCAACGAAATAATGGAAAACAAGCACCAACGAAATAATGGAAAACAAGCACCAACGGAATAATGGAAAGCAAGCACCAACAAAATAATGGAAAACAAGCACCAATGAAATAATGGAAAGCAAGCACCAACGAAATAATGGAAAGCAAGCACCAACAAAATAATGGAAAGCAAGCACCAACGAAATAATGGAAAGCAAGCACCAACGAAGTAATGGAAAACAAGCACCAACGAAATAATGGAAAGCAAGCACCAACGAAATAATGGAAAACAAGCACCAACGAACTAATGGAAAACAAGCACCAACGAAATAATGGAAAACAAGCACCAACGAAATAATGGAAAACAAGAACCAACGAAATAATGGAAAGCAATCACCAACGAAATAATGGAAAACAAGCAAGAACGAAATAATGGAAAGCAAGCACCAACGAACTAATAGAAAGCAAGCACCAATGAAATAATGGAAAACAAGCATAAACGAAATAATGGAAAACAAGCACCAACGAAATAATGGAAAACAAGCACCAACGATATAATGGAAAACAAGCACCAACGAAATAATGGAAAACAAGCACCAACGAAATAATGGAAAACAAGCACCAACGAAATAATGGAAAACAAGCACCAACGAAATAATGGAAAACAAGCACAGACGAAATAATGGAAAACAAGCACCAACGAAATAATGGAAAACAAGCACCAACGAACTAATGGAAAACAAGCACCAACGAACCAATGGAAAACAACCACCAACGAACTAATGGAAAGCAAGCACCAACGAACTAATGGAAAACAAGCACCAACGAACTAATGGAAAACAAGCACCAACGAACCAATGGAAAACAACCACCAACGAACTAATGGAAAGCAAGCACCAACGAACTAATGGAAAGCAAGCACCAACGAAATAATGGAAAACAAGTACCAACGAAATAATGGAAAACAAGCACCAACGAAATAATGGAAAACAAGCACCAACGAAATAATGGAAAACAAGCACCAACGAAATAATGGAAAACAAGCACCAACGAAATAATGGAAAACAAGCACCAACGAAATAATGGAAAACAAGCACCAACGAAATAATGGAAAGCAAGCACCAACGAAATATTGGAAAGCAAGCACCAACGAAATAATGGAAAACAAGCACGAAGAAAATAATGGAAAACAAGCACCAACGAACTAATAGAAAGCTAGCACCAATGAAATAATGGAAAACAAGCATAAACGAAATAATGGAAAACAAGCACCAACGAAATAATGGAAAACAAGCACCAACGAAATATTGGAAAACAAGCACCAACGGAATAATGGAAAGCAAGCACCAACAAAATAATGGAAAGCAAGCACCAGCGGAATAATGGAAAACAAGCACCAACCAAATAATGGAAGACAAGCACCAACGAAATAATGGAAAACAAGCACCAACGAAATAATGGAAAACAAGCACCAACGAAATAATGGAAAACAAGCACCAACGAACTAATGGAAAACAAGCACCAACGAACTAATGGAAAACAAGCACCAACGAACTAATGGAAAGCAAGCACCAACGAACTAATGGAAAGCAAGCACCAACGAAATAATGGAAAGCAAGCACCAACGAACTAATGGAAAGCAAGCACCAACAAAATAATGGAAAGCAAGCACCAATGAAATAATGGAAAGCAAGCACCAACGAAATAATGGAAAGCAAGCACCAACGAAATAATGGAAAGCAAGCACCAACGAAATAATGGAAAGCAAGCACCAACGAAATAATGGAAAGCAAGCACCAACGAAATAATGGGAAGCAAGCACCTACGAAATAATGGAAAGCAAGCACCAACAAAATAATGGAAAGCAAGCACCAACGAACTAATGGAAAACAAGCACCAACGAAATAATGGAAAACAAGCACCAACGAAATAATGGAAAACAAGCACCAACGAAATAATGGAAAACAAGCACCAACGAAATAATGGAAAACAAGCACCAACGAAATAATGGAAAACAAGCACCAACGAAATAATGGAAAACAAGCACCAACGAAATAATGGAAAACAAGCACCAACGAAATAATGGAAAACAAGCACCAATGAAATAATGGAAAACAAGCACCAACGAAATAATGGAAAGCAAGCACCAACGAAATATTGGAAAGCAAGCACCAACGAAATAATGGAAAACAAGCACGAAGAAAATAATGGAAAGCAAGCACCAACGAACTAATAGAAAGCTAGCACCAATGAAATAATGGAAAACAAGCATAAACGAAATAATGGAAAACCAGCACCAACGAAATAATGGAAAACAAGCACCAACGAAATAATGGAAAACAAGCACCAACGGAATAATGGAAAGCAAGCACCAACAAAATAATGGAAAGCAAGCACCAGCGGAATAATGGAAAACAAGCACCAACCAAATAATGGAAAACAAGCACCAACGAAATAATGGAAAACAAGCACCAACAAAATAATGGAAAACAAGCACCAACGAAATAATGGAAAACAAGCAGCAACGAACTAATGGAAAACAAGCACTAACGCACTAATGGAAAACAAGCACCAACGAACTAATGGAAAGCAAGCACCAACGAACTAATGGAAAGCAAGCACCAACGAAATAATGGGAAGCAAGCACCAACGAAATAATGGAAAACAAGCACCAACGAAATAATGGAAAACAAGCACCAACGAAATAATAGAAAACAAGCACAGACGAAATAATGGAAAGCAAGCACCAGCGAAATAATGGAAAGCAAGCACCAACGAACTAATGGAAAACAAGCACCAACGAACTAATGGAAAACAAGCACCAACTAAATAATGGAAAACAAGCACGAACGAACTAATAGAAAGCTAGCACCAATGAAATAATGGAAAACAAGCATAAACGAAATAATGGAAAACAAGCACCAACGAAATAATGGAAAACAAGCACCAACGGAATAATGGAAAGCAAGCACCAACAAAATAATGGAAAGCAAGCAACAACGGAATAATGGAAAGCAAGCACCAACGAAATAATGGAAAGCAAGCACCAACGAAATATTGGAAAGCAAGCACCAACGAAATAATGGAAAACAAGCACGAAGAAAATAATGGAAAACAAGCACCAACGAACTAATAGAAAGCTAGCACCAATGAAATAATGGAAAACAAGCATAAACGAAATAATGGAAAACAAGCACCAACGAAATAATGGAAAACAAGCACCAACGAAATATTGGAAAACAAGCACCAACGGAATAATGGAAAGCAAGCACCAACAAAATAATGGAAAGCAAGCACCAGCGGAATAATGGAAAACAAGCACCAACCAAATAATGGAAGACAAGCACCAACGAAATAATGGAAAACAAGCACCAACGAAATAATGGAAAACAAGCACCAACGAAATAATGGAAAACAAGCACCAACGAACTAATGGAAAACAAGCACCAACGAACTAATGGAAAACAAGCACCAACGAACTAATGGAAAACAAGCACCAACGAACTAATGGAAAGCAAGCACCAACGAACTAATGGAAAGCAAGCACCAACGAAATAATGGAAAGCAAGCACCAACGAACTAATGGAAAGCAAGCACCAACAAAATAATGGAAAGCAAGCACCAATGAAATAATGGAAAGCAAGCACCAACGAAATAATGGAAAGCAAGCACCAACGAAATAATGGAAAGCAAGCACCAACGAAATAATGGAAAGCAAGCACCAACGAAATAATGGAAAGCAAGCACCAACAAAATAATGGAAAGCAAGCACCAACGAACTAATGGAAAACAAGCACCAACGAAATAATGGAAAACAAGCACCAACGAAATAATGGAAAACAAGCACCAACGAAATAATGGAAAACAAGCACCAACGAAATAATGGAAAACAAGCACCAACGAAATAATGGAAAACAAGCACCAACGAAATAATGGAAAACAAGCACCAACGAAATAATGGAAAACAAGCACCAATGAAATAATGGAAAACAAGCACCAACGAAATAATGGAAAGCAAGCACCAACGAAATTTTGGAAAGCAAGCACCAACGAAATAATGGAAAACAAGCACGAAGAAAATAATGGAAAGCAAGCACCAACGAACTAATAGAAAGCTAGCACCAATGAAATAATGGAAAACAAGCATAAACGAAATAATGTAAAACAAGCACCAACGAAATAATGGAAAACAAGCACCAACGAAATAATGGAAAACAAGCACCAACGGAATAATGGAAAGCAAGCACCAACAAAATAATGGAAAGCAAGCACCAGCGGAATAATGGAAAACAAGCACCAACCAAATAATGGAAAACAAGCACCAACGAAATAATGGAAAACAAGCACCAACGAAATAATGGAAAACAAGCACCAACGAAATAATGGAAAACAAGCAGCAACGAACTAATGGAAAACAAGCACTAACGAACTAATGGAAAACAAGCACCAACGAACTAATGGAAAGCAAGCACCAACGAACTAATGGAAAGCAAGCACCAACGAAATAATGGAAAGCAAGCACCAACGAACTAATGGAAAGCAAGCACCAACAAAATAATGGAAAGCAAGCACCAACGAAACAATTGAAAGCAAGCACCAACGAAATAATGGAAAGCAAGCACCAACGAAATAATGGAAAGCAAGCACCAACGAAATAATGGAAAGCAAGCACCAACGAAATAATGGAAAGCAAGCACCAACGAAATAATGGGAAGCAAGCACCAACGAAATAATGGAAAGCAAGCACCAACAAAATAATGGAAAGCAAGCACCAACGAACTAATGGAAAACAAGCACCAACGAAATAATGGAAAGCAAGCACCAGCGGAATAATGGAAAGCAAGCACCAACGAACAAATGGAAAGCAAGCACCAACGAAATAATGGAAAGCAAGCACCAACTAAATAATGGAAAACAAGCACGAACGAACTAATAGAAAGCTAGCACCAATGAAATAATGGAAAACAAGCATAAACGAAATAATGGAAAACAAGCACCAACGAAATAATGGAAAACAAGCACCAACGAAATAATGGAAAACAAGCACCAACGGAATAATGGAAAGCAAGCACCAACAAAATAATGGAAAGCAAGCAACAACGGAATAATGGAAAGCAAGCACCAACGAACAAATGGAAAGCAAGCACCAACGAAATAATGGAAAGCAAGCACCAACTAAATAATGGAAAGCAAGCACCAACAAAATAATGGAAAACAAGCACCAACGAAATAATGGAAAACAAGCACCAACGAAATAATGGAAAACAAGCACCAACGGAATAATGGAAAGCAAGCACCAACAAAATAATGGAAAACAAGCACCAATGAAATAATGGAAAGCAAGCACCAACGAAATAATGGAAAGCAAGCACCAACAAAATAATGGAAAGCAAGCACCAACGAAATAATGGAAAGCAAGCACCAACGAAGTAATGGAAAACAAGCACCAACGAAATAATGGAAAGCAAGCCCCAACGAAATAATGGAAAGCAAGCCCCAACGAAATAATGGAAAGCAAGCACCAACGAAATAATGGAAAGCAAGCACCAACTGAATAATGGAAAGCAAGCACCAACAAAATAATGGAAAACAAGCACCAACGAAATAATGGAAAACAAGCACCAACGAAATGAGGGAAAACCAGCACCAAGGAAACAATGGAAAACAAGTACCAACAAAATAATGGAAAACAAGCACGAAGAAAATAATGGAAAGCAAGCACCAACGAAATAATGGAAAACAAGCACCAACGAAATAATGGAAAACAAGCACCAACGAACTAATGGAAAACAAGCACCAACGAACTAATGGAAAACAAGCACAAACGAACTAATGGAAAGCAAGCACCAACGAACTAATGGAAAGCAAGCACGAACGAAATAATGGAAAACAAGCACCAACGAAATAATGGAAAACAAGCACCAACGAAATAATGGAAAACAAGCACCAACGAAATAATGGAAAACAAGTACCAACGAAATAATGGAAAACAAGCACCAACGAAATAATGGAAAACAAGCACCAACGAAATAATGGAAAACAAGCACCAACGAAATAATGGAAAACAAGCACCAACGAACTAATGGAAAACAAGCACCAACGAACTAATGGAAAACAAGCACAAACGAACTAATGGAAAGCAAGCACCAACGAACTAATGGAAAGCAAGCACGAACGAAATAATGGAAAACAAGCACCAACGAAATAATGGAAAACAAGCACCAACGAAATAATGGAAAACAAGCACCAACGAAATAATGGAAAACAAGTACCAACGAAATAATGGAAAACAAGCACCAACGAAATAATGGAAAACAAGCACCAACGAAATAATGGAAAACAAGCACCAACGAACTAATGGAAAGCAAGCACCAACGAAATAATGGAAAGCAAGCACCAACGAACTAATGGAAAGCAAGCACCAACAAAATAATGGAAAGCAAGCACCAATGAAATAATGGAAAGCAAGCACCAACGAAATAATGGAAAGCAAAACCAACGAAATAATGGAAAGCAAGCACCAACGAAATAATGGAAAGCAAGCACCAACGAAATAATGGAAAGCAAGCACCAACGAAATAATGGGAAGCAAGCACCTACGAAATAATGGAAAGCAAGCACCAACAAAATAATGGAAAGCAAGCACCAACGAACTAATGGAAAACAAGCACCAACGAAATAATGGAAAACAAGCACCAACGAAATAATGGAAAACAAGCACCAACGAAATAATGGAAAACAAGCACCAACGAAATAATGGAAAACAAGCACCAACGAAATAATGGAAAACAAGCACCAACGAAATAATGGAAAACAAGCACCAACGAAATAATGGAAAACAAGCACCAACGAAATAATGGAAAACAAGCACCAACGAAATAATGGAAAGCAAGCACCAACGAAATATTGGAAAGCAAGCACCAACGAAATAATGGAAAACAAGCACGAAGAAAATAATGGAAAGCAAGCACCAACGAACTAATAGAAAGCTAGCACCAATGAAATAATGGAAAACAAGCATAAACGAAATAATGGAAAACAAGCACCAACGAAATAATGGAAAACAAGCACCAACGAAATAATGGAAAACAAGCACCAACGGAATAATGGAAAGCAAGCACCAACAAAATAATGGAAAGCAAGCACCAGCGGAATAATGGAAAACAAGCACCAACGAAATAATGGAAAACAAGCAGCAACGAACTAATGGAAAACAAGCACTAACGAACTAATGGAAAACAAGCACCAACGAACTAATGGAAAGCAAGCACCAACGAACTAATGGAAAGCAAGCACCAACGAAATAATGGAAAGCAAGCACCAACGAACTAATGGAAAGCAAGCACCAACAAAATAATGGAAAGCAAGCACCAACGAAACAATGGAAAGCAAGCACCAACGAAATAATGGAAAGCAAGCACCAACGAAATAATGGAAAGCAAGCACCAACGAAATAATGGAAAGCAAGCACCAACGAAATAATGGAAAGCAAGCACCAACGAAATAATGGGAAGCAAGCACCAACGAAATAATGGAAAGCAAGCACCAACAAAATAATGGAAAGCAAGCACCAACGAACTAATGGAAAACAAGCACCAACGAAATAATGGAAAGCAAGCACCAGCGGAATAATGGAAAGCAAGCACCAACGAACAAATGGAAAGCAAGCACCAACGAAATAATGGAAAGCAAGCACCAACTAAATAATGGAAAACAAGCACGAACGAACTAATAGAAAGCTAGCACCAATGAAATAATGGAAAACAAGCATAAACGAAATAATGGAAAACAAGCACCAACGAAATAATGGAAAACAAGCACCAACGGAATAATGGAAAGCAAGCACCAACAAAATAATGGAAAGCAAGCAACAACGGAATAATGGAAAGCAAGCACCAACGAACAAATGGAAAGCAAGCACCAACGAAATAATGGAAAGCAAGCACCAACTAAATAATGGAAAACAAGCACCAACAAAATAATGGAAAACAAGCACCAACGAAATAATGGAAAACAAGCACCAACGAAATAATGGAAAACAAGCACCAACGGAATAATGGAAAGCAAGCACCAACAAAATAATGGAAAACAAGCACCAATGAAATAATGGAAAGCAAGCACCAACGAAATAATGGAAAGCAAGCACCAACAAAATAATGGAAAGCAAGCACCAACGAAATAATGGAAAGCAAGCACCAACGAAGTAATGGAAAACAAGCACCAACGAAATAATGGAAAGCAAGCCCCAACGAAATAATGGAAAGCAAGCCCCAACGAAATAATGGAAAGCAAGCCCCAACGAAATAATGGAAAGCAAGCACCAACGAAATAATGGAAAGCAAGCACCAACTGAATAATGGAAAGCAAGCACCAACAAAATAATGGAAAACAAGCACCAACGAAATAATGGAAAACAAGCACCAACGAAATGAGGGAAAACCAGCACCAAGGAAACAATGGAAAACAAGTACCAACAAAATAATGGAAAACAAGCACGAAGAAAATAATGGAAAGCAAGCACCAACGAACTAATAGAAAGCAAGCACCAATGAAAAAATGGAAAACAAGCATAAACGAAATAATGGAAAACAAGCACCAACGAAATAATGGAAAACAAGCACCAACGAAATAATGGAAAACAAGCACCAACGAAATAATGGAAAACAAGCACCAACGAAATAATGGAAAACAAGCACCAACGAAATAATTGAAAACAAGCACCAACGAAATAATGGAAAGCAAGAACCAACAAAATAATGGAAAGCAAGAACCAACGAAATAATGGAAAGCAAGCACCAACAAAATAATGGAAAACAAGCACCAACGAAATAATGGAAGGCAAGCACCAACGAAATAATGGAAAGCAAGCACCAACGAAATAATGGAAAGCAAGCACCAACGAAATAATGGAAAGCAAGCACCAACGAAATAATGGAAAGCAAGCACCAACGAAATAATGGAAAACAAGCACCAACGAAATAATGAAAATCAAGCACCAACGAAATAATGGAAAACAAGCACCAACGAACTAATGGAAAAAAAGCACCAACGAAATAATGGAAAACAAGCACCAACGAAATAATGGAAAACAATAACCAACGAAATAATGGAAAGCAATCACCAACGAAATAATGGAAAACAAGCACGAACGAAATAATGGAAAGCAAGCACCAACGAACTAATAGAAAGCAAGCACCAATGAAATAATGGAAAACAAGCATAAACGAAATAATGGAAAACAAGCACCAACGAAATAATGGAAAACAAGCACCAACGAAATAATGGAAAACAAGCACCAACGAAATAATTGAAAACAAGCACCAACGAAATAATGGAAAACAAGCACCAACGAAATAATGGAAAACAAGCACCAACGAACTAATGGAAAACAAGCACCAACGAACTAATGGAAAGCAAGCACCAACGAACTGATGGAAAGCAAGCACCAACGAAATAATGGAATGCAAGCACCAACGAACTAATGGAAAACAAGCACCAACGAAATAATGGAAAACAAGCACCAACGAAATAATTGAAAACAAGCACCAACGAAATAATGGAAAACAAGCACCAACGAAATAATGGAAAACAAGCACCAACGAAATAATGGAAAAGAAGCACCAACGAAATAATGGAAAACAAGCACCAACGAACTAATGGAAAACAAGCACCAACGAACTAATGGAAAACAAGCACCAACGAACTGATGGAAAGCAAGCACCAACGAACTAATGGAAAGCAAGCACCAACGAAGTAATGGAAAGCAAGCACCAACGAACTAATGGAAAGCAAGCACCAACAAAATAATGGAAAGCAAGCACCAACGAAATAATGGAAAGCAAGCACCAACGAAATAATGGAAAGCAAGCACCAACGAAATAATGGAAAGCAAGCACCAACGAAATAATGGAAAGCAAGCACCAACGAAATAAAGGAAAGCAAGCACCAACGAACTAATGGAAAGCAAGCACCAACGAAATTTTGGAAAGCAAGCACCAACGAAATAATGGAAAACAAGCACGAAGAAAATAATGGAAAGCAAGCACCAACGAACTAATAGAAAGCTAGCACCAATGAAATAATGGAAAACAAGCATAAACGAAATAATGTAAAACAAGCACCAACGAAATAATGGAAAACAAGCACCAACGAAATAATGGAAAACAAGCACCAACGGAATAATGGAAAGCAAGCACCAACAAAATAATGGAAAGCAAGCACCAGCGGAATAATGGAAAACAAGCACCAACCAAATAATGGAAAACAAGCACCAACGAAATAATGGAAAACAAGCACCAACGAAATAATGGAAAACAAGCACCAACGAAATAATGGAAAACAAGCAGCAACGAACTAATGGAAAACAAGCACTAACGAACTAATGGAAAACAAGCACCAACGAACTAATGGAAAGCAAGCACCAACGAACTAATGGAAAGCAAGCACCAACGAAATAATGGAAAGCAAGCACCAACGAACTAATGGAAAGCAAGCACCAACAAAATAATGGAAAGCAAGCACCAACGAAACAATTGAAAGCAAGCACCAACGAAATAATGGAAAGCAAGCACCAACGAAATAATGGAAAGCAAGCACCAACGAAATAATGGAAAGCAAGCACCAACGAAATAATGGAAAGCAAGCACCAACGAAATAATGGGAAGCAAGCACCAACGAAATAATGGAAAGCAAGCACCAACAAAATAATGGAAAGCAAGCACCAACGAACTAATGGAAAACAAGCACCAACGAAATAATGGAAAGCAAGCACCAGCGGAATAATGGAAAGCAAGCACCAACGAACAAATGGAAAGCAAGCACCAACGAAATAATGGAAAGCAAGCACCAACTAAATAATGGAAAACAAGCACGAACGAACTAATAGAAAGCTAGCACCAATGAAATAATGGAAAACAAGCATAAACGAAATAATGGAAAACAAGCACCAACGAAATAATGGAAAACAAGCACCAACGAAATAATGGAAAACAAGCACCAACGGAATAATGGAAAGCAAGCACCAACAAAATAATGGAAAGCAAGCAACAACGGAATAATGGAAAGCAAGCACCAACGAACAAATGGAAAGCAAGCACCAACGAAATAATGGAAAGCAAGCACCAACTAAATAATGGAAAGCAAGCACCAACAAAATAATGGAAAACAAGCACCAACGAAATAATGGAAAACAAGCACCAACGAAATAATGGAAAACAAGCACCAACGGAATAATGGAAAGCAAGCACCAACAAAATAATGGAAAACAAGCACCAATGAAATAATGGAAAGCAAGCACCAACGAAATAATGGAAAGCAAGCACCAACAAAATAATGGAAAGCAAGCACCAACGAAATAATGGAAAGCAAGCACCAACGAAGTAATGGAAAACAAGCACCAACGAAATAATGGAAAGCAAGCCCCAACGAAATAATGGAAAGCAAGCCCCAACGAAATAATGGAAAGCAAGCACCAACGAAATAATGGAAAGCAAGCACCAACTGAATAATGGAAAGCAAGCACCAACAAAATAATGGAAAACAAGCACCAACGAAATAATGGAAAACAAGCACCAACGAAATGAGGGAAAACCAGCACCAAGGAAACAATGGAAAACAAGTACCAACAAAATAATGGAAAACAAGCACGAAGAAAATAATGGAAAGCAAGCACCAACGAAATAATGGAAAACAAGCACCAACGAAATAATGGAAAACAAGCACCAACGAACTAATGGAAAACAAGCACCAACGAACTAATGGAAAACAAGCACAAACGAACTAATGGAAAGCAAGCACCAACGAACTAATGGAAAGCAAGCACGAACGAAATAATGGAAAACAAGCACCAACGAAATAATGGAAAACAAGCACCAACGAAATAATGGAAAACAAGCACCAACGAAATAATGGAAAACAAGTACCAACGAAATAATGGAAAACAAGCACCAACGAAATAATGGAAAACAAGCACCAACGAAATAATGGAAAACAAGCACCAACGAAATAATGGAAAACAAGCACCAACGAACTAATGGAAAACAAGCACCAACGAACTAATGGAAAACAAGCACAAACGAACTAATGGAAAGCAAGCACCAACGAACTAATGGAAAGCAAGCACGAACGAAATAATGGAAAACAAGCACCAACGAAATAATGGAAAACAAGCACCAACGAAATAATGGAAAACAAGCACCAACGAAATAATGGAAAACAAGTACCAACGAAATAATGGAAAACAAGCACCAACGAAATAATGGAAAACAAGCACCAACGAAATAATGGAAAACAAGCACCAACGAACTAATGGAAAGCAAGCACCAACGAAATAATGGAAAGCAAGCACCAACGAACTAATGGAAAGCAAGCACCAACAAAATAATGGAAAGCAAGCACCAATGAAATAATGGAAAGCAAGCACCAACGAAATAATGGAAAGCAAAACCAACGAAATAATGGAAAGCAAGCACCAACGAAATAATGGAAAGCAAGCACCAACGAAATAATGGAAAGCAAGCACCAACGAAATAATGGGAAGCAAGCACCTACGAAATAATGGAAAGCAAGCACCAACAAAATAATGGAAAGCAAGCACCAACGAACTAATGGAAAACAAGCACCAACGAAATAATGGAAAACAAGCACCAACGAAATAATGGAAAACAAGCACCAACGAAATAATGGAAAACAAGCACCAACGAAATAATGGAAAACAAGCACCAACGAAATAATGGAAAACAAGCACCAACGAAATAATGGAAAACAAGCACCAACGAAATAATGGAAAACAAGCACCAACGAAATAATGGAAAACAAGCACCAACGAAATAATGGAAAGCAAGCACCAACGAAATATTGGAAAGCAAGCACCAACGAAATAATGGAAAACAAGCACGAAGAAAATAATGGAAAGCAAGCACCAACGAACTAATAGAAAGCTAGCACCAATGAAATAATGGAAAACAAGCATAAACGAAATAATGGAAAACAAGCACCAACGAAATAATGGAAAACAAGCACCAACGAAATAATGGAAAACAAGCACCAACGGAATAATGGAAAGCAAGCACCAACAAAATAATGGAAAGCAAGCACCAGCGGAATAATGGAAAACAAGCACCAACGAAATAATGGAAAACAAGCAGCAACGAACTAATGGAAAACAAGCACTAACGAACTAATGGAAAACAAGCACCAACGAACTAATGGAAAGCAAGCACCAACGAACTAATGGAAAGCAAGCACCAACGAAATAATGGAAAGCAAGCACCAACGAACTAATGGAAAGCAAGCACCAACAAAATAATGGAAAGCAAGCACCAACGAAACAATGGAAAGCAAGCACCAACGAAATAATGGAAAGCAAGCACCAACGAAATAATGGAAAGCAAGCACCAACGAAATAATGGAAAGCAAGCACCAACGAAATAATGGAAAGCAAGCACCAACGAAATAATGGGAAGCAAGCACCAACGAAATAATGGAAAGCAAGCACCAACAAAATAATGGAAAGCAAGCACCAACGAACTAATGGAAAACAAGCACCAACGAAATAATGGAAAGCAAGCACCAGCGGAATAATGGAAAGCAAGCACCAACGAACAAATGGAAAGCAAGCACCAACGAAATAATGGAAAGCAAGCACCAACTAAATAATGGAAAACAAGCACGAACGAACTAATAGAAAGCTAGCACCAATGAAATAATGGAAAACAAGCATAAACGAAATAATGGAAAACAAGCACCAACGAAATAATGGAAAACAAGCACCAACGGAATAATGGAAAGCAAGCACCAACAAAATAATGGAAAGCAAGCAACAACGGAATAATGGAAAGCAAGCACCAACGAACAAATGGAAAGCAAGCACCAACGAAATAATGGAAAGCAAGCACCAACTAAATAATGGAAAACAAGCACCAACAAAATAATGGAAAACAAGCACCAACGAAATAATGGAAAACAAGCACCAACGAAATAATGGAAAACAAGCACCAACGGAATAATGGAAAGCAAGCACCAACAAAATAATGGAAAACAAGCACCAATGAAATAATGGAAAGCAAGCACCAACGAAATAATGGAAAGCAAGCACCAACAAAATAATGGAAAGCAAGCACCAACGAAATAATGGAAAGCAAGCACCAACGAAGTAATGGAAAACAAGCACCAACGAAATAATGGAAAGCAAGCCCCAACGAAATAATGGAAAGCAAGCCCCAACGAAATAATGGAAAGCAAGCCCCAACGAAATAATGGAAAGCAAGCACCAACGAAATAATGGAAAGCAAGCACCAACTGAATAATGGAAAGCAAGCACCAACAAAATAATGGAAAACAAGCACCAACGAAATAATGGAAAACAAGCACCAACGAAATGAGGGAAAACCAGCACCAAGGAAACAATGGAAAACAAGTACCAACAAAATAATGGAAAACAAGCACGAAGAAAATAATGGAAAGCAAGCACCAACGAACTAATAGAAAGCAAGCACCAATGAAAAAATGGAAAACAAGCATAAACGAAATAATGGAAAACAAGCACCAACGAAATAATGGAAAACAAGCACCAACGAAATAATGGAAAACAAGCACCAACGAAATAATGGAAAACAAGCACCAACGAAATAATGGAAAACAAGCACCAACGAAATAATTGAAAACAAGCACCAACGAAATAATGGAAAGCAAGAACCAACAAAATAATGGAAAGCAAGAACCAACGAAATAATGGAAAGCAAGCACCAACAAAATAATGGAAAACAAGCACCAACGAAATAATGGAAGGCAAGCACCAACGAAATAATGGAAAGCAAGCACCAACGAAATAATGGAAAGCAAGCACCAACGAAATAATGGAAAGCAAGCACCAACGAAATAATGGAAAGCAAGCACCAACGAAATAATGGAAAACAAGCACCAACGAAATAATGAAAATCAAGCACCAACGAAATAATGGAAAACAAGCACCAACGAACTAATGGAAAAAAAGCACCAACGAAATAATGGAAAACAAGCACCAACGAAATAATGGAAAACAATAACCAACGAAATAATGGAAAGCAATCACCAACGAAATAATGGAAAACAAGCACGAACGAAATAATGGAAAGCAAGCACCAACGAACTAATAGAAAGCAAGCACCAATGAAATAATGGAAAACAAGCATAAACGAAATAATGGAAAACAAGCACCAACGAAATAATGGAAAACAAGCACCAACGAAATAATGGAAAACAAGCACCAACGAAATAATTGAAAACAAGCACCAACGAAATAATGGAAAACAAGCACCAACGAAATAATGGAAAACAAGCACCAACGAACTAATGGAAAACAAGCACCAACGAACTAATGGAAAGCAAGCACCAACGAACTGATGGAAAGCAAGCACCAACGAAATAATGGAATGCAAGCACCAACGAACTAATGGAAAACAAGCACCAACGAAATAATGGAAAACAAGCACCAACGAAATAATTGAAAACAAGCACCAACGAAATAATGGAAAACAAGCACCAACGAAATAATGGAAAACAAGCACCAACGAAATAATGGAAAAGAAGCACCAACGAAATAATGGAAAACAAGCACCAACGAACTAATGGAAAACAAGCACCAACGAACTAATGGAAAACAAGCACCAACGAACTGATGGAAAGCAAGCACCAACGAACTAATGGAAAGCAAGCACCAACGAAGTAATGGAAAGCAAGCACCAACGAACTAATGGAAAGCAAGCACCAACAAAATAATGGAAAGCAAGCACCAACGAAATAATGGAAAGCAAGCACCAACGAAATAATGGAAAGCAAGCACCAACGAAATAATGGAAAGCAAGCACCAACGAAATAATGGAAAGCAAGCACCAACGAAATAAAGGAAAGCAAGCACCAACGAACTAATGGAAAACAAGCACCAACGAAATAATGGAAAGCAAGCCCCAACGAAATAATGGAAAGCAAGCACCAACGAAATAATGGAAAGCAAGCACCAACTGAATAATGGAAAGCAAGCACCAACAAAATAATGGAAAACAAGCACCAACGAAATAATGGAAAACAAGCACCAACGAAATGAGGGAAAACCAGCACCAAGGAAACAATGGAAAACAAGTACCAACAAAATAATGGAAAACAAGCACGAAGAAAATAATGGAAAGCAAGCACCAACGAACTAATAGAAAGCAAGCACCAATGAAAAAATGGAAAACAAGCAGAAACGAAATAATGGAAAACAAGCACCAACGAACTAATGGAAAACAAGCACCAACGAACAGATGGAAAGCAAGCACCAACGAACTAATGGAAAGCAAGCACCAACGAAGTAATGGAAAGCAAGCACCAACGAACTAATGGAAAGCAAGCACCAACAAAATAATGGAAAGCAAGCACCAACGAAATAATGGAAAGCAAGCACCAACGAAATAATGGAAAGCAAGCACCAACGAAATAATGGAAAGCAAGCACCAACGAAATAATGGAAAGCAAGCACCAACGAAATAAAGGAAAGCAAGCACCAACGAAATAATGGAAAACAAGCACCAACGAAATAATGGAAAACAAGCACCAACGAAATGATGGAAAGCAAGCACCAACGAACTAATAGAAAGCAAGCACCAATGAAATAATGGAAAACAAGCATAAACGAAATAATGGAAAACAAGCACCAACGAAATAATGGAAAACAAGCACCAACGAAATAATGGAAAACAAGCACCAACGAAATTATTGAAAACAAGCACCAACGAAATAATGGAAAACAAGCACCAACGAAATAATGGAAAACAAGCACCAACGAACTAATGGAAAACAAGCACCAACGAACTAATGGAAAGCAAGCACCAACGAACTGATGGAAAGCAAGCACCAACGAAATAATGGAATGCAAGCACCAACGAACTAATGGAAAACAAGCACCAACGAAATAATGGAAAACAAGCACCAACGAAATAATTGAAAACAAGCACCAACGAAATAATGGAAAACAAGCACCAACGAAATAATGGAAAACAAGCACCAACGAAATAATGGAAAAGAAGCACCAACGAAATAATGGAAAACAAGCACCAACGAACTAATGGAAAACAAGCACCAACGAACTAATGGAAAACAAGCACCAACGAACAGATGGAAAGCAAGCACCAACGAACTAATGGAAAGCAAGCACCAACGAAGTAATGGAAAGCAAGCACCAACGAACTAATGGAAAGCAAGCACCAACAAAATAATGGAAAGCAAGCACCAACGAAATAATGGAAAGCAAGCACCAACGAAATAATGGAAAGCAAGCACCAACGAAATAATGGAAAGCAAGCACCAACGAAATAATGGAAAGCAAGCACCAACGAAATAAAGGAAAGCAAGCACCAACGAACTAATGGAAAACAAGCACCAACGAAATAATGGAAAACAAGCACCAACGAAATAATGGAAAACAAGAACCAACGAAATAATGGAAAACAAGCACCAACGAAATAATTGAAAACAAGCACCAACGAAATAATGGAAAGCAAGCACCAACAAAATAATGGAAAGCAAGAACCAACGAAATAATGGAAAGCAAGCATCAACAAAATAATGGAAAACAAGCACCAACGAAATAATGGAAAACAAGCACCAACGAAATAATGGAAAGCAAGCACCAACGAAATAATGGAAAGCAAGCACCAACAAAATAATGGAAAACAAGCACCAACGAAATAATGAAAACAAGCACCAACGAAATAATGGAAAACAAGCATAAACGAAATAATGGAAAACCAGCACCAACGAAATAATGGAAAACAAGCACCAACGAAATAATGGAAAACAAGCACCAACGGAATAATGGAAAGCAAGCACCAACAAAATAATGGAAAGCAAGCACCAGCGGAATAATGGAAAACAAGCACCAACCAAATAATGGAAAACAAGCACCAACGAAATAATGGAAAACAAGCACCAACGAAATAATGGAAAACAAGCACCAACGAAATAATGGAAAACAAGCAGCAACGAACTAATGGAAAACAAGCACTAACGAACTAATGGAAAACAAGCACTAACGAACTAATGGAAAGCAAGCACCAACGAACTAATGGAAAGCAAGCACCAACGAAATAATGGAAAACAAGCACCAACGAAATAATGGAAAACAAGCACCAACGAAATAATGGAAAACAAGCACCAACGAAATAATGGAAAACAAGCACAGACGAAATAATGGAAAACAAGCACCAACGAAATAATGGAAAACAAGCACCAACGAACTAATGGAAAACAAGCACCAACGAACTAATGGAAAACAAGCACCAACGAACTAATGGAAAGCAAGCACCAACGAACTAATGGAAAGCAAGCACCAACGAAATAATGGAAAACAAGCACCAACGAAATAATGGAAAACAAGCACCAACGAAATAATGGAAAACAAGCACCAACGAAATAATGGAAAACAAGCACCAACGAAATAATGGAAAACAAGCACCAACGAAATAATGGAAAACAAGCACCAACGAAATAATGGAAAACAAGCACCAACGAAATAATGGAAAGCAAGCACCAACGAAATATTGGAAAGCAAGCACCAACGAAATAATGGAAAACAAGCACGAAGAAAATAATGGAAAACAAGCACCAACGAACTAATAGAAAGCTAGCACCAATGAAATAATGGAAAACAAGCATAAACGAAATAATGGAAAACAAGCACCAACGAAATAATGGAAAACAAGCACCAACGAAATATTGGAAAACAAGCACCAACGGAATAATGGAAAGCAAGCACCAACAAAATAATGGAAAGCAAGCACCAGCGGAATAATGGAAAACAAGCACCAACCAAATAATGGAAGACAAGCACCAACGAAATAATGGAAAACAAGCACCAACGAAATAATGGAAAACAAGCACCAACGAAATAATGGAAAACAAGCACCAACGAACTAATGGAAAACAAGCACCAACGAACTAATGGAAAACAAGCACCAACGAACTAATGGAAAGCAAGCACCAACGAACTAATGGAAAGCAAGCACCAACGAAATAATGGAAAGCAAGCACCAACGAACTAATGGAAAGCAAGCACCAACAAAATAATGGAAAGCAAGCACCAATGAAATAATGGAAAGCAAGCACCAACGAAATAATGGAAAGCAAGCACCAACGAAATAATGGAAAGCAAGCACCAACGAAATAATGGAAAGCAAGCACCAACGAAATAATGGAAAGCAAGCACCAACGAAATAATGGGAAGCAAGCACCTACGAAATAATGGAAAGCAAGCACCAACAAAATAATGGAAAGCAAGCACCAACGAACTAATGGAAAACAAGCACCAACGAAATAATGGAAAACAAGCACCAACGAAATAATGGAAAACAAGCACCAACGAAATAATGGAAAACAAGCAGCAACGAACTAATGGAAAACAAGCACTAACGAACTAATGGAAAACAAGCACTAACGAACTAATGGAAAGCAAGCACCAACGAACTAATGGAAAGCAAGCACCAACGAAATAATGGAAAACAAGCACCAACGAAATAATGGAAAGCAAGCACCAACGAAATAATGGAAAACAAGCACCAACGAAATAATGGAAAACAAGCACAGACGAAATAATGGAAAACAAGCACCAACGAAATAATGGAAAACAAGCACCAACGAACTAATGGAAAACAAGCACCAACGAACTAATGGAAAACAAGCACCAACGAACTAATGGAAAGCAAGCACCAACGAACTAATGGAAAGCAAGCACCAACGAAATAATGGAAAACAAGCACCAACGAAATAATGGAAAACAAGCACCAACGAAATAATGGAAAACAAGCACCAACGAAATAATGGAAAACAAGCACCAACGAAATAATGGAAAACAAGCACCAACGAAATAATGGAAAACAAGCACCAACGAAATAATGGAAAACAAGCACCAACGAAATAATGGAAAGCAAGCACCAACGAAATATTGGAAAGCAAGCACCAACGAAATAATGGAAAACAAGCACGAAGAAAATAATGGAAAACAAGCACCAACGAACTAATAGAAAGCTAGCACCAATGAAATAATGGAAAACAAGCATAAACGAAATAATGGAAAACAAGCACCAACGAAATAATGGAAAACAAGCACCAACGAAATATTGGAAAACAAGCACCAACGGAATAATGGAAAGCAAGCACCAACAAAATAATGGAAAGCAAGCACCAGCGGAATAATGGAAAACAAGCACCAACCAAATAATGGAAGACAAGCACCAACGAAATAATGGAAAACAAGCACCAACGAAATAATGGAAAACAAGCACCAACGAAATAATGGAAAACAAGCACCAACGAACTAATGGAAAACAAGCACCAACGAACTAATGGAAAACAAGCACCAACGAACTAATGGAAAGCAAGCACCAACGAACTAATGGAAAGCAAGCACCAACGAAATAATGGAAAGCAAGCACCAACGAACTAATGGAAAGCAAGCACCAACAAAATAATGGAAAGCAAGCACCAATGAAATAATGGAAAGCAAGCACCAACGAAATAATGGAAAGCAAGCACCAACGAAATAATGGAAAGCAAGCACCAACGAAATAATGGAAAGCAAGCACCAACGAAATAATGGAAAGCAAGCACCAACGAAATAATGGGAAGCAAGCACCTACGAAATAATGGAAAGCAAGCACCAACAAAATAATGGAAAGCAAGCACCAACGAACTAATGGAAAACAAGCACCAACGAAATAATGGAAAACAAGCACCAACGAAATAATGGAAAACAAGCACCAACGAAATAATGGAAAACAAGCACCAACGAAATAATGGAAAACAAGCACCAACGAAATAATGGAAAACAAGCACCAACGAAATAATGGAAAACAAGCACCAACGAAATAATGGAAAACAAGCACCAATGAAATAATGGAAAACAAGCACCAACGAAATAATGGAAAGCAAGCACCAACGAAATTTTGGAAAGCAAGCACCAACGAAATAATGGAAAACAAGCACGAAGAAAATAATGGAAAGCAAGCACCAACGAACTAATAGAAAGCTAGCACCAATGAAATAATGGAAAACAAGCATAAACGAAATAATGTAAAACAAGCACCAACGAAATAATGGAAAACAAGCACCAACGAAATAATGGAAAACAAGCACCAACGGAATAATGGAAAGCAAGCACCAACAAAATAATGGAAAGCAAGCACCAGCGGAATAATGGAAAACAAGCACCAACCAAATAATGGAAAACAAGCACCAACGAAATAATGGAAAACAAGCACCAACGAAATAATGGAAAACAAGCACCAACGAAATAATGGAAAACAAGCAGCAACGAACTAATGGAAAACAAGCACTAACGAACTAATGGAAAACAAGCACCAACGAACTAATGGAAAGCAAGCACCAACGAACTAATGGAAAGCAAGCACCAACGAAATAATGGAAAGCAAGCACCAACGAACTAATGGAAAGCAAGCACCAACAAAATAATGGAAAGCAAGCACCAACGAAACAATTGAAAGCAAGCACCAACGAAATAATGGAAAGCAAGCACCAACGAAATAATGGAAAGCAAGCACCAACGAAATAATGGAAAGCAAGCACCAACGAAATAATGGAAAGCAAGCACCAAAGAAATAATGGGAAGCAAGCACCAACGAAATAATGGAAAGCAAGCACCAACAAAAAAATGGAAAGCAAGCACCAACGAACTAATGGAAAACAAGCACCAACGAAATAATGGAAAGCAAGCACCAGCGGAATAATGGAAAGCAAGCACCAACGAACAAATGGAAAGCAAGCACCAACGAAATAATGGAAAGCAAGCACCAACTAAATAATGGAAAACAAGCACGAACGAACTAATAGAAAGCTAGCACCAATGAAATAATGGAAAACAAGCATAAACGAAATAATGGAAAACAAGCACCAACGAAATAATGGAAAACAAGCACCAACGAAATAATGGAAAACAAGCACCAACGGAATAATGGAAAGCAAGCACCAACAAAATAATGGAAAGCAAGCAACAACGGAATAATGGAAAGCAAGCACCAACGAACAAATGGAAAGCAAGCACCAACGAAATAATGGAAAGCAAGCACCAACTAAATAATGGAAAGCAAGCACCAACAAAATAATGGAAACAAGCACCAACGAAATAATGGAAAACAAGCACCAACGAAATAATGGAAAACAAGCACCAACGGAATAATGGAAAGCAAGCACCAACAAAATAATGGAAAACAAGCACCAATGAAATAATGGAAAGCAAGCACCAACGAAATAATGGAAAGCAAGCACCAACAAAATAATGGAAAGCAAGCACCAACGAAATAATGGAAAGCAAGCACCAACGAAGTAATGGAAAACAAGCACCAACGAAATAATGGAAAGCAAGCCCCAACGAAATAATGGAAAGCAAGCCCCAACGAAATAATGGAAAGCAAGCACCAACGAAATAATGGAAAGCAAGCACCAACTGAATAATGGAAAGCAAGCACCAACAAAATAATGGAAAACAAGCACCAACGAAATAATGGAAAACAAGCACCAACGAAATGAGGGAAAACCAGCACCAAGGAAACAATGGAAAACAAGTACCAACAAAATAATGGAAAACAAGCACGAAGAAAATAATGGAAAGCAAGCACCAACGAAATAATGGAAAACAAGCACCAACGAAATAATGGAAAACAAGCACCAACGAACTAATGGAAAACAAGCACCAACGAACTAATGGAAAACAAGCACAAACGAACTAATGGAAAGCAAGCACCAACGAACTAATGGAAAGCAAGCACGAACGAAATAATGGAAAACAAGCACCAACGAAATAATGGAAAACAAGCACCAACGAAATAATGGAAAACAAGCACCAACGAAATAATGGAAAACAAGTACCAACGAAATAATGGAAAACAAGCACCAACGAAATAATGGAAAACAAGCACCAACGAAATAATGGAAAACAAGCACCAACGAAATAATGGAAAACAAGCACCAACGAACTAATGGAAAACAAGCACCAACGAACTAATGGAAAACAAGCACAAACGAACTAATGGAAAGCAAGCACCAACGAACTAATGGAAAGCAAGCACGAACGAAATAATGGAAAACAAGCACCAACGAAATAATGGAAAACAAGCACCAACGAAATAATGGAAAACAAGCACCAACGAAATAATGGAAAACAAGTACCAACGAAATAATGGAAAACAAGCACCAACGAAATAATGGAAAACAAGCACCAACGAAATAATGGAAAACAAGCACCAACGAACTAATGGAAAGCAAGCACCAACGAAATAATGGAAAGCAAGCACCAACGAACTAATGGAAAGCAAGCACCAACAAAATAATGGAAAGCAAGCACCAATGAAATAATGGAAAGCAAGCACCAACGAAATAATGGAAAGCAAGTACCAACGAAATAATGGAAAGCAAGCACCAACGAAATAATGGAAAGCAAGCACCAACGGAATAATGGAAAGCAAGCACCAACAAAATAATGGAAAGCAAGCAACAACGGAATAATGGAAAGCAAGCACCAACGAACAAATGGAAAGCAAGCACCAACGAAATAATGGAAAGCAAGCACCAACTAAATAATGGAAAGCAAGCACCAACAAAATAATGGAAACAAGCACCAACGAAATAATGGAAAACAAGCACCAACGAAATAATGGAAAACAAGCACCAACGGAATAATGGAAAGCAAGCACCAACAAAATAATGGAAAACAAGCACCAATGAAATAATGGAAAGCAAGCACCAACGAAATAATGGAAAGCAAGCACCAACAAAATAATGGAAAGCAAGCACCAACGAAATAATGGAAAGCAAGCACCAACGAAGTAATGGAAAACAAGCACCAACGAAATAATGGAAAGCAAGCCCCAACGAAATAATGGAAAGCAAGCCCCAACGAAATAATGGAAAGCAAGCACCAACGAAATAATGGAAAGCAAGCACCAACTGAATAATGGAAAGCAAGCACCAACAAAATAATGGAAAACAAGCACCAACGAAATAATGGAAAACAAGCACCAACGAAATGAGGGAAAACCAGCACCAAGGAAACAATGGAAAACAAGTACCAACAAAATAATGGAAAACAAGCACGAAGAAAATAATGGAAAGCAAGCACCAACGAAATAATGGAAAACAAGCACCAACGAAATAATGGAAAACAAGCACCAACGAACTAATGGAAAACAAGCACCAACGAACTAATGGAAAACAAGCACAAACGAACTAATGGAAAGCAAGCACCAACGAACTAATGGAAAGCAAGCACGAACGAAATAATGGAAAACAAGCACCAACGAAATAATGGAAAACAAGCACCAACGAAATAATGGAAAACAAGCACCAACGAAATAATGGAAAACAAGTACCAACGAAATAATGGAAAACAAGCACCAACGAAATAATGGAAAACAAGCACCAACGAAATAATGGAAAACAAGCACCAACGAAATAATGGAAAACAAGCACCAACGAACTAATGGAAAACAAGCACCAACGAACTAATGGAAAACAAGCACAAACGAACTAATGGAAAGCAAGCACCAACGAACTAATGGAAAGCAAGCACGAACGAAATAATGGAAAACAAGCACCAACGAAATAATGGAAAACAAGCACCAACGAAATAATGGAAAACAAGCACCAACGAAATAATGGAAAACAAGTACCAACGAAATAATGGAAAACAAGCACCAACGAAATAATGGAAAACAAGCACCAACGAAATAATGGAAAACAAGCACCAACGAACTAATGGAAAGCAAGCACCAACGAAATAATGGAAAGCAAGCACCAACGAACTAATGGAAAGCAAGCACCAACAAAATAATGGAAAGCAAGCACCAATGAAATAATGGAAAGCAAGCACCAACGAAATAATGGAAAGCAAGTACCAACGAAATAATGGAAAGCAAGCACCAACGAAATAATGGAAAGCAAGCACCAACGAAATAATGGAAAGCAAGCACCAACGAAATAATGGGAAGCAAGCACCTACGAAATAACGGAAAGCAAGCACCAACAAAATAATGGAAAGCAAGCACCAACGAACTAATGGAAAACAAGCACCAACGAAATAATGGAAAACAAGCACCAACGAAATAATGGAAAACAAGCACCAACGAAATAATGGAAAACAAGCACCAACGAAATAATGGAAAACAAGCACCAACGAAATAATGGAAAACAAGCACCAACGAAATAATGGAAAACAAGCACCAACGAAATAATGGAAAACAAGCACCAACGAAATAATGGAAAACAAGCACCAACGAAATAATGGAAAGCAAGCACCAACGAAATATTGGAAAGCAAGCACCAACGAAATAATGGAAAACAAGCACGAAGAAAATAATGGAAAGCAAGCACCAACGAACTAATAGAAAGCTAGCACCAATGAAATAATGGAAAACAAGCATAAACGAAATAATGGAAAACAAGCACCAACGAAATAATGGAAAACAAGCACCAACGAAATAATGGAAAACAAGCACCAACGGAATAATGGAAAGCAAGCACCAACAAAATAATGGAAAGCAAGCACCAGCGGAATAATGGAAAACAAGCACCAACGAAATAATGGAAAACAAGCAGCAACGAACTAATGGAAAACAAGCACTAACGAACTAATGGAAAACAAGCACCAACGAACTAATGGAAAGCAAGCACCAACGAACTAATGGAAAGCAAGCACCAACGAAATAATGGAAAGCAAGCACCAACGAACTAATGGAAAGCAAGCACCAACAAAATAATGGAAAGCAAGCACCAACGAAACAATGGAAAGCAAGCACCAACGAAATAATGGAAAGCAAGCACCAACGAAATAATGGAAAGCAAGCACCAACGAAATAATGGAAAGCAAGCACCAACGAAATAATGGAAAGCAAGCACCAACGAAATAATGGAAAGCAAGCACCAACGAACTAATGGAAAACAAGCACCAACGAAATAATGGAAAGCAAGCACCAGCGGAATAATGGAAAGCAAGCACCAACGAACAAATGGAAAGCAAGCACCAACGAAATAATGGAAAGCAAGCACCAACTAAATAATGGAAAACAAGCACGAACGAACTAATAGAAAGCTAGCACCAATGAAATAATGGAAAACAAGCATAAACGAAATAATGGAAAACAAGCACCAACGAAATAATGGAAAACAAGCACCAACGGAATAATGGAAAGCAAGCACCAACAAAATAATGGAAAGCAAGCAACAACGGAATAATGGAAAGCAAGCACCAACGAACAAATGGAAAGCAAGCACCAACGAAATAATGGAAAGCAAGCACCAACTAAATAATGGAAAACAAGCACCAACAAAATAATGGAAAACAAGCACCAACGAAATAATGGAAAACAAGCACCAACGAAATAATGGAAAACAAGCACCAACGGAATAATGGAAAGCAAGCACCAACAAAATAATGGAAAACAAGCACCAATGAAATAATGGAAAGCAAGCACCAACGAAATAATGGAAAGCAAGCACCAACAAAATAATGGAAAGCAAGCACCAACGAAATAATGGAAAGCAAGCACCAACGAAGTAATGGAAAACAAGCACCAACGAAATAATGGAAAGCAAGCCCCAACGAAATAATGGAAAGCAAGCCCCAACGAAATAATGGAAAGCAAGCCCCAACGAAATAATGGAAAGCAAGCACCAACGAAATAATGGAAAGCAAGCACCAACTGAATAATGGAAAGCAAGCACCAACAAAATAATGGAAAACAAGCACCAACGAAATAATGGAAAACAAGCACCAACGAAATGAGGGAAAACCAGCACCAAGGAAACAATGGAAAACAAGTACCAACAAAATAATGGAAAACAAGCACGAAGAAAATAATGGAAAGCAAGCACCAACGAACTAATAGAAAGCAAGCACCAATGAAAAAATGGAAAACAAGCATAAACGAAATAATGGAAAACAAGCACCAACGAAATAATGGAAAACAAGCACCAACGAAATAATGGAAAACAAGCACCAACGAAATAATGGAAAACAAGCACCAACGAAATAATGGAAAACAAGCACCAACGAAATAATTGAAAACAAGCACCAACGAAATAATGGAAAGCAAGAACCAAAAAAAAAATAATGGAAAGCAAGAACCAACGAAATAATGGAAAGCAAGCACCAACAAAATAATGGAAAACAAGCACCAACGAAATAATGGAAGGCAAGCACCAACGAAATAATGGAAAGCAAGCACCAACGAAATAATGGAAAGCAAGCACCAACGAAATAATGGAAAGCAAGCACCAACGAAATAATGGAAAGCAAGCACCAACGAAATAATGGAAAACAAGCACCAACGAAATAATGAAAAGCAAGCACCAACGAAATAATGGAAAACAAGCACCAACGAACTAATGGAAAAAAAGCACCAACGAAATAATGGAAAACAAGCACCAACGAAATAATGGAAAACAATAACCAACGAAATAATGGAAAGCAATCACCAACGAAATAATGGAAAACAAGCACGAACGAAATAATGGAAAGCAAGCACCAACGAACTAATAGAAAGCAAGCACCAATGAAATAATGGAAAACAAGCATAAACGAAATAATGGAAAACAAGCACCAACGAAATAATGGAAAACAAGCACCAACGAAATAATGGAAAACAAGCACCAACGAAATAATTGAAAACAAGCACCAACGAAATAATGGAAAACAAGCACCAACGAAATAATGGAAAACAAGCACCAACGAACTAATGGAAAACAAGCACCAACGAACTAATGGAAAGCAAGCACCAACGAACTGATGGAAAGCAAGCACCAACGAAATAATGGAATGCAAGCACCAACGAACTAATGGAAAACAAGCACCAACGAAATAATGGAAAACAAGCACCAACGAAATAATTGAAAACAAGCACCAACGAAATAATGGAAAACAAGCACCAACGAAATAATGGAAAACAAGCACCAACGAAATAATGGAAAAGAAGCACCAACGAAATAATGGAAAACAAGCACCAACGAACTAATGGAAAACAAGCACCAACGAACTAATGGAAAACAAGCACCAACGAACTGATGGAAAGCAAGCACCAACGAACTAATGGAAAGCAAGCACCAACGAAGTAATGGAAAGCAAGCACCAACGAACTAATGGAAAGCAAGCACCAACAAAATAATGGAAAGCAAGCACCAACGAAATAATGGAAAGCAAGCACCAACGAAATAATGGAAAGCAAGCACCAACGAAATAATGGAAAGCAAGCACCAACGAAATAAAGGAAAGCAAGCACCAACGAACTAATGGAAAACAAGCACCAACGAAATAATGGAAAGCAAGCCCCAACGAAATAATGGAAAGCAAGCACCAACGAAATAATGGAAAGCAAGCACCAACTGAATAATGGAAAGCAAGCACCAACAAAATAATGGAAAACAAGCACCAACGAAATAATGGAAAACAAGCACCAACGAAATGAGGGAAAACCAGCACCAAGGAAACAATGGAAAACAAGTACCAACAAAATAATGGAAAACAAGCACGAAGAAAATAATGGAAAGCAAGCACCAACGAACTAATAGAAAGCAAGCACCAATGAAAAAATGGAAAACAAGCAGAAACGAAATAATGGAAAACAAGCACCAACGAAATAATGGAAAACAAGCACCAACGAAATAATGGAAAACAAGCACCAACGAAATAATGGAAAACAAGCACCAACGAAATAATGGAAAACAAGCACCAACGAAATAATGGAAAACAAGCACCAACGAAATAATGGAAAGCAAGCACCAACGAACTAATAGAAAGCAAGCACCAATGAAATAATGGAAAACAAGCATAAACGAAATAATGGAAAACAAGCACCAACGAAATAATGGAAAACAAGCACCAACGAAATAATGGAAAACAAGCACCAACGAAATAATTGAAAACAAGCACCAACGAAATAATGGAAAACAAGCACCAACGAAATAATGGAAAACAAGCACCAACGAACTAATGGAAAACAAGCACCAACGAACTAATGGAAAGCAAGCACCAACGAACTGATGGAAAGCAAGCACCAACGAAATAATGGAATGCAAGCACCAACGAACTAATGGAAAACAAGCACCAACGAAATAATGGAAAACAAGCACCAACGAAATAATTGAAAACAAGCACCAACGAAATAATGGAAAACAAGCACCAACGAAATAATGGAAAACAAGCACCAACGAAATAATGGAAAAGAAGCACCAACGAAATAATGGAAAACAAGCACCAACGAACTAATGGAAAACAAGCACCAACGAACTAATGGAAAACAAGCACCAACGAACTGATGGAAAGCAAGCACCAACGAACTAATGGAAAGCAAGCACCAACGAAGTAATGGAAAGCAAGCACCAACGAACTAATGGAAAGCAAGCACCAACAAAATAATGGAAAGCAAGCACCAACGAAATAATGGAAAGCAAGCACCAACGAAATAATGGAAAGCAAGCACCAACGAAATAATGGAAAGCAAGCACCAACGAAATAATGGAAAGCAAGCACCAACGAAATAAAGGAAAGCAAGCACCAACGAACTAATGGAAAACAAGCACCAACGAAATAATGGAAAACAAGCACCAACGAAATAATGGAAAACAAGAACCAACGAAATAATGGAAAACAAGCACCAACGAAATAATTGAAAACAAGCACCAACGAAATAATGGAAAGCAAGCACCAACAAAATAATGGAAAGCAAGAACCAACGAAATAATGGAAAGCAAGCATCAACAAAATAATGGAAAACAAGCACCAACGAAATAATGGAAAACAAGCACCAACGAAATAATGGAAAGCAAGCACCAACGAAATAATGGAAAGCAAGCACCAACAAAATAATGGAAAACAAGCACCAACGAAATAATGAAAACAAGCACCAACGAAATAATGGAAAACAAGCACCAACGAAATAATGGAAAACAAGCACCAACGAAATAATGGAAAACAAGAACCAACGAAATAATTGAAAACAAGCACCAACGAAATAATGGAAAGCAAGCACCAACAAAATAATGGAAAGCAAGAACCAACGAAATAATGGAAAGCAAGCATCAACAAAATAATGGAAAACAAGCACCAACGAAATAATGGAAAACAAGCACCAACGAAATAATGGAAAGCAAGCACCAACGAAATAATGGAAAGCAAGCACCAACGAAATAATGGAAAGCAAGCACCAACGAAATAATGGAAAGCAAGCACCAACGAAATAATGGAAAGCAAGCACCAACGAAATAATGGAAAACAAGTATCAACGAAATAATGGAAAGCAAGCACCAACGAAATAATGGAAAGCAAGCACCAACGAAATAATGGAAAGCAAGCACCAACGAAATAATGGAAAACAAGCACCAACGAACTAATGGAAAGCAAGCACCAAAGAAATAATGGAAAACAAGCACCAACGAACTAATGGAAAACAAGCACCAACGAACTAATGGAAAACAAGCACCAACGAAATAATGGAAAACAAGCACCAACGAAATAATGGAAAACAAGCACCAACGAAATAATGGAAAACAAGCACCAACGAACTAATGGAAAACAAGCACCAACGAACTAATGGAAAGCAAGCACCAACGAACTAATGGAAAGCAAGCACCAACGAAATAATGGAAAACAAGCACCAACGAAATAATGGAAAACAAGCACCAACGAAATAATGGAAAACAAGCACCAACGAAATAATGGAAAACAAGCACCAACGAAATAATGGAAAACAAGCACCAACGAAATAATGGAAAACAAGCACCAACGAAATAATGGAAAGCAAGCACCAACGAAATATTGGAAAGCAAGCACCAACGAAATAATGGAAAACAAGCACGAAGAAAATAATGGAAAGCAAGCACCAACGAACTAGAAGAAAGCTAGCACCAATGAAATAATGGAAAACAAGCATAAACGAAATAATGGAAAACAAGCACCAACGAAATAATGGAAAACAAGCACCAACGAAATAATGGAAAACAAGCACCAACGGAATAATGGAAAGCAAGCACCAACAAAATAATGGAAAGCAAGCACCAGCGGAATAATGGAAAACAAGCACCAACCAAATAATGGAAAACAAGCACCAACGAAATAATGGAAAACAAGCACCAACGAAATAATGGAAAACAAGCACCAACGAAATAATGGAAAACAAGCACCAACGAACTAATGGAAAACAAGCACCAACGAACTAATGGAAAACAAGCACCAACGAACTAATGGAAAGCAAGCACCAACGAACTAATGGAAAGCAAGCAAAAACGAAATAATGGAAAGCAAGCACCAACGAACTAATGGAAAGCAAGCACCAACAAAATAATGGAAAGCAAGCACCAACGAAATAATGGAAAGCAAGCACCAACGAAATAATGGAAAGCAAGCACCAACGAAATAATGGAAAGCAAGCACCAACGAAATAATGGAAAGCAAGCACCAACGAAATAATGGGAAGCAAGCACCAACGAAATAATGGAAAGCAAGCACCAACAAAATAATGGAAAGCAAGCACCAACGAACTAATGGAAAACAAGCACCAACGAAATAATGGAAAGCAAGCACCAGCGGAATAATGGAAAGCAAGCACCAACGAACAAATGGAAAGCAAGCACCAACGAAATAATGGAAAGCAAGCACCAACTAAATAATGGAAAACAAGCACGAACGAACTAATAGAAAGCTAGCACCAATGAAATAATGGAAAACAAGCATAAACGAAATAATGGAAAACAAGCACCAACGGAATAATGGAAAGCAAGCACCAACAAAATAATGGAAAACAAGCACCAATGAAATAATGGAAAGCAAGCACCAACGAAATAATGGAAAGCAAGCACCAACAAAATAATGGAAAGCAAGCCCCAACGAAATAATGGAAAGCAAGCACCAACGAAATAATGGAAAGCAAGCACCAACTGAATAATGGAAAGCAAGCACCAACAAAATAATGGAAAACAAGCACCAACGAAATAATGGAAAACAAGCACCAACGAAATGAGGGAAAACCAGCACCAAGGAAACAATGGAAAACAAGTACCAACAAAATAATGGAAAACAAGCACGAAGAAAATAATGGAAAGCAAGCACCAACGAACTAATAGAAAGCAAGCACCAATGAAAAAATGGAAAACAAGCATAAACGAAATAATGGAAAACAAGCACCAACGAAATAATGGAAAACAAGCACCAACGAAATAATGGAAAACAAGCACCAACGAAATAATGGAAAACAAGCACCAACGAAATAATGGAAAACAAGCACCAACGAAATAATTGAAAACAAGCACCAACGAAATAATGGAAAACAAGCACCAACGAAATAATGGAAAACAAGCACCAACGAACTAATGGAAAACAAGCACCAACGAACTAATGGAAAGCAAGCACCAACGAACAAATGGAAAGCAAGCACCAACGAAATAATGGAAAACAAGCACCAACGAAATAATGGAAAACAAGCACCAACGAAATAATTGAAAACAAGCACCAACGAAATAATGGAAAGCAAGAACCAAAAAAAAAAAATAATGGAAAGCAAGAACCAACGAAATAATGGAAAGCAAGCACCAACAAAATAATGGAAAACAAGCACCAACGAAATAATGGAAGGCAAGCACCAACGAAATAATGGAAAGCAAGCACCAACGAAATAATGGAAAGCAAGCACCAACGAAATAATGGAAAGCAAGCACCAACGAAATAATGGAAAGCAAGCCCCAACGAAATAATGGAAAACAAGCACCAACGAAATAATGAAAAGCAAGCACCAACGAAATAATGGAAAACAAGCACCAACGAACTAATGGAAAAAAAGCACCAACGAAATAATGGAAAACAAGCACCAACGAAATAATGGAAAACAATAACCAACGAAATAATGGAAAGCAATCACCAACGAAATAATGGAAAACAAGCACGAACGAAATAATGGAAAGCAAGCACCAACGAACTAATAGAAAGCAAGCACCAATGAAATAATGGAAAACAAGCATAAACGAAATAATGGAAAACAAGCACCAACGAAATAATGGAAAACAAGCACCAACGAAATAATGGAAAACAAGCACCAACGAAATAATTGAAAACAAGCACCAACGAAATAATGGAAAACAAGCACCAACGAAATAATGGAAAACAAGCACCAACGAACTAATGGAAAACAAGCACCAACGAACTAATGGAAAGCAAGCACCAACGAACTGATGGAAAGCAAGCACCAACGAAATAATGGAATGCAAGCACCAACGAACTAATGGAAAACAAGCACCAACGAAATAATGGAAAACAAGCACCAACGAAATAATTGAAAACAAGCACCAACGAAATAATGGAAAACAAGCACCAACGAAATAATGGAAAACAAGCACCAACGAAATAATGGAAAAGAAGCACCAACGAAATAATGGAAAACAAGCACCAACGAACTAATGGAAAACAAGCACCAACGAACTAATGGAAAACAAGCACCAACGAACTGATGGAAAGCAAGCACCAACGAACTAATGGAAAGCAAGCACCAACGAAGTAATGGAAAGCAAGCACCAACGAACTAATGGAAAGCAAGCACCAACAAAATAATGGAAAGCAAGCACCAACGAAATAATGGAAAGCAAGCACCAACGAAATAATGGAAAGCAAGCACCAACGAAATAATGGAAAGCAAGCACCAACGAAATAATGGAAAGCAAGCACCAACGAAATAAAGGAAAGCAAGCACCAACGAACTAATGGAAAACAAGCACCAACGAAATAATGGAAAGCAAGACCCAACGAAATAATGGAAAGCAAGCACCAACGAAATAATGGAAAGCAAGCACCAACTGAATAATGGAAAGCAAGCACCAACAAAATAATGGAAAACAAGCACCAACGAAATAATGGAAAACAAGCACCAACGAAATGAGGGAAAACCAGCACCAAGGAAACAATGGAAAACAAGTACCAACAAAATAATGGAAAACAAGCACGAAGAAAATAATGGAAAGCAAGCACCAACGAACTAATAGAAAGCAAGCACCAATGAAAAAATGGAAAACAAGCAGAAACGAAATAATGGAAAACAAGCACCAACGAAATAATGGAAAACAAGCACCAACGAAATAATGGAAAACAAGCACCAACGAAATAATGGAAAACAAGCACCAACGAAATAATGGAAAGCAAGCACCAACGAACTAATAGAAAGCAAGCACCAATGAAATAATGGAAAACAAGCATAAACGAAATAATGGAAAACAAGCACCAACGAAATAATGGAAAACAAGCACCAACGAAATAATGGAAAACAAGCACCAACGAAATAATTGAAAACAAGCACCAACGAAATAATGGAAAACAAGCACCAACGAAATAATGGAAAACAAGCACCAACGAACTAATGGAAAACAAGCACCAACGAACTAATGGAAAGCAAGCACCAACGAACTGATGGAAAGCAAGCACCAACGAAATAATGGAATGCAAGCACCAACGAACTAATGGAAAACAAGCACCAACGAAATAATGGAAAACAAGCACCAACGAAATAATTGAAAACAAGCACCAACGAAATAATGGAAAACAAGCACCAACGAAATAATGGAAAACAAGCACCAACGAAATAATGGAAAAGAAGCACCAACGAAATAATGGAAAACAAGCACCAACGAACTAATGGAAAACAAGCACCAACGAACTAATGGAAAACAAGCACCAACGAACTGATGGAAAGCAAGCACCAACGAACTAATGGAAAGCAAGCACCAACGAAGTAATGGAAAGCAAGCACCAACGAACTAATGGAAAGCAAGCACCAACAAAATAATGGAAAGCAAGCACCAACGAAATAATGGAAAGCAAGCACCAACGAAATAATGGAAAGCAAGCACCAACGAAATAATGGAAAGCAAGCACCAACGAAATAATGGAAAGCAAGCACCAACGAAATAAAGGAAAGCAAGCACCAACGAACTAATGGAAAACAAGCACCAACGAAATAATGGAAAACAAGCACCAACGAAATAATGGAAAACAAGAACCAACGAAATAATGGAAAACAAGCACCAACGAAATAATTGAAAACAAGCACCAACGAAATAATGGAAAGCAAGCACCAACAAAATAATGGAAAGCAAGAACCAACGAAATAATGGAAAGCAAGCATCAACAAAATAATGGAAAACAAGCACCAACGAAATAATGGAAAACAAGCACCAACGAAATAATGGAAAGCAAGCACCAACGAAATAATGGAAAGCAAGCACCAACAAAATAATGGAAAACAAGCACCAACGAAATAATGAAAACAAGCACCAACGAAATAATGGAAAACAAGCACCAACGAAATAATGGAAAACAAGCACCAACGAAATAATGGAAAACAAGAACCAACGAAATAATTGAAAACAAGCACCAACGAAATAATGGAAAGCAAGCACCAACAAAATAATGGAAAGCAAGAACCAACGAAATAATGGAAAGCAAGCATCAACAAAATAATGGAAAACAAGCACCAACGAAATAATGGAAAACAAGCACCAACGAAATAATGGAAAGCAAGCACCAACGAAATAATGGAAAGCAAGCACCAACGAAATAATGGAAAGCAAGCACCAACGAAATAATGGAAAGCAAGCACCAACGAAATAATGGAAAGCAAGCACCAACGAAATAATGGAAAACAAGTATCAACGAAATAATGGAAAGCAAGCACCAACGAAATAATGGAAAGCAAGCACCAACGAAATAATGGAAAGCAAGCACCAACGAAATAATGGAAAACAAGCACCAACGAACTAATGGAAAGCAAGCACCAAAGAAATAATGGAAAACAAGCACCAACGAACTAATGGAAAACAAGCACCAACGAACTAATGGAAAACAAGCACCAACGAAATAATGGAAAACAAGCACCAACGAAATAATGGAAAACAAGCACCAACGAAATAATGGAAAACAAGCACCAACGAACTAATGGAAAACAAGCACCAACGAACTAATGGAAAGCAAGCACCAACGAACTAATGGAAAGCAAGCACCAACGAAATAATGGAAAACAAGCACCAACGAAATAATGGAAAACAAGCACCAACGAAATAATGGAAAACAAGCACCAACGAAATAATGGAAAACAAGCACCAACGAAATAATGGAAAACAAGCACCAACGAAATAATGGAAAACAAGCACCAACGAAATAATGGAAAGCAAGCACCAACGAAATATTGGAAAGCAAGCACCAACGAAATAATGGAAAACAAGCACGAAGAAAATAATGGAAAGCAAGCACCAACGAACTAGAAGAAAGCTAGCACCAATGAAATAATGGAAAACAAGCATAAACGAAATAATGGAAAACAAGCACCAACGAAATAATGGAAAACAAGCACCAACGAAATAATGGAAAACAAGCACCAACGGAATAATGGAAAGCAAGCACCAACAAAATAATGGAAAGCAAGCACCAGCGGAATAATGGAAAACAAGCACCAACCAAATAATGGAAAACAAGCACCAACGAAATAATGGAAAACAAGCACCAACGAAATAATGGAAAACAAGCACCAACGAAATAATGGAAAACAAGCACCAACGAACTAATGGAAAACAAGCACCAACGAACTAATGGAAAACAAGCACCAACGAACTAATGGAAAGCAAGCACCAACGAACTAATGGAAAGCAAGCAAAAACGAAATAATGGAAAGCAAGCACCAACGAACTAATGGAAAGCAAGCACCAACAAAATAATGGAAAGCAAGCACCAACGAAATAATGGAAAGCAAGCACCAACGAAATAATGGAAAGCAAGCACCAACGAAATAATGGAAAGCAAGCACCAACGAAATAATGGAAAGCAAGCACCAACGAAATAATGGAAAGCAAGCACCAACGAAATAATGGGAAGCAAGCACCAACGAAATAATGGAAAGCAAGCACCAACAAAATAATGGAAAGCAAGCACCAACGAACTAATGGAAAACAAGCACCAACGAAATAATGGAAAGCAAGCACCAGCGGAATAATGGAAAGCAAGCACCAACGAACAAATGGAAAGCAAGCACCAACGAAATAATGGAAAGCAAGCACCAACTAAATAATGGAAAACAAGCACGAACGAACTAATAGAAAGCTAGCACCAATGAAATAATGGAAAACAAGCATAAACGAAATAATGGAAAACAAGCACCAACGGAATAATGGAAAGCAAGCACCAACAAAATAATGGAAAACAAGCACCAATGAAATAATGGAAAGCAAGCACCAACGAAATAATGGAAAGCAAGCACCAACAAAATAATGGAAAGCAAGCCCCAACGAAATAATGGAAAGCAAGCACCAACGAAATAATGGAAAGCAAGCACCAACTGAATAATGGAAAGCAAGCACCAACAAAATAATGGAAAACAAGCACCAACGAAATAATGGAAAACAAGCACCAACGAAATGAGGGAAAACCAGCACCAAGGAAACAATGGAAAACAAGTACCAACAAAATAATGGAAAACAAGCACGAAGAAAATAATGGAAAGCAAGCACCAACGAACTAATAGAAAGCAAGCACCAATGAAAAAATGGAAAACAAGCATAAACGAAATAATGGAAAACAAGCACCAACGAAATAATGGAAAACAAGCACCAACGAAATAATGGAAAACAAGCACCAACGAAATAATGGAAAACAAGCACCAACGAAATAATGGAAAACAAGCACTAACGAAATAATTGAAAACAAGCACCAACGAAATAATGGAAAGCAAGCACCAACAAAATAATGGAAAGCAAGAACCAACGAAATAATGGAAAGCAAGCACCAACAAAATAATGGAAAACAAGCACCAACGAAATAATGGAAAGCAAGCACCAACGAAATAATGGAAAGCAAGCACCAACGAAATAATGGAAAGCAAGCACCAACGAAATAATGGAAAGCAAGCACCAACGAAATAATGGAAAGCAAGCACCAACGAAATAATGGAAAACAAGCACCAACGAAATAATGAAAAGCAAGCACCAACGAAATAATGGAAAGCAAGCACCAACGAACTAATGGAAAAAAAGCACCAACGAAATAATGGAAAACAAGCACCAACGAAATAATGGAAAACAAGAACCAACGAAATAATGGAAAGCAGTCACCAACGAAATAATGGAAAACAAGCACGAACGAAATAATGGAAAGCAAGCACCAACGAACTAATAGAAAGCAAGCACCAAAGAAATAATGGAAAAAAAGCATAAACGAAATAATGGAAAACAAGCACCAACGAAATAATGGAAAACAAGCACCAACGAAATAATGGAAAACAAGCACCAACGAAATAATTGAAAACAAGCACCAACGAAATAATGGAAAACAAGCACCAACGAACTAATGGGAAACAAGCACCAACGAACTAATGGAAAACAAGCACCAACGAACTAATGGAAAGCAAGCACCAACGAACTAATGGAAAGCAAGCACCAACGAAATAATGGAATGCAAGCACCAACGAACTAATGGAAAACAAGCACCAACGAAATAATGGAAAACAAGCACCAACGAAATAATAGAAAACAAGCACCAACGAAATAATGGAAAACAAGCACCAACGAAATAATGGAAGACAAGCACCAACGAAATAATGGAAAAAAAGCACCAACGAAATAATGGAAAACAAGCACCAACGAACTAATGGAAAACAAGCACCAACGAACTAATGGAAAACAAGCACCAACGAACTAATGGAAAGCAAGCACCAACGAACTAATGGAAAGCAAGCACCAACGAAGTAATGGAAAGCAAGCACCAACGAACTAATGGAAAGCAAGCACCAACAAAATAATGGAAAGCAAGCACCAACGAAATAATGGAAAGCAAGCACCAACGAAATAATGGAAAGCAAGCACCAACGAAATAATGGAAAGCAAGCACCAACGAAATAATGGAAAGCAAGCACCAACGAAATAAAGGAAAGCAAGCACCAACGAACTAATGGAAAACAAGCACCAACGAAATAATGGAAAACAAGCACCAACGAAATAATGGAAAACAAGAACCAAAGAAATAATGGAAAACAAGCACCAACGAAATAATTGAAAACAAGCACCAACGAAATAATGGAAAGCAAGCACCAACAAAATAATGGAAAGCAAGAACCAACGAAATAATGGAAAGCAAGCATCAACAAAATATTGGAAAACAAGCACCAACGAAATAATGGAAAACAAGCACCAACGAAATAATGGAAAGCAAGCACCAACGAAATAATGGAAAGCAAGCACCAACGAAATAATGGAAAGCAAGCACCAACGAAATAATGGAAAACAAGCACCAACGAAATAATGGAAAGCAAGCACCAACGAAATAATGGAAAACAAGCACCAACGAAATAATGGAAAGCAAGCAAAAACGAAATAATGGAAAGCAAGCACCAACGAAATAATGGAAAGCAAGCACCAACGAAATAATGGAAAACAAGCACCAACGAAATAATGGAAAACAAGCACCAACGAAATAATGGAAAACAAGCACCAACGAAATAATTGAAAACAAGCACCAACGAAATAATGGAAAGCAAGCACCAACAAAATAATGGAAAGCAAGCACCAACGAAATAATGGAAAACAAGCACCAACGAAATAATGGAAAACAAGCACCAACGAAATAATGGAAAACAAGCACCAACGAAATAATGGAAAACAAGCACCAACGAAATAATTGAAAATAAGCACCAACGAAATAATGGAAAGCAAGCACCAACAAAATAATGGAAAGCAAGAACCAACGAAATAATGGAAAGCAAGGAACAACAAAATAATGGAAAACAAGCACCAACGAAATAATGGAAAACAAGCACCAACCAAATAATGGAAAACAAGCACCAACGAAATAATGGAAAACAAGCACCAACGAAATAATGGAAAACAAGCACCAACGAAATAATGGAAAACAAGCACCAACGAACTAATGGAAAACAAGCACCAACGAACTAATGGAAAACAAGCACCAACGAACTAATGGAAAGCAAGCACCAACGAACTAATGGAAAGCAAGCACCAACGAACTAATGGAAAGCAAGCAAAAACGAAATAATGGAAAGCAAGCACCAACAAAATAATGGAAAGCAAGCACCAACGAAATAATGGAAAGCAAGCACCAACGAAATAATGGAAAGCAAGCACCAACGAAATAATGGAAAGCAAGCACCAACGAAATAATGGAAAGCAAGCACCAACGAAATAATGGAAAGCAAGCACCAACGAAATAATGGGAAGCAAGCACCAACGAAATAATGGAAAGCAAGCACCAACAAAATAATGGAAAGCAAGCACCAACGAACTAATGGAAAACAAGCACCAACGAAATAATGGAAAGCAAGCACCAGCGGAATAATGGAAAGCAAGCACCAACGAACAAATGGAAAGCAAGCACCAACGAAATAATGGAAAGCAAGCACCAACTAAATAATGGAAAACAAGCACGAACGAACTAATAGAAAGCTAGCACCAATGAAATAATGGAAAACAAGCATAAACGAAATAATGGAAAACAAGCACCAACGGAATAATGGAAAGCAAGCACCAACAAAATAATGGAAAACAAGCACCAATGAAATAATGGAAAGCAAGCACCAACGAAATAATGGAAAGCAAGCACCAACAAAATAATGGAAAGCAAGCCCCAACGAAATAATGGAAAGCAAGCACCAACGAAATAATGGAAAGCAAGCACCAACTGAATAATGGAAAGCAAGCACCAACAAAATAATGGAAAACAAGCACCAATGAAATAATGGAAAACAAGCACCAACGAAATGAGGGAAAACCAGCACCAAGGAAACAATGGAAAACAAGTACCAACAAAATAATGGAAAACAAGCACGAAGAAAATAATGGAAAGCAAGCACCAACGAACTAATAGAAAGCAAGCACCAATGAAAAAATGGAAAACAAGCATAAACGAAATAATGGAAAACAAGCACCAACGAAATAATGGAAAACAAGCACCAACGAAATAATGGAAAACAAGCACCAACGAAATAATGGAAAACAAGCACCAACGAAATAATGGAAAACAAGCACTAACGAAATAATTGAAAACAAGCACCAACGAAATAATGGAAAGCAAGCACCAACAAAATAATGGAAAGCAAGAACCAACGAAATAATGGAAAGCAAGCACCAACAAAATAATGGAAAACAAGCACCAACGAAATAATGGAAAGCAAGCACCAACGAAATAATGGAAAGCAAGCACCAACGAAATAATGGAAAGCAAGCACCAACGAAATAATGGAAAGCAAGCACCAACGAAATAATGGAAAGCAAGCACCAACGAAATAATGGAAAACAAGCACCAACGAAATAATGAAAAGCAAGCACCAACGAAATAATGGAAAGCAAGCACCAACGAACTAATGGAAAAAAAGCACCAACGAAATAATGGAAAACAAGCACCAACGAAATAATGGAAAACAAGAACCAACGAAATAATGGAAAGCAGTCACCAACGAAATAATGGAAAACAAGCACGAACGAAATAATGGAAAGCAAGCACCAACGAACTAATAGAAAGCAAGCACCAAAGAAATAATGGAAAAAAAGCATAAACGAAATAATGGAAAACAAGCACCAACGAAATAATGGAAAACAAGCACCAACGAAATAATGGAAAACAAGCACCAACGAAATAATTGAAAACAAGCACCAACGAAATAATTGAAAACAAGCACCAACGAAATAATGGAAAACAAGCACCAACGAAATAATGGAAAACAAGCACCAACGAAATAATGGAAAACAAGCACCAACGAAATAATGGAAAACAAGCACAGACGAAATAATGGAAAACAAGCACCAACGAAATAATGGAAAACAAGCACCAACGAACTAATGGAAAACAAGCACCAACGAACTAATGGAAAGCAAGCACCAACGAACTAATGGAAAGCAAGCACCAACGAAGTAATGGAAAGCAAGCACCAACGAACTAATGGAAAGCAAGCACCAACAAAATAATGGAAAGCAAGCACCAACGAAATAATGGAAAGCAAGCACCAACGAAATAATGGAAAGCAAGCACCAACGAAATAATGGAAAGCAAGCACCAACGAAATAATGGAAAGCAAGCACCAACGAAATAAAGGAAAGCAAGCACCAACGAACTAATGGAAAACAAGCACCAACGAAATAATGGAAAACAAGCACCAACGAAATAATGGAAAACAAGAACCAAAGAAATAATGGAAAACAAGCACCAACGAAATAATTGAAAACAAGCACCAACGAAATAATGGAAAGCAAGCACCAACAAAATAATGGAAAGCAAGAACCAACGAAATAATGGAAAGCAAGCATCAACAAAATAGTGGAAAACAAGCACCAACGAAATAATGGAAAACAAGCACCAACGAAATAATGGAAAGCAAGCACCAACGAAATAATGGAAAGCAAGCACCAACGAAATAATGGAAAGCAAGCACCAACGAAATAATGGAAAACAAGCACCAACGAAATAATGGAAAGCAAGCACCAACGAAATAATGGAAAACAAGCACCAACGAAATAATGGAAAGCAAGCAAAAACGAAATAATGGAAAGCAAGCACCAACGAAATAACGGAAAGCAAGCACCAACGAAATAATGGAAAACAAGCACCAACGAAATAATGGAAAACAAGCACCAACGAAATAATGGAAAACAAGCACCAACGAAATAATTGAAAACAAGCACCAACGAAATAATGGAAAGCAAGCACCAACAAAATAATGGAAAGCAAGCACCAACGAAATAATGGAAAACAAGCACCAACGAAATAATGGAAAACAAGCACCAACGAAATAATGGAAAACAAGCACCAACGAAATAATGGAAAACAAGCACCAACGAAATAATTGAAAATAAGCACCAACGAAATAATGGAAAGCAAGCACCAACAAAATAATGGAAAGCAAGAACCAACGAAATAATGGAAAGCAAGGAACAACAAAATAATGGAAAACAAGCACCAACGAAATAATGGAAAACAAGCACCAACGAAATAATGGAAAGCAAGCACCAACGAAATAATGGAAAGCAAGCACCAACGAAATAATGGAAAGCAAGCACCAACGAAATAATGGAAACCAAGCACCAACGAAATAATGGAAAGCAAGCACCAACGAAATAATGGAAAACAAGCACCAACGAAATAATGGAAAGCAAGCACCAACGAAATAATGGAAAGCAAGCACCAACGAAATAATGGAAAACAAGCACCAACGAAATAATGGAAAGCAAGCACCAACGAAATAATGGAAAACAAGCACCAACGAACTAATGGAAAACAAGCACCAACGAAATAATGGAAAACAAGCACCAACGAAATAATGGAAAACAAGCACCAACGAAATAATGGAAAACAAGCACCAACGAAATAATTGAAAACAAGCACCAACGAAATAATGGAAAGCAAGCACCAACAAAATAATGGAAAGCAAGAACCAACGAAATAATGGAAAGCAAGCACCAACGAAATAATGGAAAGCAAGCACCAACGAAATAATGGAAAGCAAGCACCAACGAACTAATGGAAAGCAAGCACCAACGAACTAATGGTAAGCAAGCACCAACGAACTAATGGAAAACAAGCACCAACGAAATAATGGAAAACAAGCACCAACGAAATAATTGAAAACAAGCACCAACGAAATAATGGAAAACAAGCACCAACGAAATAATGGAAAACAAGCACCAACGAAATAATGGAAAACAAGCACCAACGAAATAATGGAAAACAAGCACCAACGAAATAATGGAAAACAAGCACCAACGAACTAATGGAAAACAAGCACCAACGAACTAATGGAAAACAAGCACCAACGAACTAATGGAAAGCAAGCACCAACGAACTAATGGAAAGCAAGCACCAACGAAATAATGGAAAACAAGCACCAACGAAATAATGGAAAACAAGCACCAACGAAATAATGGAAAACAAGCACCAACGAAATAATGGAAAACAAGCACCAACGAAATAATGGAAAACAAGCACCAACGAAATAATGGAAAACAAGCACCAACGAAATAATGGAAAACAAGCACCAACGAAATAATGGAAAGCAAGCACCAACGAAATATTGGAAAGCAAGCACCAACGAAATAATGGAAAACAAGCACGAAGAAAATAATGGAAAGCAAGCACCAACGAACTAATAGAAAGCTAGCACCAATGAAATAATGGAAAACAAGCATAAACGAAATAATGGAAAACAAGCACCAACGAAATAATGGAAAACAAGCACCAACGAAATAATGGAAAACAAGCACCAACGGAATAATGGAAAGCAAGCACCAACAAAATAATGGAAAACAAGCACCAATGAAATAATGGAAAGCAAGCACCAACGAAATAATGGAAAGCAAGCACCAACAAAATAATGGAAAGCAAGCACCAACGAAATAATGGAAAGCAAGCACCAACGAAGTAATGGAAAACAAGCACCAACGAAATAATGGAAAGCAAGCACCAACGAAATAATGGAAAACAAGCACCAACGAACTAATTGAAAACAAGCACCAACGAAATAATGGAAAACAAGCACCAACGAAATAATGGAAAACAAGCACCAACGAAATAATGGAAAACAAGCACCAACGAAATAATGGAAAACAAGCACAGACGAAATAATGGAAAACAAGCACCAACGAAATAATGGAAAACAAGCACCAACGAACTAATGGAAAACAAGCACCAACGAACTAATGGAAAACAAGCACCAACGAACTAATGGAAAGCAAGCACCAACGAACTAATGGAAAGCAAGCACCAACGAACTAATGGAAAGCAAGCACCAACGAAATAATGGAAAACAAGCACCAACGAAATAATGGAAAACAAGCACCAACGAAATAATGGAAAACAAGCACCAACGAAATAATGGAAAACAAGCACCAACGAAATAATGGAAAACAAGCACCAACGAAATAATGGAAAACAAGCACCACCGAAATAATGGAAAGCAAGCACCAACGAAATATTGGAAAGCAAGCACCAACGAAATAATGGAAAACAAGCACGAAGAAAATAATGGAAAGCAAGCACCAACGAACTAATAGAAAGCTAGCACCAATGAAATAATGGAAAACAAGCATAAACGAAATAATGGAAAACAAGCACCAACGAAATAATGGAAAACAAGCACCAACGAAATGATGGAAAACAAGCACCAACGGAATAATGGAAAGCAAGCACCAACAAAATAATGGAAAGCAAGCACCAGCGGAATAATGGAAAACAAGCACCAACCAAATAATGGAAAACAAGCACCAACGAAATAATGGAAAACAAGCACCAACGAAATAATGGAAAACAAGCACCAACGAAATAATGGAAAACAAGCACCAACGAACTAATGGAAAACAAGCACCAACGAACTAATGGAAAACAAGCACCAACGAACTAATGGAAAGCAAGCACCAACGAACTAATGGAAAGCAAGCACCAACGAAATAATGGAAAGCAAGCACCAACGAACTAATGGAAAGCAAGCACCAACAAAATAATGGAAAGCAAGCACCAACGAAATAATGGAAAGCAAGCACCAACGAAATAATGGAAAGCAAGCACCAACGAAATAATGGAAAGCAAGCACCAACGAAATAATGGAAAGCAAGCACCAACGAAATAATGGAAAACAAGCACCAACGAAATAATGGAAAGCAAGCACCAACGAAATAATGGAAAACAAGCACCAACGAAATAATGGAAAGCAAGCACCAACGAACTAATGGAAAACAAGCACCAACGAAATAATGGAAAGCAAGCACCAGCGGAATAATGGAAAGCAAGCACCAACGAACAAATGGAAGGCAAGCACCAACGAAATAATGGAAAGCAAGCACCAACGAACTAATGGAAAACAAGCACCAACGAAATAATGGAAAGCAAGCACCAGCGGAATAATGGAAAGCAAGCACCAACGAACAAATGGAAGGCAAGCACCAACGAAATAATGGAAAACAAGCACCAACAAAATAATGGAAAACAAGCACCAACGAAATAATGGAAAACAAGTACCAGCGAAATAATGGAAAACAAGCACCAACGGAATAATGGAAAGCAAGCACCAACAAAATAATGGAAAACAAGCACCAATGAAATAATGGAAAGCAAGCACCAACGAAATAATTGAAAGCAAGCACCAACAAAATAATGGAAAGCAAGCACCAACGAAATAATGGAAAGCAAGCACCAACGAAGTAATGGAAAACAAGCACCAACGAAATAATGGAAAGCAAGCCCCAACGAAATAATGGAAAGCAAGCACCAACGAAATAATGGAAAGCAAGCACCAACTGAATAATGGAAAGCAAGCACCAACAAAATAATGGAAAACAAGCACCAACGAAATAATGGAAAACAAGCACCAACGAAATGAGGGAAAACCAGCACCAAGGAAACAATGGAAAACAAGTACCAACAAAATCATGGAAAGCAAGCACGAAGAAAATAATGGAAAGCAAGCACCAACGAACTAATAGAAAGCAAGCACCAACGAAATAATGGAATGCAAGCACCAACGAACTAATGGAAAACAAGCACCAACGAAATAATGGAAAACAAGCACCAACGAAATAATTGAAAACAAGCACCAACGAAATAATGGAAAACAAGCACCAACGAAATAATGGAAAACAAGCACCAACGAAATAATGGAAAGCAAGCACCAACTAAATAATGGAAAACAAACACGAACGAAATAATGGAAAACAATCACCAACGAAATAATGGAAAACAAGCACCAACGAAATAATGGAAAACAAGCACCAACGAAATAATGGAAAACAAGCACCAACGAAATAATGGAAAACAAGCACCAACGAAATAAAGGAAAGCAAGCACCAACGAACTAATGGAAAACAAGCACCAACGAAATAATGGAAAGCAAGCACCAGCGGAATAATGGAAAGCAAGCACCAACGAACAAATGGAAAGCAAGCACCAACGAAATAATGGAAAGCAAGCACCAACTAAATAATGGAAAACAAACACGAACGAAATAATGGAAAACAATCACCAACGAAATAATGGAAAACAAGCACCAACGAAATAATGGAAAACAAGCACCAACGAAATAATGGAAAACAAGCACCAACGAAATAATGGAAAACAAGCACCAACGAAATAATGGAAAACAAGCACCAACGAAATAATGGAAAACAAGCACCAACGAAATAATGGAAAGCAAGCACCAACGAAATATTGGAAAGCAAGCACCAACGAAATAATGGAAAACAAGCACGAAGAAAATAATGGAAAGCAAGCACCAACGAAATAATGGAAAACAAGCACCAACGAAATAATGAAAAGCAAGCACCAACGAAATAATGGAAAACAAGCACCAACGAACTAATGGAAAAAAAGCACCAACGAAATAATGGAAAACAAGCACCAACGAAATAATGGAAAACAAGAACCAACGAAATAATGGAAAGCAATCACCAACGAAATAATGGAAAACAAGCACGAACGAAATAATGGAAAGCAAGCACCAACGAACTAATAGAAAGCAAGCACCAATGAAATAATGGAAAACAAGCATAAACGAAATAATGGAAAACAAGCACAAACGAAATAATGGAAAACAAGCACCAACGAAATAATGGAAAACAAGCACCAACGAAATAATGGAAAACAAGCACCAACGAAATAATTGAAAACAAGCACCAACGAGATAATGGAAAACAAGCACCAACGAAATAATGGAAAACAAGCACCAACGAAATAATGGAAAACAAGCACCAACGAAATAATGGAAAACAAGCACATACGAAATAATGGAAAACAAGCACCAACGAAATAATGGAAAACAAGCACCAACGAACTAATGGAAAACAAGCACCAACGAACTAATGGAAAACAAGCACCAACGAACTAATGGAAAGCAAGCACCAACGAACTAATGGAAAGCAAGCACCAACGAAATAATGGAATGCAAGCACCAACGAACTAATGGAAAACAAGCACCAACGAAATAATGGAAAACAAGCACCAACGAAATAATTGAAAACAAGCACCAACGAAATAATGGAAAACAAGCACCAACGAAATAATGGAAAACAAGCACCAACGAAATAATGGAAAACAAGCACCAACGAACTAATGGAAAACAAGCACCAACGAAGTAATGGAAAACAAGCGTAAACGAAATAATGGAAAACAAGCACCAACGAAATAATGGAAAACAAGCACCAACGAAATAATGGAAAACAAGCACCAACGGAATAATGGAAAGCAAGCACCAACAAAATAATGGAAAGCAAGCACCAACGGAATAATGGAAAGCAAGCACCAACGAACAAATGGAAAGCAAGCACCAACGAAATAATGGAAAGCAAGCACCAACTAAATAATGGAAAACAAGCACCAAAAAAATAATGGAAAACAAGCACCAACGAAATAATGGAAAACAAGCACCAACGAAATAATGGAAAACAAGCACCAACGGAATAATGGAAAGCAAGCACCAACAAAATAATGGAAAACTAGCACCAACGAAATAATGGAAAGCAAGCACCAACGAAATAATGGAAAGCAAGCACCAACAAAATAATGGAAAGCAAGCACCAACGAAATAATGGAAAGCAAGCACCAACGAAGTAATGGAAAACAAGCACCAACGAAATAATGGAAAGCAAGCCCCAACGAAATAATGGAAAGCAAGCACCAACGAAATAATGGAAAGCAAGCATCAACTGAATAATGGAAAGCAAGCACCAACAAAATAATGGAAAACAAGCACCAACGAAATAATGGAAAACAAGCACCAACAAAATGAGGGAAAACCAGCACCAAGGAAACAATGGAAAACAAGTACCAACAAAATAATGGAAAACAAGCACGAAGAAAATAATGGAAAGCAAGCACCAACGAACTAATAGAAAGCAAGCACCAATGAAAAAATGGAAAACAAGCATACTCGAAATAATGGAAAACAAGCACCAACGAAATAATGGAAAACAAGCACCAACGAAATAATGGAAAACAAGCACCAACGAAATAATTGAAAACAAGCACCAACGAAATAATGGAAAGGAAGCACCAACAAAATAATGGAAAGCAAGAACCAACGAAATAATGGAAAGCAAGCACCAACAAAATAATGGAAAGCAAGCACCAACAAAATAATGGAAAACAAGCACCAACGAAATAATGGAAAACAAGCACCAACGAAATAATGGAAAGCAAGCACCAACGAAATAATGGAAAGCAAGCACCAACGAAATAATGGAAAGCAAGCACCAACGAAATAATGGAAAACAAGCACCAACGAAATAATGGAAAGCAAGCACCAACGAAATAATGGAAAACAAGCACCAACGAACTAATGGAAAACAAGCACCAACGAAATAATGGAAAACAAGAACCAACGAAATAATGGAAAGCAATCACCAACGAAATAATGGAAAACAAGCACGAACGAAATAATGGAAAGCAAGCACCAACGAACTAATAGAAAGCAAGCACCAATGAAATAATGGAAAACAAGCATAAACGAAATAATGGAAAACAAGCACCAACGAAATAATGGAAAACAAGCACCAACGAAATAATGGAAAACAAGCACCAACGAAATAATGGAAAACAAGCACCAACGAAATAATTGAAAACAAGCACCAACGAAATAATGGAAAACAAGCACCAACGAACTAATGGAAAACAAGCACCAACGAAATAATGGAAAACAAGCACCAACGAAATAATGGAAAACAAGCACCAACGAACTAATGGAAAACAAGCACCAACGAACTAATGGAAAACAAGCACCAACGAACTAATGGAAAGCAAGCACCAACGAACTAATGGAAAGCAAGCACCAACGAAGTAATGGAAAGCAAGCACCAACAAAATAATGGAATGCAAGCACCAACGAAATAATGGAAAGCAATTCTCAACGAAATAATGGAAAGCAATTCTCAACGAAATAATGGAAAGCAAGCACCAACGAAAGAATGGAAAGCAAGCACCAACGAAATAATGGAAAACAAGCACGAACGAAATAATGGAAAACAATCACCAACGAAATAATGGAAAACAAGCACGAACGAAATAATGGAAAACAAGCACCAACGAAATAATGGAAAACAAGCACCAACGAAATAATGGAAAACAAGCACCAACGAAATAATGGAAAACAAGCACCAACGAAATAATGGAAAACAAGCACCAACGAAATAATGGAAAACAAGCACCAAGGAAATAATGGAAAACAAGCACCAGCGAACTAATGGAAAACAAGCACCAACGAAATAATGGAAAACAAGCACCAACGAAATAATGGAAAACAAGAACCAACGAAATAATGGAAAGCAATCACCAACGAAATAATGGAAAACAAGCACGAACGAAATAATGGAAAGCAAGCACCAACGAACTAATAGAAAGCAAGCACCAATGAAATAATGGAAAACAAGCACCAACGAAATAATGGAAAACAAGCACCAACGAAATAATGGAAAACAAGCACCAACGAAATAATGGAAAACAAGCACCAACGAACTAATGGAAAACAAGCACCAACGAAATAATGGAAAACAAGCACCAACGAAATAATGGAAAACAAGAACAAACGAAATAATGGAAAGCAATCACCAACGAAATAATGGAAAACAAGCACGAACGAAATAATGGAAAGCAAGCACCAACGAACTAATAGAAAGCAAGCACCAATGAAATAATGGAAAACAAGCATAAACGAAATAATGGAAAACAAGCACCAACGAAATAATGGAAAACAAGCACCAACGAAATAATGGAAAACAAGCACCAACGAAATAATGGAAAACAAGCACCAACGAAATAATTGAAAACAAGCACCAACGAAATAATGGAAAACAAGCACCAACGAAATAATGGAAAACAAGCACCAACGAAATAATGGAAAACAAGCACAGACGAAATAATGGAAAACAAGCACCAACGAAATAATGGAAAACAAGCACCAACGAACTAATGGAAAACAAGCACCAACGAACTAATGGAAAACAAGCACCAACGAACTAATGGAAAGCAAGCACCAACGAACTAATGGAAAGCAAGCACCAACGAACTAATGGAAAGCAAGCACCAACGAACTAATGGAAAACAAGCACCAACGAAATAATGGAAAACAAGCACCAACGAAATAATGGAAAACAAGCACCAACGAAATAATGGAAAACAAGCACCAACGAATTAATGGAAAACAAGCACCAACGAAATAATGGAAAACAAGCACCAACGAACTAATGGAAAACAAGCACCAACGAACTAATGGAAAACAAGCACCAACGAACTAATGGAAAGCAAGCACCAACGAACTAATGGAAAGCAAGCACCAACGAACTAATGGAAAGCAAGCACCAACAAAATAATGGAATGCAAGCACCAACGAAATAATGGAAAGCAAGCACCAACGAAATAATGGAAAGCAATTCTCAACGAAATAATGGAAAGCAAGCACCAACGAAAGAATGGAAAGCAAGCACCAACGAAATAATGGAATGCAAGCACCAACGAACTAATGGAAAACAAGCACCAACGAAATAATGGAAAACAAGCACCAACGAAATAATTGAAAACAAGCACCAACGAAATAATGGAAAACAAGCACCAACGAAATAATGGAAAACAAGCACCAACGAAATAATGGAAAGCAAGCACCAACTAAATAATGGAAAACAAACACGAACGAAATAATGGAAAACAATCACCAACGAAATAATGGAAAACAAGCACCAACGAAATAATGGAAAACAAGCACCAACGAAATAATGGAAAACAAGCACCAACGAAATAATGGAAAACAAGCACCAACGAAATAATGGAAAGCAAGCACCAGCGGAATAATGGAAAGCAAGCACCAACGAACAAATGGAAAGCAAGCACCAACGAAATAATGGAAAGCAAGCACCAACTAAATAATGGAAAACAAACACGAACGAAATAATGGAAAACAATCACCAACGAAATAATGGAAAACAAGCACCAACGAAATAATGGAAAACAAGCACCAACGAAATAATGGAAAACAAGCACCAACGAAATAATGGAAAACAAGCACCAACGAAATAATGGAAAACAAGCACCAACGAAATAATGGAAAACAAGCACCAACGAAATAATGGAAAGCAAGCACCAACGAAATATTGGAAAGCAAGCACCAACGAAATAATGGAAAACAAGCACGAAGAAAATAATGGAAAGCAAGCACCAACGAAATAATGGAAAACAAGCACCAACGAAATAATGAAAAGCAAGCACCAACGAAATAATGGAAAACAAGCACCAACGAACTAATGGAAAAAAAGCACCAACGAAATAATGGAAAACAAGCACCAACGAAATAATGGAAAACAAGAACCAACGAAATAATGGAAAGCAATCACCAACGAAATAATGGAAAACAAGCACGAACGAAATAATGGAAAGCAAGCACCAACGAACTAATAGAAAGCAAGCACCAATGAAATAATGGAAAACAAGCATAAACGAAATAATGGAAAACAAGCACAAACGAAATAATGGAAAACAAGCACCAACGAAATAATGGAAAACAAGCACCAACGAAATAATGGAAAACAAGCACCAACGAAATAATTGAAAACAAGCACCAACGAGATAATGGAAAACAAGCACCAACGAAATAATGGAAAACAAGCACCAACGAAATAATGGAAAACAAGCACCAACGAAATAATGGAAAACAAGCACATACGAAATAATGGAAAACAAGCACCAACGAAATAATGGAAAACAAGCACCAACGAACTAATGGAAAACAAGCACCAACGAACTAATGGAAAACAAGCACCAACGAACTAATGGAAAGCAAGCACCAACGAACTAATGGAAAGCAAGCAAAAACGAAATAATGGAATGCAAGCACCAACGAACTAATGGAAAACAAGCACCAACGAAATAATTGAAAACAAGCACCAACGAAATAATGGAAAACAAGCACCAACGAAATAATGGAAAACAAGCACCAACGAAATAATGGAAAACAAGCACCAACGAACTAATGGAAAACAAGCACCAACGAAGTAATGGAAAACAAGCGTAAACGAAATAATGGAAAACAAGCACCAACGAAATAATGGAAAACAAGCACCAACGAAATAATGGAAAACAAGCACCAACGGAATAATGGAAAGCAAGCACCAACAAAATAATGGAAAGCAAGCACCAACGGAATAATGGAAAGCAAGCACCAACGAACAAATGGAAAGCAAGCACCAACGAAATAATGGAAAGCAAGCACCAACTAAATAATGGAAAACAAGCACCAACAAAATAATGGAAAACAAGCACCAACGAAATAATGGAAAACAAGCACCAACGAAATAATGGAAAACAAGCACCAACGGAATAATGGAAAGCAAGCACCAACAAAATAATGGGAAACTAGCACCAACGAAATAATGGAAAGCAAGCACCAACGAAATAATGGAAAGCAAGCACCAACAAAATAATGGAAAGCAAGCACCAACGAAATAATGGAAAGCAAGCACCAACGAAGTAATGGAAAACAAGCACCAACGAAATAATGGAAAGCAAGCCCCAACGAAATAATGGAAAGCAAGCACCAACGAAATAATGGTAAGCAAGCATCAACTGAATAATGGAAAGCAAGCACCAACAAAATAATGGAAAACAGGCACCAACGAAATAATGGAAAACAAGCACCAACAAAATGAGGGAAAACCAGCACCAAGGAAACAATGGAAAACAAGTACCAACAAAATAATGGAAAACAAGCACGAAGAAAATAATGGAAAGCAAGCACCAACGAACTAATAGAAAGCAAGCACCAATGAAAAAATGGAAAACAAGCATACTCGAAATAATGGAAAACAAGCACCAACGAAATAATGGAAAACAAGCACCAACGAAATAATGGAAAGCAATCACCAACGAAATAATGGAAAACAAGCACGAACGAAATAATGGAAAGCAAGCACCAACGAACTAATAGAAAGCAAGCACCAATGAAATAATGGAAAACAAGCACCAACGAAATAATGGAAAACAAGCACCAACGAAATAATGGAAAACAAGCACCAACGAAATAATGGAAAACAAGCACCAACGAACTAATGGAAAACAAGCAATAACGAAATAATGGAAAACAAGCACCAACGAAATAATGGAAAACAAGAACAAACGAAATAATGGAAAGCAATCACCAACGAAATAATGGAAAACAAGCACGAACGAAATAATGGAAAGCAAGCACCAACGAACTAATAGAAAGCAAGCACCAATGAAATAATGGAAAACAAGCATAAACGAAATAATGGAAAACAAGCACCAACGAAATAATGGAAAACAAGCACCAACGAAATAATGGAAAACAAGCACCAACGAAATAATGGAAAACAAGCACCAACGAAATAATGGAAAACAAGCACCAACGAAATAATGGAAAACAAGCACCAACGAAATAATGGAAAACAAGCACAGACGAAATAATGGAAAACAAGCACCAACGAACTAATGGAAAACAAGCACCAACGAACTAATGGAAAACAAGCACCAACGAACTAATGGAAAGCAAGCACCAACGAACTAATGGAAAGCAAGCACCAACGAACTAATGGAAAGCAAGCACCAACGAACTAATGGAAAACAAGCACCAACGAAATAATGGAAAACAAGCACCAACGAAATAATGGAAAACAAGCACCAACGAAATAATGGAAAACAAGCACCAACGAATTAATGGAAAACAAGCACCAACGAAATAATATAAAACAAGCACCAACGAACTAATGGAAAACAAGCACCAACGAACTAATGGAAAACAAGCACCAACGAACTAATGGAAAGCAAGCACCAACGAACTAATGGAAAGCAAGCACCAACGAACTAATGGAAAGCAAGCACCAACAAAATAATGGAATGCAAGCACCAACGAAATAATGGAAAGCAAGCACCAACGAAATAATGGAAAGCAATTCTCAACGAAATAATGGAAAGCAAGCACCAACGAAAGAATGGAAAGCAAGCACCAACGAAATAATGGAATGCAAGCACCAACGAACTAATGGAAAACAAGCACCAACGAAATAATGGAAAACAAGCACCAACGAAATAATTGAAAACAAGCACCAACGAAATAATGGAAAACAAGCACCAACGAAATAATGGAAAACAAGCACCAACGAAATAATGGAAAGCAAGCACCAACTAAATAATGGAAAACAAACACGAACGAAATAATGGAAAACAATCACCAACGAAATAATGGAAAACAAGCACCAACGAAATAATGGAAAACAAGCACCAACGAAATAATGGAAAACAAGCACCAACGAAATAATGGAAAACAAGCACCAACGAAATAAAGGAAAGCAAGCACCAACGAACTAATGGAAAACAAGCACCAACGAAATAATGGAAAGCAAGCACCAGCGGAATAATGGAAAGCAAGCACCAACGAACAAATGGAAAGCAAGCACCAACGAAATAATGGAAAGCAAGCACCAACTAAATAATGGAAAACAAACACGAACGAAATAATGGAAAACAATCACCAACGAAATAATGGAAAACAAGCACCAACGAAATAATGGAAAACAAGCACCAACGAAATAATGGAAAACAAGCACCAACGAAATAATGGAAAACAAGCACCAACGAAATAATGGAAAACAAGCACCAACGAAATAATGGAAAACAAGCACCAACGAAATAATGGAAAGCAAGCACCAACGAAATATTGGAAAGCAAGCACCAACGAAATAATGGAAAACAAGCACGAAGAAAATAATGGAAAGCAAGCACCAACGAAATAATGGAAAACAAGCACCAACGAAATAATGAAAAGCAAGCACCAACGAAATAATGGAAAACAAGCACCAACGAACTAATGGAAAAAAAGCACCAACGAAATAATGGAAAACAAGCACCAACGAAATAATGGAAAACAAGAACCAACGAAATAATGGAAAGCAATCACCAACGAAATAATGGAAAACAAGCACGAACGAAATAATGGAAAGCAAGCACCAACGAACTAATAGAAAGCAAGCACCAATGAAATAATGGAAAACAAGCATAAACGAAATAATGGAAAACAAGCACAAACGAAATAATGGAAAACAAGCACCAACGAAATAATGGAAAACAAGCACCAACGAAATAATGGAAAACAAGCACCAACGAAATAATTGAAAACAAGCACCAACGAGATAATGGAAAACAAGCACCAACGAAATAATGGAAAACAAGCACCAACGAAATAATGGAAAACAAGCACCAACGAAATAATGGAAAACAAGCACATACGAAATAATGGAAAACAAGCACCAACGAAATAATGGAAAACAAGCACCAACGAACTAATGGAAAACAAGCACCAACGAACTAATGGAAAACAAGCACCAACGAACTAATGGAAAGCAAGCACCAACGAACTAATGGAAAGCAAGCAAAAACGAAATAATGGAATGCAAGCACCAACGAACTAATGGAAAACAAGCACCAACGAAATAATGGAAAACAAGCACCAACGAAATAATTGAAAACAAGCACCAACGAAATAATGGAAAACAAGCACCAACGAAATAATGGAAAACAAGCACCAACGAAATAATGGAAAACAAGCACCAACGAACTAATGGAAAACAAGCACCAACGAAGTAATGGAAAACAAGCGTAAACGAAATAATGGAAAACAAGCACCAACGAAATAATGGAAAACAAGCACCAACGAAATAATGGAAAACAAGCACCAACGGAATAATGGAAAGCAAGCACCAACAAAATAATGGAAAGCAAGCACCAACGGAATAATGGAAAGCAAGCACCAACGAACAAATGGAAAGCAAGCACCAACGAAATAATGGAAAGCAAGCACCAACTAAATAATGGAAAACAAGCACCAACAAAATAATGGAAAACAAGCACCAACGAAATAATGGAAAACAAGCACCAACGAAATAATGGAAAACAAGCACCAACGGAATAATGGAAAGCAAGCACCAACAAAATAATGGGAAACTAGCACCAACGAAATAATGGAAAGCAAGCACCAACGAAATAATGGAAAGCAAGCACCAACAAAATAATGGAAAGCAAGCACCAACGAAATAATGGAAAGCAAGCACCAACGAAGTAATGGAAAACAAGCACCAACGAAATAATGGAAAGCAAGCCCCAACGAAATAATGGAAAGCAAGCACCAACGAAATAATGGAAAGCAAGCACCAACAAAATAATGGAAAACAAGCACCAACGAAATAATGGAAAACAAGCACCAACAAAATGAGGGAAAACCAGCACCAAGGAAACAATGGAAAACAAGTACCAACAAAATAATGGAAAACAAGCACGAAGAAAATAATGGAAAGCAAGCACCAACGAACTAATAGAAAGCAAGCACCAATGAAAAAATGGAAAACAAGCATACTCGAAATAATGGAAAACAAGCACCAACGAAATAATGGAAAACAAGCACCAACGAAATAATGGAAAACAAGCACCAACGAAATAATTGAAAACAAGCACCAACGAAATAATGGAAAGGAAGCACCAACAAAATAATGGAAAGCAAGAACCAACGAAATAATGGAAAGCAAGCACCAACAAAATAATGGAAAGCAAGCAGCAACAAAATAATGGAAAACAAGCACCAACGAAATAATGGAAAACAAGCACCAACGAAATAATGGAAAGCAAGCACCAACGAAATAATGGAAAGCAAGCACCAACGAAATAATGGAAAGCAAGCACCAACGAAATAATGGAAAACAAGCACCAACGAAATAATGGAAAGCAAGCACCAACGAAATAATGGAAAACAAGCACCAACGAACTAATGGAAAACAAGCACCAACGAAATAATGGAAAACAAGCACCAACGAAATAATGGAAAACAAGAACCAACGAAATAATGGAAAGCAATCACCAACGAAATAATGGAAAACAAGCACGAACGAAATAATGGAAAGCAAGCACCAACGAACTAATAGAAAGCAAGCACCAATGAAATAATGGAAAACAAGCATAAACGAAATAATGGAAAACAAGCACCAACGAAATAATGGAAAACAAGCACCAACGAAATAATGGAAAACAAGCACCAACGAAATAATGGAAAACAAGCACCAACGAAATAATTGAAAACAAGCACCAACGAAATAATGGAAAACAAGCACCAACGAACTAATTGAAAACAAGCACCAACGAAATAATGGAAAACAAGCACCAACGAAATAATGGAAAACAAGCACCAACGAACTAATGGAAAACAAGCACCAACGAACTAATGGAAAACAAGCACCAACGAACTAATGGAAAGCAAGCACCAACGAACTAATGGAAAGCAAGCACCAACGAAGTAATGGAAAGCAAGCACCAACAAAATAATGGAATGCAAGCACCAACGAAATAATGGAAAGCAATTCTCAACGAAATAATGGAAAGCAATTCTCAACGAAATAATGGAAAGCAAGCACCATCGAAAGAATGGAAAGCAAGCACCAACGAAATAATGGAAAACAAGCACGAACGAAATAATGGAAAACAATCACCAACGAAATAATGGAAAACAAGCACGAACGAAATAATGGAAAACAAGCACCAACGAAATAATGGAAAACAAGCACCAACGAAATAATGGAAAACAAGCACCAACGAAATAATGGAAAACAAGCACCAACGAAATAATGGAAAACAAGCACCAACGAAATAATGGAAAACAAGCACCAAGGAAATAATGGAAAACAAGCACCAGCGAACTAATGGAAAACAAGCACCAACGAAATAATGGAAAACAAGCACCAACGAAATAATGGAAAACAAGAACCAACGAAATAATGGAAAGCAATCACCAACGAAATAATGGAAAACAAGCACGAACGAAATAATGGAAAGCAAGCACCAACGAACTAATAGAAAGCAAGCACCAATGAAATAATGGAAAACAAGCACCAACGAAATAATGGAAAACAAGCACCAACGAAATAATGGAAAACAAGCACCAACGAAATAATGGAAAACAAGCACCAACGAACTAATGGAAAACAAGCACCAACGAAATAATGGAAAACAAGCACCAACGAAATAATGGAAAACAAGAACCAACGAAATAATGGAAAGCAATCACCAACGAAATAATGGAAAACAAGCACGAACGAAATAATGGAAAGCAAGCACCAACGAACTAATAGAAAGCAAGCACCAATGAAATAATGGAAAACAAGCATAAACGAAATAATGGAAAACAAGCACCAACGAAATAATGGAAAACAAGCACCAACGAAATAATGGAAAACAAGCACCAACGAAATAATGGAAAACAAGCACCAACGAAATAATTGAAAACAAGCACCAACGAAATAATGGAAAACAAGCACCAACGAAATAATGGAAAACAAGCACCAACGAAATAATGGAAAACAAGCACAGACGAAATAATGGAAAACAAGCACCAACGAAATAATGGAAAACAAGCACCAACGAACTAATGGAAAACAAGCACCAACGAACTAATGGAAAACAAGCACCAACGAACTAATGGAAAGCAAGCACCAACGAACTAATGGAAAGCAAGCACCAACGAACTAATGGAAAGCAAGCACCAACGAACTAATGGAAAACAAGCACCAACGAAATAATGGAAAACAAGCACCAACGAAATAATGGAAAACAAGCACCAACGAAATAATGGAAAACAAGCACCAACGAATTAATGGAAAACAAGCACCAACGAAATAATGGAAAACAAGCACCAACGAACTAATGGAAAACAAGCACCAACGAACTAATGGAAAACAAGCACCAACGAACTAATGGAAAGCAAGCACCAACGAACTAATGGAAAGCAAGCACCAACGAACTAATGGAAAGCAAGCACCAACAAAATAATGGAATGCAAGCACCAACGAAATAATGGAAAGCAAGCACCAACGAAATAATGGAAAGCAATTCTCAACGAAATAATGGAAAGCAAGCACCAACGAAAGAATGGAAAGCAAGCACCAACGAAATAATGGAATGCAAGCACCAACGAACTAATGGAAAACAAGCACCAACGAAATAATGGAAAACAAGCACCAACGAAATAATTGAAAACAAGCACCAACGAAATAATGGAAAACAAGCACCAACGAAATAATGGAAAACAAGCACCAACGAAATAATGGAAAGCAAGCACCAACTAAATAATGGAAAACAAACACGAACGAAATAATGGAAAACAATCACCAACGAAATAATGGAAAACAAGCACCAACGAAATAATGGAAAACAAGCACCAACGAAATAATGGAAAACAAGCACCAACGAAATAATGGAAAACAAGCACCAACGAAATAAAGGAAAGCAAGCACCAACGAACTAATGGAAAACAAGCACCAACGAAATAATGGAAAGCAAGCACCAGCGGAATAATGGAAAGCAAGCACCAACGAACAAATGGAAAGCAAGCACCAACGAAATAATGGAAAGCAAGCACCAACTAAATAATGGAAAACAAACACGAACGAAATAATGGAAAACAATCACCAACGAAATAATGGAAAACAAGCACCAACGAAATAATGGAAAACAAGCACCAACGAAATAATGGAAAACAAGCACCAACGAAATAATGGAAAACAAGCACCAACGAAATAATGGAAAACAAGCACCAACGAAATAATGGAAAACAAGCACCAACGAAATAATGGAAAGCAAGCACCAACGAAATATTGGAAAGCAAGCACCAACGAAATAATGGAAAACAAGCACGAAGAAAATAATGGAAAGCAAGCACCAACGAAATAATGGAAAACAAGCACCAACGAAATAATGAAAAGCAAGCACCAACGAAATAATGGAAAACAAGCACCAACGAACTAATGGAAAAAAAGCACCAACGAAATAATGGAAAACAAGCACCAACGAAATAATGGAAAACAAGAACCAACGAAATAATGGAAAGCAATCACCAACGAAATAATGGAAAACAAGCACGAACGAAATAATGGAAAGCAAGCACCAACGAACTAATAGAAAGCAAGCACCAATGAAATAATGGAAAACAAGCATAAACGAAATAATGGAAAACAAGCACAAACGAAATAATGGAAAACAAGCACCAACGAAATAATGGAAAACAAGCACCAACGAAATAATGGAAAACAAGCACCAACGAAATAATTGAAAACAAGCACCAACGAGATAATGGAAAACAAGCACCAACGAAATAATGGAAAACAAGCACCAACGAAATAATGGAAAACAAGCACCAACGAAATAATGGAAAACAAGCACATACGAAATAATGGAAAACAAGCACCAACGAAATAATGGAAAACAAGCACCAACGAACTAATGGAAAACAAGCACCAACGAACTAATGGAAAACAAGCACCAACGAACTAATGGAAAGCAAGCACCAACGAACTAATGGAAAGCAAGCACCAACGAAATAATGGAATGCAAGCACCAACGAACTAATGGAAAACAAGCACCAACGAAATAATGGAAAACAAGCACCAACGAAATAATTGAAAACAAGCACCAACGAAATAATTGAAAACAAGCACCAACGAAATAATGGAAAACAAGCACCAACGAAATAATGGAAAACAAGCACCAACGAAATAATGGAAAACAAGCACCAACGAACTAATGGAAAACAAGCACCAACGAAGTAATGGAAAACAAGCGTAAACGAAATAATGGAAAACAAGCACCAACGAAATAATGGAAAACAAGCACCAACGAAATAATGGAAAACAAGCACCAACGGAATAATGGAAAGCAAGCACCAACAAAATAATGGAAAGCAAGCACCAACGGAATAATGGAAAGCAAGCACCAACGAACAAATGGAAAGCAAGCACCAACGAAATAATGGAAAGCAAGCACCAACTAAATAATGGAAAACAAGCACCAACAAAATAATGGAAAACAAGCACCAACGAAATAATGGAAAACAAGCACCAACGAAATAATGGAAAACAAGCACCAACGGAATAATGGAAAGCAAGCACCAACAAAATAATGGAAAACTAGCACCAACGAAATAATGGAAAGCAAGCACCAACGAAATAATGGAAAGCAAGCACCAACAAAATAATGGAAAGCAAGCACCAACGAAATAATGGAAAGCAAGCACCAACGAAGTAATGGAAAACAAGCACCAACGAAATAATGGAAAGCAAGCCCCAACGAAATAATGGAAAGCAAGCACCAACGAAATAATGGTAAGCAAGCATCAACTGAATAATGGAAAGCAAGCACCAACAAAATAATGGAAAACAAGCACCAACGAAATAATGGAAAACAAGCACCAACAAAATGAGGGAAAACCAGCACCAAGGAAACAATGGAAAACAAGTACCAACAAAATAATGGAAAACAAGCACGAAGAAAATAATGGAAAGCAAGCACCAACGAACTAATAGAAAGCAAGCACCAATGAAAAAATGGAAAACAAGCATACTCGAAATAATGGAAAACAAGCACCAACGAAATAATGGAAAACAAGCACCAACGAAATAATGGAAAACAAGCACCAACGAAATAATTGAAAACAAGCACCAACGAAATAATGGAAAGGAAGCACCAACAAAATAATGGAAAGCAAGAACCAACGAAATAATGGAAAGCAAGCACCAACAAAATAATGGAAAGCAAGCACCAACAAAATAATGGAAAACAAGCACCAACGAAATAATGGAAAACAAGCACCAACGAAATAATGGAAAGCAAGCACCAACGAAATAATGGAAAGCAAGCACCAACGAAATAATGGAAAGCAAGCACCAACGAAATAATGGAAAACAAGCACCAACGAAATAATGGAAAGCAAGCACCAACGAAATAATGGAAAACAAGCACCAACGAACTAATGGAAAACAAGCACCAACGAAATAATGGAAAACAAGCACCAACGAAATAATGGAAAACAAGAACCAACGAAATAATGGAAAGCAATCACCAACGAAATAATGGAAAACAAGCACGAACGAAATAATGGAAAGCAAGCACCAACGAACTAATAGAAAGCAAGCACCAATGAAATAATGGAAAACAAGCATAAACGAAATAATGGAAAACAAGCACCAACGAAATAATGGAAAACAAGCACCAACGAAATAATGGAAAACAAGCACCAACGAAATAATGGAAAACAAGCACCAACGAAATAATTGAAAACAAGCACCAACGAAATAATGGAAAACAAGCACCAACGAACTAATGGAAAACAAGCACCAACGAAATAATGGAAAACAAGCACCAACGAAATAATGGAAAACAAGCACCAACGAACTAATGGAAAACAAGCACCAACGAACTAATGGAAAACAAGCACCAACGAACTAATGGAAAGCAAGCACCAACGAACTAATGGAAAGCAAGCACCAACGAAGTAATGGAAAGCAAGCACCAACAAAATAATGGAATGCAAGCACCAACGAAATAATGGAAAGCAATTCTCAACGAAATAATGGAAAGCAATTCTCAACGAAATAATGGAAAGCAAGCACCAACGAAAGAATGGAAAGCAAGCACCAACGAAATAATGGAAAACAAGCACGAACGAAATAATGGAAAACAATCACCAACGAAATAATGGAAAACAAGCACCAACGAAATAATGGAAAACAAGCACCAACGAAATAATGGAAAACAAGCACCAACGAAATAATGGAAAACAAGCACCAACGAAATAATGGAAAACAAGCACCAACGAAATAATGGAAAACAAGCACCAAGGAAATAATGGAAAACAAGCACCAGCGAACTAATGGAAAACAAGCACCAACGAAATAATGGAAAACCAGCACCAACGAAATAATGGAAAACAAGAACCAACGAAATAATGGAAAGCAATCACCAACGAAATAATGGAAAACAAGCACGAACGAAATAATGGAAAGCAAGCACCAACGAACTAATAGAAAGCAAGCACCAATGAAATAATGGAAAACAAGCACCAACGAAATAATGGAAAACAAGCACCAACGAAATAATGGAAAACAAGCACCAACGAAATAATGGAAAACAAGCACCAACGAACTAATGGAAAACAAGCACCAACGAAATAATGGAAAACAAGCACCAACGAAATAATGGAAAACAAGAACCAACGAAATAATGGAAAGCAATCACCAACGAAATAATGGAAAACAAGCACGAACGAAATAATGGAAAGCAAGCACCAACGAACTAATAGAAAGCAAGCACCAATGAAATAATGGAAAACAAGCATAAACGAAATAATGGAAAACAAGCACCAACGAAATAATGGAAAACAAGCACCAACGAAATAATGGAAAACAAGCACCAACGAAATAATTGAAAACAAGCACCAACGAAATAATTGAAAACAAGCACCAACGAAATAATGGAAAACAAGCACCAACGAAATAATGGAAAACAAGCACCAACGAAATAATGGAAAACAAGCACAGACGAAATAATGGAAAACAAGCACCAACGAAATAATGGAAAACAAGCACCAACGAACTAATGGAAAACAAGCACCAACGAACTAATGGAAAACAAGCACCAACGAACTAATGGAAAGCAAGCACCAACGAACTAATGGAAAGCAAGCACCAACGAACTAATGGAAAGCAAGCACCAACGAACTAATGGAAAACAAGCACCAACGAAATAATGGAAAACAAGCACCAACGAAATAATGGAAAACAAGCACCAACGAAATAATGGAAAACAAGCACCAACGAATTAATGGAAAACAAGCACCAACGAAATAATGGAAAACAAGCACCAACGAACTAATGGAAAACAAGCACCAACGAACTAATGGAAAACAAGCACCAACGAACTAATGGAAAGCAAGCACCAACGAACTAATGGAAAGCAAGCACCAACGAACTAATGGAAAGCAAGCACCAACAAAATAATGGAATGCAAGCACCAACGAAATAATGGAAAGCAAGCACCAACGAAATAATGGAAAGCAATTCTCAACGAAATAATGGAAAGCAAGCACCAACGAAAGAATGGAAAGCAAGCACCAACGAAAGAATGGAAAACAAGCACGAACGAAATAATGGAAAACAATCACCAACGAAATAATGGAAAACAAGCACGAACGAAATAATGGAAAACAAGCACCAACGAAATAATGGAAAACAAGCACCAACGAAATAATGGAAAACAAGCACCAACGAAATAATGGAAAACAAGCACCAACGAAATAATGGAAAACAAGCACCAACGAAATAATGGAAAACAAGCACCAAGGAAATAATGGAAAACAAGCACCAAGGAAATAATGGAAAACAAGCACCAGCGAAATAATGGAAAACAAACACCAACGAAATAATGGAAAGCAAGCACCAACGAAATATTGGAAAGCAAGCACCAACGAAATAATGGAAAGCAAGCACCAACGAAATATTGGAAAGCAAGCACCAACGAAATAATGGAAAACAAGCACGAAGAAAATAATGGAAAGCAAGCACCAACGATATAATAGAAAGCTAGCACCAATGAAATAATGGAAAACAAGCATAAACGAAATAATGGAAAACAAGCACCAACGAAATAATGGAAAACAAGCACCAACGAAATAATGGAAAACAAGCACCAACGGAATAATGGAAAGCTAGCACCAACAAAATAATGGAAAGCAAGCACCAGCGGAATAATGGAAAGCAAGCACCAACGAACAAATGGAAAGCAAGCACCAACGAAATAATGGAAAGCAAGCACCAACTAAATAATGGAAAACAAGCACCAACAAAATAATGGAAAACAAGCACCAACGAAATAATGGAAAACAAGCACCAACGGAATAATGGAAAGCAAGCACCAACAAAATAATGGAAAACAAGCACCAATGAAATAATGGAAAGCAAGCACCAACGAAATAATGGAAAGCAAGCACCAACAAAATAATGGAAAGCAAGCACCAACGAAATAATGGAAAGCAAGCACCAACGAAGTAATGGAAAACAAGCACCAACAAAATAATGGAAACCAAGCCCCAACGAAATAATGGAAAGCAAGCACCAACGAAATAATGGAAAACAAGCACCAACGAAATAATTGAAAACAAGCACCAACGAAATAATGGAAAGCAAGCACCAACAAAATAATGGAAAGCAAGAACCAACGAAATAATGGAAAGCAAGCACCAACAAAATAATGGAAAACAAGCACCAACGAAATAATGGAAAACAAGCACCAACGAAATAATGGAAAGCAAGCACCAACGAAATAATGGAAAGCAAGCACCAACGAAATAATGGAAAGCAAGCACCAACGAAATAATGGAAAACAAGCACCAACGAAATAATGGAAAGCAAGCACCAACGAAATAATGGAAAACAAGCACCAACGAAATAATGGAAAGCAAGCACCAACGAAATAATGGAAAGCAAGCACCAACGAAATAATGGAAAACAAGCACCAACGAAATAATGGAAAGCAAGCTCCAACGAAATAATGGAAAACAAGCACCAACGAACTAATGGAAAACAAGCACCAACGAAATAATGGAAAACAAGCACCAACGAAATAATGGAAAACAAGAACCAACGAAATAATGGAAAGCAATCACCAACGAAATAATGGAAAACAAGCACGAACGAAATAATGGAAAGCAAGCACCAACGAACTAATAGAAAGCAAGCACCAATGAAATAATGGAAAACAAGCATAAACGAAATAATGGAAAACAAGCACCAACGAAATAATGGAAAACAAGCACCAACGAACTAATGGAAAACAAGCACCAACGAACTAATGGAAAGCAAGCACCAACGAACTAATGGAAAGCAAGCACCAACGAACTAATGGAAAGCAAGCACCAACAAAATAATGGAATGCAAGCACCAACGAAATAATGGAAAGCAAGCACCAACGAAATAATGGAAAGCAAGCACCAACGAAATAATGGAAAGCAAGCACCAACGAAAGAATGGAAAGCAAGCACCAACGAAAGAATGGAAAACAAGCACGAACGAAATAATGGAAAACAATCACCAACGAAATAATGGAAAACAAGCACGAACGAAATAATGGAAAACAAGCACCAACGAAATAATGGAAAACAAGCTCCAACGAAATAATGGAAAACAAGCACCAACGAAATAATGGAAAACAAGCACCAACGAAATAATGGAAAACAAGCACCAAGGAAATAATGGAAAACAAGCACCAACGAAATAATGGAAAACAAGCACCAACGAAATAATGGAAAGCAAGCACCAACGAAATATTGGAAAGCAAGCACCAACGAAATAATGGAAAGCAAGCACCAACGAAATAATGGAAAGCAAGCACCAACTAAATAATGGAAAACAAGCACCAACAAAATAATGGAAAACAAGCACCAACGAAATAATGGAAAACAAGCACCAACGGAATAATGGAAAGCAAGCACCAACAAAATAATGGAAAACAAGCACCAATGAAATAATGGAAAGCAAGCACCAACGAAATAATGGAAAGCAAGCACCAACAAAATAATGGAAAGCAAGCACCAACGAAATAATGGAAAACAAGCACCAACGAAATAATTGAAAACAAGCACCAACGAAATAATGGAAAGCAAGCACCAACAAAATAATGGAAAGCAAGAACCAACGAAATAATGGAAAGCAAGCACCAACAAAATAATGGAAAACAAGCACCAACGAAATAATGGAAAACAAGCACCAACGAAATAATGGAAAGCAAGCACCAACGAAATAATGGAAAGCAAGCACCAACGAAATAATGGAAAGCAAGCACCAACGAAATAATGGAAAGCAAGCACCAACGAAATAATGGAAAGCAAGCACCAACGAAATAATGGAAAACAAGCACCAACGAAATAATGGAAAGCAAGCACCAACGAAATAATGGAAAACAAGCACCAACGAAATAATGGAAAACAAGCACCAACGAAATAATGGAAAACAAGCACCGACGAAATAATGGAAAACAAGCACAGACGAAATAATGGAAAACAAGCACCAACGAAATAATGGAAAACAAGCACCAACGAACTAATGGAAAACAAGCACCAACGAACTAATGGAAAACAAGCACCAACGAACTAATGGAAAGCAAGCACCAACGAACTAATGGAAAGCAAGCACCAACGAAATAATGGAAAGCAAGCACCAACGAACTAATGGAAAGCAGGCACCAACGAACTAATGGAAAACAAGCACCAACGAAATAATGGAAAACAAGCACCAACGAAATAATTGAAAACAAGCACCAACGAAATAATGGAAAACAAGCACCAACGAAATAATGGAAAACAAGCACCAACGAAATAATGGAAAACAAGCACCAACGAAATAATGGAAAACAAGCACCAACGAACTAATGGAAAACAAGCACCAACGAAATAATGGAAAGCAAGCACCATCGAAAGAATGGAAAGCAATTCTCAACGAAATAATGGAAAGCAAGCACCATCGAAAGAATGGAAAGCAAGCACCAACGAAATAATGGAAAACAAGCACGAACGAAATAATGGAAAACAATCACCAACGAAATAATGGAAAACAAGCACGAACGAAATAATGGAAAACAAGCACCAACGAAATAATGGAAAACAAGCACCAACGAAATAATGGAAAACAAGCACCAACGAAATAATGGAAAACAAGCACCAACGAAATAATGGAAAACAAGCACCAACGAAATAATGGAAAACAAGCACCAACGAAATAATGGAAAACAAGCACCAAGGAAATAATGGAAAACAAGCACCAACGAAATAATGGAAAACAAGCACCAACGAAATAATGGAAAGCAAGCACCAACGAAATATTGGAAAGCAAGCACCAACGAAATAATGGAAAACAAGCACGAACGAAATAATGGAAAACAATCACCAACGAAATAATGGAAAACAAGCACGAACGAAATAATGGAAAACAAGCACCAACGAAATAATGGAAAACAAGCACCAACGAAAGAATGGAAAGCAAGCACCAACGAACTAATGGAAAGCAAGCACCAACGAAAGAATGGAAAGCAAGCACCAACGAAATAATGGAAAACAAGCACGAACGAAATAATGGAAAACAAGCACCAACGAAATAATGGAAAACAAGCACCAACGAAATAATGGAAAACAAGCACCAACGAAATAATGGAAAGCAAGCACCAACGAAAGAATGGAAAGCAAGCACCAACGAAATAATGGAAAACAAGCACGAACGAAATAATGGAAAACAAGCACGAACGAAATAATGGAAAACAAGCACGAACGAAATAATGGAAAGCAAGCACCAACAAAATAATGGAAAGCAAGCACCAACGAAATAATGGAAAGCAAGCACCAACGAAATAATGGAAAGCAAGCACCAACGAAGTAATGGAAAACAAGCACCAACAAAATAATGGAAAGCAAGCACCAACGAAATAATGGAAAACAAGCACCAACGAAATAATTGAAAACAAGCACCAACGAAATAATGGAAAGCAAGCACCAACGAAATAATGGAAAACAAGCACCAACTAAATAATGGAAAACAAGCACCAACGAAATAATGGAAAGCAAGCACCAACGAAAGAATGGAAAGCAAGCACCAACGAAATAATGGAAAACAAGCACCAACGAAATAATGGAAAGCAAGCACCAACGAAATAATGGAAAGCAAGCACCAACGAAATAATGGAAAACAAGCACCAACGAAATAATTGAAAACAAGCACCAACGAAATAATGGAAAGCAAGCACCAACGAAAGAATGGAAAGCAAGCACCAACGAAATAATGGAAAGCAAGCACCAACGAAATAATGGAAAGCAAGCACCAACGAAATAATGGAAAGCAAGCACCAACGAAATAATGGAAAACAAGCACCAACGAAATAATTGAAAACAAGCACCAACGAAATAATGGAAAGCAAGCACCAACGAAATAATGGAAAACAAGCACCAACGAAATAATGGAAAACAAGCACCAACGAAATAATGGAAAGCAAGCACCAACGAAAGAATGGAAAGCAAGCACCAACGAAATAATGGAAAACAAGCACCAACGAAATAATGGAAAACAAGCACGAACGAAATAATGGAAAACAATCACCAACGAAATAATGGAAAACAAGCACGAACGAAATAATGGAAAACAAGCACCAACGAAATAATGGAAAACAAGCACCAACGAAATAATGGAAAACAAGCACCAACGAACTAATGGAAAACAAGCACCAACGAAATAATGGAAAACAAGCACCAACGAAATAATGGAAAACAAGCACCAACGAAATAATGGAAAACAAGCACCAAGGAAATAATGGAAAACAAGCACCAAGGAAATAATGGAAAACAAGCACCAACGAAATAATGGAAAGCAAGCACCAACGAAATATTGGAAAGCAAGCACCAACGAAATAATGGAAAACAAGCACGAAGAAAATAATGGAAAGCAAGCACCAACGATATAATAGAAAGCTAGCACCAATGAAATAATGGAAAACAAGCATAAACGAAATAATGGAAAACAAGCCCCAACGAAGTAATGGAAAACAAGCACCAACGAAATAATGGAAAACAAGCACCAACGGAATAATGGAAAGCTAGCACCAACAAAATAATGGAAAGCAAGCACCAGCGGAATAATGGAAAGCAAGCACCAACGAACAAATGGAAAGCAAGCACCAACGAAATAATGGAAAGCAAGCACCAACAAAATAATGGAAAACAAGCACCAACGAAATAATGGAAAGCAAGCACCAACGAAATAATGGAAAGCAAGCACCAACAAAATAATGGAAAGCAAGCACCAACGAAATAATGGAAAGCAAGCACCAACGAAGTAATGGAAAACAAGCACCAATGAAATAATGGAAAGCAAGCACCAACGAAATAATGGAAAGCAAGCACCAACGAAATAATGGAAAGCAAGCACCAACGAAATAATGGAAAGCAAGCACCAACGAAATAATGGAAAACAAGCACCAATGAAATAATGGAAAGCAAGCACCAACGAAATAATGGAAAGCAAGCACCAACAAAATAATGGAAAGCAAGCACCAACGAAATAATGGAAAGCAAGCACCAACGAAGTAATGGAAAACAAGCACCAATGAAATAATGGAAAGCAAGCACCAACGAAATAATGGAAAGCAAGCACCAACAAAATAATGGAAAGCTAGCACCAACGAAATAATGGAAAGCAAGCACCAACGAAATAATGGAAAACAAGCACCAATGAAATAATGGAAAGCAAGCACCAACGAAATAATGGAAAGCAAGCACCAACAAAATAATGGAAAGCAAGCACCAACGAAATAATGGAAAGCAAGCACCAACGAAGTAATGGAAAACAAGCACCAACGAAATAATAGAAAGCAAGCCCCAGCGGAATAATGGAAAACAAGCACCAACGAAATAATGGAAAGCAAGCACCAACTGAATAATGGAAAGCAAGCACCAACAAAATAATGGAAAACAAGCACCAACGAAATAATGGAAAACAAGCACCAACGAAATAATGGAAAGCAAGCACCAACAAAATAATGGAAAGCAAGCCCCAGCGGAATAATGGAAAACAAGCACCAATGAAATAATGGAAAGCAAGCACCAACGAAATAATGGAAAGCAAGCACCAACAAAATAATGGAAAACAAGCACCAACGAAATAATGGAAAACAAGCACCAACGAAATAATGGAAAGCAAGCACCAACAAAATAATGGAAAGCAAGCACCAACGAAGTAATGGAAAACAAGCACCAATGAAATAATGGAAAGCAAGCACCAACAAAATAATGGAAAGCAAGCACCAACGAAATAATGGAAAGCAAGCACCAACGAAGTAATGGAAAACAAGCACCAACGAAATAATGGAAAGCAAGCACCAACAAAATAATGGAAAGCAAGCACCAACGAAAGAATGGAAAGCAAGCACCAACGAAGTAATGGAAAACAAGCACCAATGAAATAATGGAAAGCAAGCACCAACGAAATAATGGAAAACAAGCACCAATGAAATAATGGAAAGCAAGCACCAACGAAATAATGGAAAGCAAGCACCAACAAAATAATGGAAAGCAAGCACCAACGAAAGAATGGAAAGCAAGCACCAACGAAATAATGGAAAACAAGCACCAACGAAATAATGGAAAGCAAGCCCCAGCGGAATAATGGAAAACAAGCACCAATGAAATAATGGAAAGCAAGCACCAACGAAATAATGGAAAGCAAGCACCAACAAAATAATGGAAAACAAGCACCAACGAAATAATGGAAAACAAGCACCAACGAAATAATGGAAAGCAAGCACCAACAAAATAATGGAAAGCAAGCACCAACGAAGTAATGGAAAACAAGCACCAATGAAATAATGGAAAGCAAGCACCAACGAAATAATGGAAAACAAGCACCAATGAAATAATGGAAAGCAAGCACCAACGAAATAATGGAAAGCAAGCACCAACAAAATAATGGAAAGCAAGCACCAACGAAATAATGGAAAGCAAGCACCAACGAAATAATGGAAAACAAGCACCAATGAAATAATGGAAAGCAAGCACCAACGAAATAATGGAAAGCAAGCACCAACGAAATAATGGAAAGCAAGCACCAACGAAGTAATGGAAAACAAGCACCAACGAAATAATGGAAAACAAGCACCAACGAAATAATGGAAAGCAAGCACCAACGAAATAATGGAAAGCAAGCACCAACGAAATAATGGAAAACAAGCACCAACGAAATAATTGAAAACAAGCACCAACGAAATAATGGAAAGCAAGCACCAACGAAATAATGGAAAACAAGCACCAACGAAAGAATGGAAAGCAAGCAGCAACGAAATAATGGAAAACAAGCACCAACGAAATAATAGAAAGCAAGCCCCAGCGGAATAATGGAAAACAAGCACCAACGAAATAATGGAAAGCAAGCACCAACTGAATAATGGAAAGCAAGCACCAACAAAATAATGGAAAACAAGCACCAACGAAATAATGGAAAACAAGCACCAACGAAATAATGGAAAGCAAGCACCAACAAAATAATGGAAAGCAAGCCCCAGCGGAATAATGGAAAACAAGCACCAATGAAATAATGGAAAGCAAGCACCAACGAAATAATGGAAAGCAAGCACCAACAAAATAATGGAAAACAAGCACCAACGAAATAATGGAAAACAAGCACCAACGAAATAATGGAAAGCAAGCACCAACGAAATAATGGAAAGCAAGCACCAACGAAGTAATGGAAAACAAGCACCAACGAAATAATGGAAAGCAAGCACCAACAAAATAATGGAAAGCAAGCACCAACAAAATAATGGAAAACAAGCACCAACGAAATAATGGAAAACAAGCACCAACGAAATAATGGAAAGCAAGCACCAACAAAATAATGGAAAGCAAGCACCAACGAAGTAATGGAAAACAAGCACCAATGAAATAATGGAAAGCAAGCACCAACAAAATAATGGAAAGCAAGCACCAACGAAATAATGGAAAACAAGCACCAATGAAATAATGGAAAGCAAGCACCAACGAAATAATGGAAAGCAAGCACCAACAAAATAATGGAAAACAAGCACCAACGAAAGAATGGAAAGCAAGCACCAACGAAATAATGGAAAACAAGCACCAACGAAATAATGGAAAGCAAGCCCCAGCGGAATAATGGAAAACAAGCACCAATGAAATAATGGAAAGCAAGCACCAACGAAATAATGGAAAGCAAGCACCAACAAAATAATGGAAAACAAGCACCAACGAAATAATGGAAAACAAGCACCAACGAAATAATGGAAAGCAAGCACCAACAAAATAATGGAAAGCAAGCACCAACGAAGTAATGGAAAACAAGCACCAATGAAATAATGGAAAGCAAGCACCAACGAAATAATGGAAAACAAGCACCAATGAAATAATGGAAAGCAAGCACCAACGAAATAATGGAAAGCAAGCACCAACAAAATAATGGAAAGCAAGCACCAACGAAATAATGGAAAGCAAGCACCAACGAAATAATGGAAAACAAGCACCAATGAAATAATGGAAAGCAAGCACCAACGAAATAATGGAAAGCAAGCACCAACAAAATAATGGAAAGCAAGCACCAACGAAATAATGGAAAGCAAGCACCAACGAAGTAATGGAAAACAAGCACCAACGAAATAATAGAAAGCAAGCCCCAGCGGAATAATGGAAAGCAAGCACCAACGAAATAATAGAAAGCAAGCCCCAGCGGAATAATGGAAAGCAAGCACCAACTGAATAATGGAAAGCAAGCACCAACAAAATAATGGAAAACAAGCACCAACGAAATAATGGAAAGCAAGCACCAACGAAATAATGGAAAGCAAGCACCAACAAAATAATAGAAAGCAAGCCCCAGCGGAATAATGGAAAACAAGCACCAATGAAATAATGGAAAGCAAGCACCAACGAAATAATGGAAAGCAAGCACCAACAAAATAATGGAAAACAAGCACCAACGAAATAATGGAAAACAAGCACCAACGAAATAATGGAAAACAAGCACCAACGAACTAATGGAAAACAAGCACCAACGAAATAATGGAAAACAAGCACCAACGAAATAATGGAAAACAAGCACCAACGAAATAATGGAAAACAAGCACCAAGGAAATAATGGAAAACAAGCACCAAGGAAATAATGGAAAACAAGCACCAACAAAATAATGGAAAGCAAGCACCAACGAAATAATGGAAAGCAAGCACCAACGAAATAATGGAAAGCAAGCACCAACGAAATAATGGAAAGCAAGCACCAACGAAATAATGGAAAACAAGCACCAATGAAATAATGGAAAGCAAGCACCAACGAAATAATGGAAAGCAAGCACCAACAAAATAATGGAAAGCAAGCACCAACGAAATAATGGAAAGCAAGCACCAACGAAGTAATGGAAAACAAGCACCAATGAAATAATGGAAAGCAAGCACCAACGAAATAATGGAAAGCAAGCACCAACAAAATAATGGAAAGCAAGCACCAACGAAATAATGGAAAGCAAGCACCAACGAAATAATGGAAAACAAGCACCAACGAAATGAGGGAAAACCAGCACCAAGGAAATAATGGAAAACAAGCACCAACGAAATAATAGAAAGCAAGCCCCAGCGGAATAATGGAAAACAAGCACCAACGAAATAATGGAAAGCAAGCACCAACTGAATAATGGAAAGCAAGCACCAACAAAATAATGGAAAACAAGCACCAACGAAATAATGGAAAACAAGCACCAACGAAATAATGGAAAGCAAGCACCAACAAAATAATGGAAAGCAAGCCCCAGCGGAATAATGGAAAACAAGCACCAATGAAATAATGGAAAGCAAGCACCAACGAAATAATGGAAAGCAAGCACCAACAAAATAATGGAAAACAAGCACCAACGAAATAATGGAAAACAAGCACCAACGAAATAATGGAAAGCAAGCACCAACGAAATAATGGAAAGCAAGCACCAACGAAGTAATGGAAAACAAGCACCAACGAAATAATGGAAAGCAAGCACCAACAAAATAATGGAAAGCAAGCACCAACAAAATAATGGAAAACAAGCACCAACGAAATAATGGAAAACAAGCACCAACGAAATAATGGAAAGCAAGCACCAACAAAATAATGGAAAGCAAGCACCAACGAAGTAATGGAAAACAAGCACCAATGAAATAATGGAAAGCAAGCACCAACAAAATAATGGAAAGCAAGCACCAACGAAATAATGGAAAACAAGCACCAATGAAATAATGGAAAGCAAGCACCAACGAAATAATGGAAAGCAAGCACCAACAAAATAATGGAAAGCAAGCACCAACGAAAGAATGGAAAGCAAGCACCAACGAAATAATGGAAAACAAGCACCAACGAAATAATGGAAAGCAAGCCCCAGCGGAATAATGGAAAACAAGCACCAATGAAATAATGGAAAGCAAGCACCAACGAAATAATGGAAAGCAAGCACCAACAAAATAATGGAAAACAAGCACCAACGAAATAATGGAAAACAAGCACCAACGAAATAATGGAACGCAAGCACCAACAAAATAATGGAAAGCAAGCACCAACGAAGTAATGGAAAACAAGCACCAATGAAATAATGGAAAGCAAGCACCAACGAAATAATGGAAAACAAGCACCACTGAAATAATGGAAAGCAAGCACCAACGAAATAATGGAAAGCAAGCACCAACAAAATAATGGAAAGCAAGCACCAACGAAATAATGGAAAGCAAGCACCAACGAAATAATGGAAAACAAGCACCAATGAAATAATGGAAAGCAAGCACCAACGAAATAATGGAAAGCAAGCACCAACAAAATAATGGAAAGCAAGCACCAACGAAATAATGGAAAGCAAGCACCAACGAAGTAATGGAAAACAAGCACCAACGAAATAATAGAAAGCAAGCCCCAGCGGAATAATGGAAAACAAGCACCAACGAAATAATGGAAAGCAAGCACCAACTGAATAATGGAAAGCAAGCACCAACAAAATAATGGAAAACAAGCACCAACGAAATAATGGAAAACAAGCACCAACGAAATGAGGGAAAACCAGCACCAAGGAAACAATGGAAAAGAAGCACCGTACGTGGTTGCGTCTGATTTAGTAACTTAAAATATCGTCTGTACTAAATTAATTAGCATATTTAAGGTCACCCCTTTGAAATTGAGTCCTAGAACGTGAAGATTCGATTATTAAATCAAAAGTTATTCAGGACGGTCTGTTTTCTTTTTGGCGCATTGTACGTAAAAAAACATTATCAAACAATAAAATACTAATGCAGCTGCATAAAAATAATCGTTGCGTGCAAACAAAAGAAAACGGATGGGCGAACTTAAAATTCAAATATTGATTTAAAATCTAAATACAAACCTTACTAAATACAATTAACAATACGAGTTAATAAATACAAACCTTACATTAAGCTTCGTAAACCCTATATTTGGGAGGGGGATCAGGGTAGATAATACTTACCTTACATCGATTATATAAACTCACCTTTTATAGAGATCAACGATATCCATTATGAACAATAAAAATGCTTAGATATTAACCTTTCTCGTTAAAATATGAAAATCTTACTTGTTCATCACTGCAATATGGTTGATGATGTCCTGAAAGAAAAAAATTGTAATGATTGATAATGTATCCTGTAAATACAACTAGAAGAGATAACTTAAAGAAAACAATTAATTTAAATGAGATGGCCGATATATTTTGTCTCTCTAGAACAGTACATTCAACATAAAACACATCCGATTATGAAGAGTTAAATATAGAATGCCTAGGCATTCTACATAATGCCGGACGTTTTAAGGCAAAGTATGAAATATGAGAAGTATTGCATACTTTCCCTAGGCTTTGTATATAATGCCTAGGCAGTATATAGAATGACAAATGCTATTTAGGCCAAGTATGAAATAAACGTCCAGATGAGGTTATTATGTAAATGATGTGCATGTTACTGTGAATGACCGAAATCTGTGGTTGTTGACTTTCACCGGTGAATGTTGACAATCACATAGTCGCTTTGGTGAATGTCCGAAATATTTATTACAACCGATTTGATATTAATTTATTCGTGGATATAATTACATTTATTCGATATTTTAATACTTACTGACGATAGTCTCGAAGAAACATCAGTGTTTGGAGTATCGGGCAAATATATACCGGACAATGGCACTTGACCTTAAAAGAATATCAGTGTATGGTATACCGGGCAGTGGCACTGAATCTTAAAAAAACATCAGTGTAGGATATACCGGGCAAATGCATACCGGGCAGTGGCACTGAATCTTAAAAAAACATCAGTATAGGATATACCGGGCAGTAGCACTTAACTATAGTCCATTCCACCTTAAGTTGGCACTGGAGAGAAAGGTAGAAAATGTAATACTCCGCCTTTGAAAAGTAGTTCTTCGCTATTTTGGAATTAATTGCAGTTTAAATGCGCGCACAAATATAAATAAATGTTGCATAGTAAGAAAAGTATATCTTGAAACATTCATTAGAAGTTTTTCATGTTCAAATGTATTTAACTTATAAATACCTTCTCAGTAAAGCGAATGTACAAAGAAGAAGGAGGTGTTTTAGTTTGACGCTGAATTAGTTTTCAAGGACAAGGAATTGGCTCATTGGCTATGTTTCTACACTGGTCAGTCAGCTTTTCCATTCGCCTTGGCTTTGCTTAAGTGTCCTATCTCTTGTGCAGTTCTTACTTCGTTTTTTTTTTTTTTTTGTATTTGATTATTTAATTTTCTAAATATTAACCTTATCTGTACAATATTTAATGAAAAATTTTTCCCCCTCAGAATAAATGGAAAAAAAAACAACAACAACGCCCCAATAGACAGGTGAATATTATTAAACTGATGACAGTTGAGCATATTTGCTGTGTAGCTAATTCAACATTTGATTTTATTATTATTTTTTTACGACAAAAGAAAATTTTTTTTTCGCTTTATTCGATCTCTGTAAAGATTCAAATTTTGCGTCTCTAGTTCTGAAGTACAATTCGCTTTTTATAGGAACTTAAATGTAAAAATTTAAGATTTTTAGTTTGTTCAATTAAAGGGACTTTTAAATATTATCTGAAATACAATTTCCATAATAGAAGTGTTAATTCGTTAATTATAAACTAATAAAATGTATAGGAATTGAAATAATTTTAAAAAAAACGCATAATTTGAATCATTAATTTTTTTTAAACATCGAAAGGTTAATTTAAACCAATCAATATTTTAATAATTATTTTTGAAATACAAAGCCCAAAAAGCTGAGAAATCCTTTCTCTTATGTAGAAAATATTAAGATATTTCAGCATCTGACAAAATATTTCGAGACTAACCAATTCTACTGTACTTAAATAACAAATTATACAGATTTTTCTCTTAAGCCTCCTTTGACCTGCAAAGGTCCTGAAAAGTAAAGGAAAGTTCTCATATTTCAAAATATGTATTTTCTTTTGAAGAAATGCGCCTACCCATCCAAGTAGAATTTCGCCTGATGAGAAATTGTGGATTGAATTCAATTCAGGGCTACCCCACAAAGAGTTTGCAGAAGGAACTGTCAACTGTTAAAATATTAAATGAATAACATGATAACCACCAGGATAGGTGGTTATCATGTTATTCAAAGAGTTCCTGTTTTGAGTCTAAGAGGCTGGGATATGGCAGCTGAAAACATGGGGGGGGGCGAACAAACAGTACGCGCCCCCCCCATATGGATAATACTAATTATTTTTTTCAGGTAAGTTCTTTTGTCTCTTTAGAAGCAAATATATTACAAAAAAAAATTTTATAGTGAAAAAAGAAACTTTTCTGAAATTTTTTATTTATAAGAAAAAACAGTAAATATTAAAAAAACATAGGTATGATATTTTTCATGATCAATGATTTCCTGCCCATGTTGACCTTTTCTTCCCCAACAAAATACCAATGAGGGATAAATTAATGTACATTAATCTACAAAAAATAAGCATATAAAAATAAAATAACACAAAGTATTTATGCGCATCTATGCATTTCGTTTTTTTTTTTACTTAGATTTCAGCAAAAAAGAATCTTTTTAAATATTTTTTTTTAAAAATTAGTTTCGTTTAATTAAAAAATTATAATAAGAAAAAAAAAACAGTAAGTATTATAAAACATAAGTATGATCTTTTACATGATCAATAATTTCCAGCCTATGCTAACTTTTCCTTCCCAACAAATCACCAATATGGGATAAATTAATGTACATGAATCTGCACAAAATAAGAATAAGAATATAAAAATAAATATTTAAAACAAAGTATTTTTGCGCATCTACGTATTTCTTTTTTTTTTTTTACTTATATTTCAGCAAAAAAGAATATTTTTAAATATATATATATTTTTCTGCTTAAAATTAGTTTCGTTTAGTTAAAAAATCATAATAAGAAAATCTGCTTTTTAAATATTAATTAAGAAATCAGCTTACAACTAGCATCTTAAAATAATGATTATGAGAAATGCTCTAAAAAATCGTGCTCTTTTCCGTATTCTGTACAAAATTTTAGTACGATTCTTTGTTTTTAAAAAAAAAATAATTGGCGTTTTGCTTTCTTAAACGCCAATACTGGCCACTTTCTCTCCCTTTGTTGCTACCTCATCCCCGTACTGACTTAAAGAGTAACCCCATGTAATACCTACCTTTCTCTCCAGTGCCAACTTAAGGTGGAATGGACTATAGACCTAGTATGACTAGACCTTTGGTAAATGTCCGAAATATATACTAGGTCAAGTTAAGTGCCGGTATACCATGCACTGATGTTTTTTTTAAGGTCAAGTGCTACTACCCGAACTCTATCTGTACTTGGTAGTGCTTAAACTGCATTTAAATTGCTATTTATAAACCTAGTTGTAGGCGGGATATAGCCACAACTGGTTCTTGCGCCAATAACTCCAAACTAACCATCTGTATCTGGAATTTTAAATGCTCATATCTTGGTGAAAAAGAATATGCAATAAAAGGTTAAGTGACCTATTGTTTTCGGATAATTTCGTTTATCTGCTGCAATTTTGCTTCTGTGAAGAATGAAATAAAAAATAATAACTGAATTATTTTAAAATAACGATTTTGTTCTGCTACGGTAAGCAATTAATTGAAAAAAAAGACATAATACGAGTAATACGGCAAACAAAATTCGATTAATACACGATAGTATGTTGGAATATGATTATCAAACTTACCCAATAAATTCCAAGAACATTTGATATTGATTCAGCAAAGGTCAAGTTCGTGAATTTTCTAAAGATTGACTGGTTGCGCTCCTTTTTAACCCAGTCATTAAGCAATACACACAACACGAGGTAACAGCACTGCCATAAACTGAACTAAAAAATTCTAAGATATTTATTAATTTCACCTGAAAAAAAAATTATTAGTCGTACATTGATAATAACAATTAAGTGATAAAATATTTATAAAAATATTTATTGCAAAACATTTTCTGTGTAAATAGACACATGACTATCACCGCTAATAGCTAATGATAGGCAGCAAAAATTTATCTTAATTTTGACAATTGAAAAGAGCGAATTTTTAATTTCAATAAAAGATTTATTATAAAAATAAAAAATTAAAAAAAAAAGTTTTGAAATTTAGAGAAACTATAACAGTTAAAAATTCTAACATTCTTCATTCACCCATTCTTTTAAATAGAAATTATAGCCCTTTTTTAAAATTTGACCATTAAAACATGTACTTTAAAACTAGATCAATTAAAAAATTTTGTGATGAAAGAAACAAAAAATAAAATGAACTTAGCTGATTAGAAATTAAAGATTTCGATGTTGAAATCTTAAAAAGCATTCTCAACTTAATGCATGTTCTTTTAAAGCATGAATTGAAAATTCGAAATTAACAAATCCAACACCCAAACTTTGGAGTAGCTCACATTCGTAATTCATATACACTCAGGATATCCATAGAAAAGAATTTTTCTAATATATATTAAGTTAGCAATGCATTCACCTGGGTTTTTTCATAAACTAATAACATAGGGAGACTGCTTTATGGGGGGTGGTAATAGTAGCCATTAACTCGTCATGTGATAGATAATTACCTCCATATTTGACATGGACGAATTTATTTTTCTTGGATTGGGACAATATATTGGATTTAAAAATAGTAAAAATAAATTGAAAAGGTCAAACTGTAAATTTATTTCTTGTACATTAATTACGCTACTTATACAATTGTTTAAACACTCTAAAATTTAGTAGTAAATTTCACAAATAAAAATTCAATCACCACTTTAATATGATAGACGATTATTTTATTGAAAAAAGTTTATGCAGGTATGTGAAAGCTGGAACATAACTGAAAATATTTAGAAACTACATGGTTAGATTATTTCGCTTCTCAATTATTGAATTTTTTTTCTCAATGTGTTGTTTTTGTAATACATATTTTTTTAATGTTCACATTATTTTATTGAATTACTATTCTGTCTTAACAAAATTTGTTAAATTGTAATAAGATGGTAAAAACAATTACATATTTCTTTCACAAATTGTAGAAAGAAAATCGTTTTAATAGATTACTTAAACCATTAATGCCAGTATTCTGCCATTTGCGTTCATACAAAAAATGTGTTTACTGAAGAAAAAAAATTGCTAGTGCTTGCATGTTTCAAAAACGTTCATATTTCTATAGTAGTCGATTAAGGTTGAAATCTGTTACTTAAAGCAGGAAAAAGACAAAAACGAAATCACTACTCACGAAGGTGGGTTTGAAAATAAAAGTTTCCTTCAATATTGGAAGAAACAATTGAAAGACGATGAAATAAGCTTCATCAGGCAATCAAACCGACTTTTAAGTTTTATCACACCATCATGGATGGACACTACTGATTTTTTACAATTTGATAACATTTTAAATGATTACTCGTTTAAATATTAATTCCTGTACCCTAGTGTACTTACTTTTTATTTCATTTTTGACAAGGATTTCATAACTATGCATTAAGAGCGGTTATTACAGAATATCCAGTACGATAGAGAAAAAAAACGAAACACCCTGAATAACTTTTATCCATCTCTCTGAAGAGGATGAAAGTTCTCTATTATATGGATCTAAGACATGGCACTGCAATAAAAATAATGTGAAAAAATTGCAAGTATTTATTAACAACTGTTTGTGAAGAATCTTGCGCATCAAGTGGTTTCATAAAATTTTCAATGCAGAAACCCTTAGAAATGCAAAACAGAAACCGGTTGATCTGCAAATTGAAAAACGGAAATGAAAATCTGAAAAATTTAAAACAAAAACAAGTTTTTGTTTGGAACCCTCAGGGCAATAGAAAAAGAGGAAAATCTAAAAGTTCTCGCCACACAGGACGATTGTAAACGAATGGAAAGCAATAGTGAAGACATGAAGAGAGGAAAAATATCTGGCCATAAATAGAGTGAGATGGAAAGCTGTGATAGAAGCCCTATGCTCCAATTCGGAGCGAAGAAGAATATGTATGCATGTATGAATAACTTTTAATCCCTAATGATCAGATTTTCACATACTAGGACTCAGTCTTAATGATTCGAAGTGGTGACCTCAAATCTGTTGATTAGTTAGTACAGATGATATTTTAAGTTATGAAATCTGTCATAAGACGTACTTTATCTGAATAAAGATACTTCTTATTTCTCCTGATTTTGATTCCTGACCCTCAAAATGAAAGGATTTACCTGCAATCTGGGACAAGATCCTTATAGTTTGGTCAGGAGAGCTGTAGTAAGTTTGAATCTTTTAATGTTAATTTTACTTTTTGCGTATTTCGTCACATCTCTCGAGCTTTTCAAACGAATTGTAAATTATAATAATTTTTAATAATAATTAATAATTTTTCAATATTTTATTTATCAATAGTCGAAGAACTTTTGAATTGTAAGGTGTACAAATTGTAGTGTATACTAACATTACACACGATTCTTTCCTTAAGAGCAATGCAACTTTTTAAGAGATATTTGAAAAGGAGTGGGGGGGGGGATTGCTGCTGCCTTTTCCTATTTTATTAGTCCATGGCCGATTTAAAACCTTTGAGTTGAATGCTTTGCTAACTATGAAGTTCCCTGGACACTTTCTATTTATGAAAACACATAAGTATTACAAAATATCTCCAGGTAAAATATTTAGTTTCACACTTAGGAAATCTAAATCGCACATTAAAGCAGAATTTTAAATGTAGAAATGTAAACATACAATAGATGTTCCCAATACATTAATGGAAATTTTCTGAACATTAAAAAAAATTAACTTTGCAATCCAAACTTTTAGAGAAATATTAGCTTTAAATCCAGGAATAGACAGAACCTTAGCTTATATATTGAAATCACAAACCAAGAACCATACTATGATTGCAATTTTTTATCTATAATAAAAAACAGTTTAAGAGAAAATTGATCTTTTCCTTTCAATAAAGAAAATTAACTAAAATTGTAAACAAATATATATAAATACGTAGAAAATAGAATGTTTCGAAATTTCTTATTAGCACCATCACGCTACTGTTTCAATATTCTATTCTGAAAAAAAATTGCTATATTTACTTATTTTTAGAAGATATCTTAAATAATTGTAAATTAAATGATAAAAATTGGCTCAACGTTCTGACTTTCGAAGCAAACAGCATGATTAGATAAACATCCGAAAAATAACACCTTTTTCAAATTTTGAAAACATTTTTTTGCTTTATACATGAGGTTAAATTTCTTTTTGAGTTTATTTCATAAAATAGAGCTACATTTATAAAAAGGAAACATGGCTATGCATTAAAAAATATGAATACTTTTGAACTACTCTTAAGTGCCTTGCTCCCTCAACTCTTCAAGAAATTAATGTATAATTGAAACATTCTATTTTTGAAAAGCAGATATTGTAAAATGAGTAAAGAAGAAATAGCACTAGCTTTATTTCCCCCAATTATAAACACATATTAAATATTATAAACACATATTGAATATTATAAACACATATTGAATATTATAAACCATAACTTTAAGAATGCTAAACATAGACAGTTTCATGTTTTAATGAACGTTAGCTCCCTTAGTTTTGTTTAGAGAGTATTGTTTGACCCTCAGAAGGCAGCAAGTATTTTATTCTTTCAAAATTTATTTGTAAATTTTTTATATTTTAAAACATTAGATAGAATAGAATAGATACAATAGTATAGAAAGAATTAAAATAGTCTTAGAGAATAGAATAGTATAGATAGAGAATAGAATAGAAAAGGGAAATTTCAGGAGCTTTAATGTCTTCTTATTTCGAAGATTATTTTAATATGTCCGAAATTTGTGTTTAATATTAAGTCGACCATCTTATTAATTGGTAAGATGGTTATGCTTTCTGAGGAAGTTACCAACGTCCTAAGAAACAAAAGCCACAAGAACCAAGAAATCTACGATAAATAAAATGGTGAGTAAATATCTCAGTTCACAAATAAAATTATAGTTTTCCATTCATTATTTAATTGCAATTTTTTACTTTTTCTTTAATACAAAACAGTATTCCTTGGAAAAAAAAATCAAAGAATAAAAATTTATTCACAATGAATTTTGCATTATTTGGCTGACTGTTATGACAATCCTCTGCCTTAAGGATCATGAAAAAAATGGAATTTGATATTTTAGAGTGAAAATGTTCTGAAAAAACATATAAGACATAACATTATTTCTTAAGAAAAAATGAAACAAGTGTTGACAATAAAAAATAAGCTAAGATTGCGCTTAGCTTATGAATAAATATTGCTTTAAATGCATTGAGAATGCATTATAAATGCACTAATTAAACGCATTAGAAATGCATTAAAATGCACTGAAACATGCAAATTAGATAAAACTACTAGCATAATTTATATCCTAAATAATGAGAGGATTGTCATTGTCAGAAAAACATATTAGAATCGATTTAAATAGTCTAACATCAGCTTCATTGGTTAATAAAACACAAAAAATTTCAACTGTCTTTCTATAAACAAGTTTTGAGTCTTTTGAATAGATTTAAGTAGTGAGCTAACGGAAGCATCAGAAGTTATTTGTAATTCAATCGAATGGTTAGCAGTTATGTCACTATTTAATAGTTTACAATTATGGCAAAATTTAAAAATTAGCAGTTAAGGAACAATTTAATGGTCAACAGACTTAATTTCATAATTAACTATGAATTTGAGTCATAACAGTTAACATTTATGCCTCAATTCAATAGTAAGCATTATGATTTAACCAATAGGAAGCCATTTATAACTGAATCTAATATGTTTTGCGTAAATATAGAAGTAGTAATATGTAGAAATAGTAATATGTAGAAGAGTCTTTTAATTCATTCAATTAAATTAACAGCAACAACTTCATTAAAATGCCACTTCCAAAATTTTTAAATGAGTAAACTAAAAACTAAACTAAAGCTTTCCACTTTGGAAAAACAAATGCATTAGAATGCAAATTTTGGAAACATTCCATTATTTTCTTTAATTTTCGTAAATTTCTACAATTTTTTGTAAAGTATAAATAGATAATTAAAATCGTAAATACAAATAAAACAATAGGAAAAACAAATTATTTTGATTCTAAATAGCTTAGAAAGATGTATTTTTTAAACTAAAAAAAAGCAGAGCTCAAACTGAATAATATGGTCATTACAATTAAAAACTCTTTACATTCATCAAAAGAATATTTTTACTATTAAAGAAACTGAAAGTTAAATGTAAAAATCATGAATTACTAAAAAAATTTTTGAGGAAAGTTTTTCCGAACAGAGCATTTGTTTTTCCATACATTCATCATTTAAATATAACAGTTAAAAAATAGAAAGTTCCAGGATATAAAGCAACCAAAAGTGTGCTAAAAATACTACACATACCTTTATTTTTATTATTTAAATATCTATTCGAAAAATGACAAAGCAAAGTAATTGTTTTATTCTGTGTTAAAGTACCTAAAATTGGGAAATATTCACCCTATCGGATATCCAGAATGCATATGTTTTTCTCGTAGAGAAATCAAGATGCTTTTTTCTCATTTTTTTTAATCCAATAACATTTATGTTATAATACAATAATGAAGACATAACGAACTCCGAGTAGATGTTAAAAAAACTAAAATCAATTCTTAAATATCGCGTTAGGAAACGGAATACCACCCATCTTGATTCTTGTGTTATTGCTCAGATTTACTGGAAAATGGAAATTTCAGGTAAGAATTTCGGAAAATTGAGAATATGTTTTAAATTGGTTGAGTTTTTACACCACCCCTAAATATTGAAAAGTTTATTTAATCCTTTATAGCGCCATTTTTTTACAATAATATTATGTTAAAATATTTTTGGGATTAAGATTTATTTATGAAAAGAAATTCCTTTAGCTAAAATCAATCGGTTTTTAAGATCTTTTTTTAAAATTTTTTTTTGGTGGATGGTACTATACAGATTTGGCTATTAACTAGACTTTTGTGCTTATAAATAACCGAATTTATAAATTCTGCGCTTGTAACTATAAATAAATTAAATGAGAAACGATGAAATGAACGAGCGCATAACGCACAAGAGAAAAAAGCTCTCCAGTGTTGGCCTCTCCTCTTGACCCTACGCAAACCTTTACTGTTAACCACAATTATGTGGTACAAAACTCTGAATTGGTATTCTTTTTATTTTTGAAGTTATCAGAAAAATGGCCAAACGAAACATATATGGAGGAAAAGCTTCCTATAGATATTGAAAGAGTATTAAAGTAGGTGGGAAAAATACTTCCCCCTGCCTTATAAAAAAATAAGAATTTTTAAAGACAAAATTCTGCCAAATTTTATTCCACGGCGAAATTTTATTCAGTTGTTACAAATTAAAAACTTGAAGTTACATGAAATTTAGTAAGTCGGAATTTTAAAATTCCGACTAACGCTATTTACGAACTCAAACCAAGATGGACGTCACTGGGGCACCCGGGTGCGTGAGGCCCGTATTTGCTAAACTATACAATGCCTATTTGCTGGACATCATCAGTTTTATTTTATGTAAAGAGCTACTAAGAAATTGGTAATTTTTTTTGAAGTTCAATTTTAGATTTTTTTTTTTTAAATTCTGTTTATAACCTCTTTCTAATCTCTTAAAATGCAGCATCTAATTAGGAAAGTAAATTCTAAAAGATTGTTCCAAAGAATAGATTTTGGTAGAAAATAACTGCATTGTAGAGCTATAGCAAACGCCCTGGGGGATAATACTTGATTAGACTGACTATTCAGTAGCTATTACAGAAGCGAAATAGCGAAGTATTTTTGATTTGAACTAAAACAACTCTGGTTTATTTTATGTTATTAGTTTGGTTCAAAATAGTAACAGAAATAATAGGAACTCAATGAGCATGGATTTTATCACAAGCTTACATTTCGTTAATAATAATAAAAAATCGTAATATTACTTGGAAATTTTCAAATTCATGCTTTACATAATTTAAAATATCAGAAATTTATTAAAATTAAC